>NW_024412416.1:18975199-18991048 GCF_014898765.1 Herpailurus yagouaroundi
GGGGGGGAGGGGGCGCGTGCAAATTCAAAGTGTTTGCAGCGACCCCCACCGGCCACACAACATCTTAATTTATCTTATTACTTAAAAGTAATTGGCATATTAAATTACTTCTTTTATATAATCAGGTAGGCCTTTCTATGTAGACATTGGTGGTAGCCAAATGTTTGGTATATCAGATGGCTCAGTTTAAAATAATGTCAATGCTTGTTTAGATTACTCTAATAGCCTTCCAGATTTGCAGTAACCCTGCTCTCAGCTACAGTCTTTCCCCCTGAGCAGTCAGGGATTTTTTTCAAAAAATAAATAAGATATTGTGATTTCCCTACATGGCTTACAATGTCCTGCAAAGATCCGCAGTTTTTCCCACACCCCCAACCTTACTACCAATCATTCTCCCTCTTACTCACTCTGCTCAAGTACGGGGGTCTTCTTTCTTGTGGTTGCTGTTAAACAGCAAAGATTATTCCAGCATCAGAGCCTTTGTACTGTTGATTCCACCTGCCTTCAAAATTATCCCCACCCCATCGCCCCAGATCTTGGCACGGTTGGCCCCTCCTCATTCAGATCTCAGCTCAAATATCACTTCCTCAGAGACCTTTCCTGACTACTTACCTAAGATAGTCATCACATCCTAGTCAAACTCGATCCCATTATTTGCTTCACTTTCTTTATATAACCTATCCCTTTGTGATAATTTTGTGTTTATCTGTCTCCTATTTTAAAGCGAAAGCTCCACGAGGACAGGTGATCGCACCTCTCTTGTTCACTGTTGTCTCCCTACCGGCTAGAACCGTGTCTAGCCAGTTAACACTTTCTAAATGAATACACGCACTCAATAAACCCGTCCATCTCGCATTATTTTCCATTCTCCTTTCCCCTCCATTGTCAGAAATCCGTGAGGGTCGCTATCCTCGCAGGAAAGCTCTTGCAGCGTTACCACCGTTCCAAAGAGAGTCCTCTTCTCCTCTCCGGGAGAGGCAAGCCCAGCCTGGTCGGTAAAGGCGCCTCGGGAACCGAAAGACGAGCCACAGACCCGGCACCCGCCTCTGAAAAGCGCTGAGGAGGGGCGGCGACACAGGGTGCCCCTCTCCTCGCTTCCTGCGGACTGCGGCCACCCCAACCTTAGACCCTCTGACCTGCCTTTCAGTAGGCGGCACACATTCCTCCCCCGCCGCCGAGCTCCGCGGCCGCTCCCAGTTACCTGCCGGGGATCTGGCTTGGGAGACTCAGCCTGGCCACCACCATCCTAACCCACAAAAAGCGCCCTCCGGGCCACCGTACTACGCGGAAAGTATAAGCTAGTTTCTCCTTCCGCATGCGCAGAGGTCCCGTTCGGCGTACAGTGTCTCTTAGCAACGGCTTCGAGTCCCTCCGCCAGGGGCGGAGCATCGGAAGCCACAGTGGGGAAGCCGAGGGGGAAATGAGTGAGGCCAATCCGAGACGAGTCCCAGCCTCGATCGGCACGCCTCCTCTAACTGTCGCGAATGCGCAGATGGCTTTACGGCAGGCAAGGGGTGGGGGCAGCTGGGGGTAAGGAGGGGAGAAGGAAGCAACCAACCAACCAAGTCGCCCCCACCCCCCACCCCCACCCACCCCGGACCTGGTTTACGGCTCCGGGCTCAGGCTCCAGTGCGGCCGCTGATTGGCTGCTGAAGGCTTGGTCCCATCCCAGTGACCCCAAAGTGCTGGAGGGAGGGGGCGGGGGTGGCCCAGTGCAAAGTGCATCCCGAAAGCCCCCTGCCTGGAGCCCCTGCGGCTGGCACTTCGGACCCTGTATGACCCGGGACCTCGCTGCCCCGAGACCTCTCGTGTGCCCCGGTAGCTGGGAGCCTCCGGCCCGGAGCGCGGCAGCCCCCTGCTCCGAGCCCTCAGACCGGGACTGCCCCCCCCACCCGAGCCGGGACTTCCTCCCTGCACCCCTGCCCCGAGGCTGCCCGGCGGTCAGGACCGTCGCCCCCATTCTGCTCGGCTGTCTGGATGCTCGGCGGGCTGGGGCCGTGAGGCACCAAGAAGGATCAGGAACACCCGTGTCCGGCCCTGCCTGGGATGTTTGTTCAATGGAGAAGTTGGTGAGTGTGGAGAAGGCTGAAAGGAGGAAGAGAAGCAGCAGCTGAGGAGACAGGTAAAGTCAGTTACCTCCCCCGAGGGGAAGGGGACTGGCGGGGAGGAAGAATCACTGCTTCTTCCTGCCTGCCCTTATCACTCTTCCTTTTGCTACCCCTTCTCAGAGCCCCTTCCTCCTCGCCCCTGGGTCACTGCACCACTCACTGGTTTTTGCTTTCCAGGTTTGAGCTGGCTAGAGGAGACGAGAGAGCAGGAAGGGTCAAGCCGCCCACCAGAGAAGCAGCAGAGAGCCTCTGACCAGCATCCTATATAAAGGTAATAAGCCAGATCTCCCCACCCCCATTGTTTATTTCTAGCCCCTATCTCATTAAGCATTGCTTTATTTTCAGCGTGGTTACCTGGAAATGCAAGTCTTTCCTGGCACCCAGTTTCCCAGCAAAAACAAAACTCTGCCGGTGCCTGATCCTTAAGATTTTAATTAATAATAACTTCTCTATCCCAGAAACATATTTTCCCTTCTCTGTACATTGTGTTTTCCTTTTTTCTTTTTCTTTTTTGCATTATCTTTCTGTACACTGTACCATTTACCCTGCTCTGAGACTTTGAGACCTTTTTGTAGCCCTCTCCCCAAACCTTACTCCCAGAGGAATTCCTCAATTCCTTGTTAATTGCTTGTTAATTCTGAATGACTCTGCTTTTTAATTAAACCACAATTTTCTGTTTTCCCCTTATGTCTGCCTATCACCTTTCCTCTAACTCTGTCAGAAAATCTTTTGAGTTAACTAACAGACAAGGGTTTGGTAGAGGAAGATGCGGTAATGGCTTGCAATTTATGACTTTTGGAAAATAACTTGACTTTTTCTGCTAGTGAAAAGTGAATCTGTGTACCTTAATAGTGTGGATAGTATGAAAGCAATATTTGCTCCTGAAGCACGTACCTGTAACTAACTCTTCTGGCTTTTATGTGTTTCTGTTGACAGATGTGAATGGGTTCTGAAACTGTTATAAAACGATAAGTAATATTTGTGACACCTTAGATTTTCTAGAAGAACTTACAAAACTTCATACAATATTTTGTTAATCATTTGACACTCAAGAATTTGAAAACAAAGGGATGTTTTGGTGTGTTTAGAATCTAGGGCTTTATTCTTGCACTCTTCATAGATAAGGTTTATTTCAAAATCCTTACAGATAATTTGTTAGATTGAAATTTAAGCATCTAATTCATGTGATCATATTTCTGTCGTCGTATTTTGTTGCTGCTTCTGGAAAATACACCAAAGGTAAGTTTAGGACATTCATGTAATTCCTAAAGAGGGAATATGATCAGGGAAATTATATAAGAGTTAATTCACAAATTAGTCAAGTGAATGACTTCTCTAACATCCAATAACAGGAGTATAAAGTGACTTGTTAATCTCAGAGTTATTTTAATATCTCAGATTGTTTAGGGAATTTCAGGTACAAAGAAGTACTTAAAATAGCAGAAGTTGTTAGGAAATCGTTGATTTACTCTGTTCCACTGGACTTTCTGCCTTCCCCCAAAAGAAATTTATGCCTTTCCTGATTCTTTTAATTGTGAAGACATTGCTAAAGATACTTTTAAGTGCTCTGAGGGTTTGCATATTCTTGAGACCTGGTACTGGACTCCAAAGGGAGAGTGTATGCTACTGAATGGAATTGAAAGTCAGTATCTACCACTGACTGTTCCATGGTGAACATTTAGGGCAGCCTTTATGTTCATATAGGGTCCACTTCACTTCAGTAAAAGCTAGGCAGAAGTCTATAAAAGTTAAAGGCAATTTTCATTATGCAAATATGCAAATCTCCAGAGAGATGCCCAATGATTACTTTAGGAATTTTGTCTTTTATTTTTTTATTTTATTTTTTATTTTTTTCAACATTTATTTTTGGGACAGAGAGAGACAGAGCATGAACGGGGGAGGGGCAGAGAGAGAGGGAGACACAGAATGGGAAACAGGCTCCAGGCTCTGAGCCATCAGCCCAGAGCCCGACGCGGGGCTCGAACTCACGGACCGCAAGATCGTGACCTGGCTGAAGTCGGACGCTCAACCGACTGCGCCACCCAGGCGCCCCGTGGAATTTTGTCTTTTAAATGCTAACATATTTGGAATATGTTTTTAAGGTAAAGACAAATGATGTGTTTTCTATTTAGGCCTTCTCACTTACATATTTTTTCTACTTTAGATATGACTCTAGCATGTTTTCATTTGCAAGGGGTGTTACCACCTGAGATGGTAAGGGAGCAGGTCTGTGGCGAGTCAGGCTTGTAAGTTACAGAGAGAACACTGCTTTCTTCTGGTTGCCAGCCAGATCATTCTCATTGCTTAAATAATATTTCATTGCTCCTCTCAGCTTTTAACTGCTTTTCTATGATTAGGGAATATGTATATAAATCGTTGGCATCTATTCCTAGTATTAGCATGATTGAGAGTGTTTGGTCTAGATTATGCTGAACATTTAAAACGTTTAATATGGGTAATTATTTACCAGCATGGACAGTTAGGTAGTTTATATTTTTCAGATTGGTAGTTAACTTTGTGTTAATTCGATTGCTGTGTATACAGGTTTTTAGAGAAAAAAAAGGAAAGAGCCTGATTTATTTGATAACCAAATACAGATTTATAGTCACATAGGGAGAATAACTGATTTTAACTGAAGATCTACAGTGATGCATTTAGAGTATGCTGTGGCTCTATACTTACATTCTTTATACCTAAAGTATTACCATGCATGATTATTTCATATTCTATATATATCTATTTTCTTCACGTTTAACTTTGGTAACACAGCAGTTCATACTATTCCTAAAAAGCCTAAAGTCAGATAAGGTTTATATGTTACCTAATATCTGACTTACAGCCTTTTATTTCATTTTCAGCTGAAGACACTCCCTAAGGAGAATGATTGTCTCTTTTTTTGCAAACCTTCTAGGTACTGATGTAAGGCTGCTAAGATGATAAAGCCGGACAGGGGTTGATATGATAATATTGACAAGACCTCCTCATTTACAACATTTGTGATTTAAGCCTTGAGTTGAGTCTGGATAGTGAATTATACAATTTCCTTTCTTGCCTCCTTCACATTCCGTGAAAATGGTTGGTTTTTCTGCTGGAACATTTGAGAATTATAGATAAGTTGTGCATGATAACACATCCTTGTGTTACGCGGAGGCCCAGTAATTTGGAGGAAATATGAATACCCTTACTTGTTTTAGAACATAAACACCATGCTAACCATGAGGAGTGATACTAGAAAACACTTCTACTTTATTTTGGGTTCCAGGCTCTTGATCATATCAATAGTGCTGGTCAACATAGACCTCGGCCATGTTGTACACTTTGGGCCTTACAGTGTTTCTGCAGCCATCTTCCCTCTTAGAACTTGTGACCCAATGGTGTTTTTTTTTTTCCTCAGAGCCAATATCCTTGAAGTTGCTGATTTTATTTTCTTACCAGCCTGTATATCTCTGTCTGTTCTACAAAGAAATGCTTATTTCCTTTTTTGAGTAGCAAGCTGTTATCTTGTTTCTAGTGGTGTGAAATCTGAAAGCACAGTTCTAATTTGTATCACCTAATCCAAAAATATGTGGACTTTTAGTGAAAATAATATGCAAAGAGCCATTAGTGACTAATCATTTATGCCAGAGGAAATCGGGGACATGTGGCAAATCTGGTGAAAGTTTTATACAATTTTAGACAGGTCTTAAATATATTTTATATTATAGTTATTTTACTCTTCACTCTGTTCTGTGAATATAAACTTCTTTTAATTATGTGAAGCAAGAAGTTTAGTTTTAACTTAATGAAGTTCCTTTGGCATCTTTATAGAATTTAGTGTTAACATCTTATTTTTAATTTTTTTTAAATGTTTATTTTTGAGAGAGGGAGAGAGACAGCGCAAGTGGGAAGGGGCAGAGAGAGAAAGGGAGAGACATATTATCCGAAGCAGGCTCCAGGCTCTGAGCTGTCAGCACAGAGCCCGATGTGGGGCTTGAACCTACGAACCGCGAGATCATGACCCGGGCTGAGGTCAGATGCCCAACCGACTGAACGAACCACCCAGGTGCCTCAGTGTTAATTTTAATTCCTAAATGTATACTTTCTAGTATGGTCAACAGTGTAAAAGCTCAGAGGCCTGTATTGTTTCCTTTAGACCTAACGTAGATTAGAAAAGATGGATTCGTAAAATTTAAACAACACAATTCAACACACTATCCTGCAGTAAAACCTCATATAAAAATGATAGACATTGGGGAAGTGGCTCATTTTGATACATAATTCTGAGGTCTTGTCTGCATGGTTTGTTTTTTATTTTTTGTTTCTTGTCTTTTCTGACTGAAACCTGGAATGGGATTTCTAAGATTATACCCTCAGAATTTTAGTCATTGTGAGTCATTAATTTAAAAACAGCTTACACTGTACATTTATTTCTTTAGAAAATAGCCTCCTTGGCCATATTCTATTATTTTATAGGTGACTTCTTCATGAACTATCAGATTTTCAAATGTGCACTCCTTGAGGGGAATATAGACTTTTCTCCATTTTCCTGTGTCTGGACTTCTCTGTGATTTTTTTTTTTTTTAAGTATTTATTTTTGAGAGAGAGAAAGAACACGTGCAGAGGAACAGGGGAGGGGCAGAGAGAGAGGGAGACAGAGGATCTGAAGTGGGCTGTGCAGTGACAGTGGAGAGCCCGATGCAGGGCTTGAACTTATGAACTGTGAGATCATGACCTGAGTTGGACACTTAACTGACTGAGCCACCCAGGCACCCCAACTTCTCTCTGATTTTTTAAATAGTATGTTTAGCGCTAGATATTGTATTTACTTTTTAAGTTCAATAGTCTTTTTTTTTTAATGTATTCATATATGGATAGCTATACTCTATTTAAAGTGCAAACTCTCCTAAAATAACACCAAGATAAAAATTAATTACTTGTCTGGTGCTTTGGACTATTAGGATGTTTTGGTAATGGTAATTAAGTCATTGCCTTTCATAATTTAAGGGATGCAGCTGACAAAGGACTCTGTGTGCATGGTATGTGTGTCTTGTTTTTTTTCCAGTAAAAACTGTTGCATGTAAAGTGCTCTTTTGGTTTAAACCTATAGTTATTGTTTATAGCAGTTGGTATTGTCAGAAAAGGGAAAAATGATCTTAACATTTTTAGGTGTATCTAATTTATTTTAAGTATGCAGAACTCTCTAGTAAAGTTTTACCAGGGGGCGACACCAGTGGCCAAGGCCTAGCAGTGTGCCAAACACATGTCAGGGGCTCCGTGGACTTTCATCTGTCTGATTGAAGTAGCCCATACAGCATTATTGCAAGTTATTGTGGTTTGTGCATCTTTCTTGTTCAGAGAAATAGTCACTTCATCCTTTAACACAAAGCCTTTTCTTGATATTATTAATAAATCCGTACCATTTCATATTCCCCTCAACCCCCACTTTGCATGCCCTCCTCCCCACTTACCCCCTCTGCCTCCATGGAAGGGGCGATGGGTAGATAGAAGGCCTAAGAACAAGATTCCTAAAGGCTTGAAACCATGGAGAGCTATCTCCGCTTCTCTTGGGAGGCAGGGGATACCAAGGATACCCTTAGAAGTAAGGCAGCCAGTGCCATTGATTTTTGCAATGTAGATGTAGCTCATGTGGAAAATAATCACCTGTTCATTTGTGGAAAATGCTGGAGGCTTATCATTGGAGACCTCGGTTTGCATTTTTTAAACAAATTTTTATTTTAGTATAGTTTTAGATTTACAGAAAAATTGCACAGACAGTACAGAATTCCCATATACTCCACACCCAGTTGCCACCAACAGCTTATATTAATAGATGGATTTGTCACAATTAATGAACCAACAATGAACATTATTATTAATTAAAATCCATATCGTGTTCATACTTCTTTAGCTTTTACCTAATGTGCTTTTTCTGTTCCAGGATCTCATCTAGGATACCACATTACATTTAGCCTTCTTGTTTCCATAAGCTCTTCTTGGCCATGACAATTCCACAGACTTCCTTGTTTTTGATGGCTTTGACATTTTGAGGAGTACTGGTCAGGTATTTTGTAGAATGTCCCTCAGCTGGAATTTGTGTGGCGTTTTTCTCATGATTAGGTGGGGGTTATGGGCTTTGGAGAGAAAGATCACCACAGTAAATTGCCATTCTCCTCATTCCATGCTTGTCACGTGACTTGGCACTGCTGCCTGTTAACCACGATCACCAGGCTGAGGCAGTGTTTTTCAGGTTTCTTGCCGTAAAGTTGTTCTTTCCCTCCTTTTCCATGCTGTCCTCATGGGAAGGAAATCTCTACATGGCCCACACTAAAGGAGAAGGGAGTTATGCTCTACCTCCCTGAGTAGGGGGGATCCATGCAATTATATGGAATTCTGTACAGGAGATTTGTTTCTGCTCCATCCTTTATTTATTCAATCAGAGCATTATGGGCCTGTTGGTATTTATTCTAGACTTTGGGTTAGAATCCATACCACTTATATTTATCTTGTTCAAGTTGTTCCAGCTTAGCTACTAAGAGCTCTTGTGGTTGGCCCGTGTTCCTGTGACATTCCCCCATCACTGCATTTCTCTTTGAGCACTTCCTTTTTGGCACAGTGAGATGCTCCAGGCTCATATTGTATATTTCCTGCCCCACTCTCAGAATTGGGCATCTCTGTAAGGATAGTTCTGCATTTTTTGCAGCTTGCCTTGTAGGAGTTGTTCTGATCATGTCTAATTCTCTAATTCATTTTTTTAAGAAATGATAGTTAGTTTTAAGTTAAATATTGTTTCCAAGTGTGTGCTGGCCAAGTCTTTGGACTTGGAAAAAGGAAAGGGTCAAAGTGGACTATATACTGATGTGGATTGGTTGTAAATTCTGGTGTGCAACCAGTGGCACCTAGGACTGCCACTCTTCCCCATAGTATGTCAGGTTGTCAGGTTTTCAGGTAGCCCAGCCTTTCCTGTTTAAGTGATGGAGGGCTTAGCATACCTACCCTACTGGGATGGGGTGGGGTAGTAGTTCTCCCAGTGAGTAATTTCTAGAGTGATTTGAGCATAAAGTGTGGAAGTCACTTAGCATGTGCTCTTAACCTTAATGGAGTTCATAGACCTAGGGTTTAATCTATATGAAGAAAGATCCTTTTTTTCTTTCAATTGTAGAGAGGATTTTTCCAGAATTCATATAGGGAAGCTGGCAAGGATGTTGTTAATCTTTTACGCAGTTTGATGTATATATAAAGGAATAACCATTTCAAAATGATTAACATAATGCTTTTTAGGGCATATGAAGAACCAGCATTTAAAGATATACTCTCCTTTTGGTTGTCATAGATTCCATTTTGGCCCTGACCACCTACTATATTGAATGAACACATACTTTCATTTTTGTCCTGTTTAGAAAAGAGCACACGCCTAACAGTGTCAGTTAAAAAGTAATTCAGATGAAGCAAGCCTGAAAATATATTCTGAATAGAGCAAAAAATAAGATAAAAGGAACCTGTACTTGCATCTGAATTTCAAATGTGTGATTTTTTTTTTAATTTACTCTTTTTCAAAAAACTGCCCTTTTAAGAAAAAAAATCCTGAAAATACACCATATCCTGTACCAGTTTGGAGATTAATGTAAGTCTCAAGATCATTTTCTCTAAGAACTGACCTGAGTTCTTTCTCTGCTCTGGAAGTTTGATAGAAAGCACTAAAATTTAAGCTCATCGAAAGGTAGAGTGTGTAGGCATCTCTGATTTTTTATTATTTTTAGGAATCTTCCCATAATTGGTATTTGTTTTTAGGTTAAGAAAGCTCAATCACGCTGCAATCTGGACACACTCTGAGCCTTCTCCTCACAATGCTGTATGTGCACAATGGTTATTAGGCAATCCACGTATCAGAAGAAGGGACATTCTTCCACAAGGTAAGTGACTGAAGGTTATTGGTCATCTGTGCAGTTCTGGGGAGGAAAATCCATACAGCTTTTGCTTTTCCCTTCAAAGCAGCTAACATATACTAAACACAACACTTGCTAAAAGAAAATCCAGGTTTTTGTTTGTTTTTTATACTGTTTGAATCTTACATAGTAGACCTCATTTAAGAGCCAAGATAATGGTCTCATTTAAAAAAAAAAAAAATCTGTTAAAACTGATTTTGAGCATATAGTAGTTTTCATTAATTTCTTCCAGTGGTATTCAGTGTCTTTGCTTACAACTCTAAAAATACACAGAAAGCTATTCCAAAAGGGTTCTTGGTCGTTTTTAAGATGAGAGACTTAGTTTTATAGTGTTGATTGAAAAAGTAATTAAGCAAAGGGATAAGGGAGAAAATCATGTTTATTAAGGAGACAAATTGTCAGGAAATTTCTCATTTCCAAATTTTCTCTGAGGAGATAGCTCTTTGTAATAGTAGCCTGATATTTTTAAATTATATTACTTAATAGGAATACGAGTTTGAAATAACCATTTTCACTTTATGAAACAACATAGGACATTTGATTGTATTCTTAAGCTGTGATGATTTGACCTAGGTCAGGCTTAAGTTTACCTTTGCACAATCTATAGCAAGAGGTTTTGCAAGATAAATTATTATTGGTAACAAGATTATCCCAAGATGTCTAACCTACATAGGAGACCAAAATGTCTTTAAAGGACTTTATCACATAATTTTTTATTTTTAGAAATGGAAGCCGCCTAATTAGGAGATGAGTCTAATCTATTCCTTAAAATTAGCCCAGATGGAATGGCTTCTTAGAAGCGTGTTAGTTTAAGCTTCTGTAAGCTTCTGTAAAGCTTAAAAACCCACTGAAAAAGTTTTTGTACACACACATGTAAGAGCCACTTTTCACAATTCACTTTGGACTTTTTCCTCTTTGCATGAAGGAGATCTCGTTTTGTATTGAGCCTGAGTGCACACCTCTTTTGTGACCTGTTAGAGGGTGCAGAAGTCCAGGACACTACTTTTTCTTTAAAATGATTTTTTTTTTCATGTGGTGTTGTTTCGATTCTTACAGGTTTTTTTTTTTTTTTTAATCTCACTTGGATTTTCTACATTTTCTTTTTTTAAATTAATTTGTTTTTGAGAGGGGAGGGGGTAGACTGAGGATCCGAAGTGGGCTCTGTGCTGACAGTAGAGAGCCCGAAGAGGGGCTCAAACTCATGAACCGTGAAATCATGACCTGAGCCAAAATCAGATGCTTAACTGACTAACCACCCAGGTGCCCTGATTCTTAGAGTTTTTAGATATTTTGTGTGATCTTGGTCCTTTGCCAATTAGAGTAAAACTTTTAGAAAACTGAAATTAGAAAAGTGGAAAAGATAACGTGGCAGAAAAAGAGGGGTGGTAAATCATGCATCAAATAACAAAGTGGGGAGGATAGAAAGAAACAAACAAAAGGAAAATGCATACTCTCTATGCATTTTACTTTACCCCACGCACTTCTTTCCCCCCCCAAACCTTTCACCCTTTGGGGCTAAAAATAAAATATTGAAATACTTTAGGGGACTCATCTAAAGTTTTTCATTTTTTTTTTTTTTTGAACTGCTTCTCATAGTCTTTAATCTTCATAGGCTATGAATTGACCATTTGATACCCTGCATTCACTCACTGATCTGTGATCGAGTCCTTGAATGGTTTATAACTGCATACATTAGGGAAATTAAACTCTTTTTAAAAATTTTTTTTAAATGTTTGTTTATTTTTGAGAGAGAGAGAGAGAGACAGAGCATGAGTGGAGGAGAAGCAGAGAGACACGGAGGTGCAGAATCTGAAGCAGGCTCCAGGTTCTGAGCTCAGCACAGAGCCTGACGGGGGGCTCGAACTCACAGATCATGAGATCATGACCTGAGTGGAGGAAGTCACATGCTTAACCAACTGAGCCCTGTCCCCGGCCGGGGCCCCCCCCCCCCCATCGTGCCCCAGGGAAATCAAACTCTTAAGACAAGCACTCACCTGACTACTCTGTTGTCTCCCATTTTCTGGCTGCCCAGCACCACCTTCCATTATACCTAAAATAATGCTGCTATGTTCATAGGATGTTTGCTTTGAGTTTTCAAAAGACTACAGAAGAAATTTCCTGTAACCGCAACTTAAGGCATTATGCCTGGCTTTTTGTTTAAAATCTTTTATAATCTTTGGGAAGCTACCAAAGTTCCGGTTATAAGAGGTGCATATTAATTAGTTGTAGTAGGATGAACTGTCATGACTAAGATTTACATGATTTAACAAGGGAAAATTCTGTGCTATTTAATAGACACACTGTGAGGAGCAAGTATTCTAAATTTCATATATTCTACTTGCCCTTAAAGGCTGTTCCCTGTGACCTAATGAATCCTTGGTAAAAAGTGGACTCAGCTAGGATGTTACACCACCATTGTCGAAGGAACCCTGAACTCCAGGAAGAATTGCAGATTCAGGCTGCAGTGGCTGCCGGGGATGTTCACACAGTACGAAAGATGTTAGAACAAGGCTATTCTCCAAATGGCCGGGATGCTAATGGCTGGACCCTTCTTCATTTCTCTGCAGCAAGAGGGAAGGAAAGATGTGTTCGAGTATTTCTAGAACATGGAGGTGAGTTTTCTGGAAGCAAACCTTTTTTGTCAAGGAGAAACTTAAATTATATTTAGTTTAAATATGTGTGTACATGTATATAATGTTTAATGCTTCCCTTTGGTTGATACCCACCTTCTTATTCTCTCCTTTGTGAAGATTTGTTGCAGGTGTGCTGCGTTTTGCTTAAAACCAGATTGTTTAAAGCACAATTTGGTGAATATAATGTGCTTCCCCTGCCTGTAACTGTATTTATACATAGCCAGATTTTCCTGGGTCATTTCAAGTAAAAGCAGCCCTCCATGTTGTCCGGCTGCTTCTGTTTCAGAAGCAGAAGTGGTTGTGGTACCCACAATTAGAGAGTTGCACAAGTTTCCCGTTTGATAATTGCTCATGCAAACAGACCTAGCAGGGGTCCCTTTAAGTGTCATGCCCTTAATGAAGTCCTATCTTTTGAAGTTACCTCTTTAAAAAAAAACTTTTGGATGGCATCTTTTATTACTGTTTTAGAGCTCCTGCCTTTTCCAGGTCTGTACATAGTTTGTAGGTTAGAAGATAGATTATCTGAGGTCTTGTTGTGTATAAATATACACATTTGGGAACGACATCTGACATTTTATGCTTTTGCTTTGAAAATCTGTGCATTCCCATAGTTAACAGTTTCCATAATAATAACTAATAATTATCCCAGACTAGTTTACTTTTTTCCCCAGTTGAATTTCTTAATTTTCCAAAGATGGGCTAGATGTATTCTGTATTCATACCCATGTTATCTTTGTAAATTATGGTGTAAAGCAGCTTATTTGGGACTCAGGTTCCACACATGCCCCTTCCGGGGCCTGCACTGCTCTTTGACAACCACTTGGTTTTGTTTTAAGGTGTGCTATGTTATGAGATGAGTCAGCCTTGTAAACCCACCTGAAGTACAGAAAACTTGAGAAGTCCCAGGGTTCTCTTGAAGGTCGTGTGAATTACGTGAAACTAGGGACATGGAGGCTGTGAGTGGGAACTAATTGCAGGGCGATGCTAAGCCTGGGACCCCGGGTCTTCACACACCCCAGGGGTTCCATAACAGCAACTAAATCCCTGAAACGGTGGATCGTTGACGGCCCAGCCATTCGCTGTCCCATGCCTGCTGTGTAGCTGTCCTCCCTCCCTCCTGCCACCCTGGCTCTTCCCTCAGTTCACCTTCCTCTTTAGAAACCTCAGTCCTGATGTTGATGAAGGGGAAATACAGAGAGGAACAGGAGAAAGATCAGGGAAATTGAAAGCCATAGGATCTGAAAAATTCTGGCAGTGCTTACCAAGATCAGAGTTGACATTTTTTTTTTTAATGTTTATTTATTTTTGAGAGGGAGAGAGACAGAGTGCAAGTGAGCAAGCAGGGAGAGGTAGAGAGAGAGACACACACACAGAGTCTGAAACAGGCTCCAGGCTCCCAGCTCCGAGCTGTCAGCACAGAGCCTGACACGGGGCTTGAACTCATGAACTGTGAGATCATGACCTGAGCTGAAGTTGGACGCTCTGTCATCTGAGCCACCCAGGTGACCCCAAGAGTTGACAACCTAGTCCTGTTGCTTTCTGCTTCTGCCAGCCTTGCTTTTAAGCAATTAACTAAGGGGGAAAAAAAAGTCAATTACTCAGGTAATAACATTACTGTGTCTCCTTAAATAAAACAGTTTTCAAATAAATCACAAATAAAGCCAACTCCCAACTTTGCCCAACTCCCAATCCTTTCTGCCTGCCCCTCTCAGAAGTAACCATAGGTATGAGTTTGGGATAATTTCCTCATATTGTTAATTATACTTACAGAAAATATGTCATATTGTGTTGTGTGTGGTTTTAGAACATAAAATGATATTGTACTGACCATGGTATTCTGCAGTTGTTTTCTGCTGAACTGTACAACTTAAGATTTTTTCTAAATAAGGGATTGGCAAACTCCTGTAAAAGACCAGATAGGAAATATTTTAGGCTTTGCAGACCCTACTGTCTCTGTCATAAATACTCCACTCTGCCTTTGTAGGTAGCATGAAAGTGGCCATAGACAATTTGAAGCAAATGAGTATGCCTGTGTGCAAATAAAACTTCATAAAAACAAATGGTGGGCCAAAGTTTGCCTGTGGGCCACAGTTTTCTGAACCCTGTGTCCTCACTCACCCTCCCCTCTGTGTAGCCATTGGTGTGTGTGTGTGTGTGTGTGTGTGTGTGTGTGTGTGTGTATATAGGTATTTTTAACAGCTTCTATTGAGGTAGAATCCACATGCCTTACAATTCACCCATTTAAAGTGTGCATATAGTTCAGTGGCTTCTAGTATATTTGTAGAGTTGGGCATCCATCATCACAAGTAATTTTAGAACATTTTCATTACCCCCGAAAATACTTGGGCCTGTTCTATAATACACATAGATTTACTGTGTTCTTTTTAGCCGCTAATTATAATATTTATTAGTATGGACACACTGTCTTTTGTCTAAACCATTCTTTATTTTTTATTATTTGAGCATGGCTAAAATTTTCTCAGTGGATTTTATTTGTTGAGAACATAATATATGTGGTTAAAAACCAAAGGATAGTTATTCTGCACTGTTCAGTGAGGGGAAAACGCCTGCTCTCTGGCACCTGTCCCGTGACATCCCTTCCCAGAGGCGGTCACTCTTACTGGTTTCTTTTGTGTCCCGGCAGATATAACCTGTGTGTCTAGGTGCATATAATATTCCATCCTCCTCCTTCTAGCCTGCTCCTTTTCTTGTTAATAGTCTATTCCACATCTTGCTTTTTCCACCTGCCAGTTTAGCCCAGCAATAACTCCTTATCACTACTGACAGTATCTCACATTCTGTCGCACAGATGTAATTTATTTAAACTTATCCCTCATTGTTGGACATTTTGATTTTTCATTTTTCTACTACTAGAAAGAGTATTACAGAGAATGTCCTTGACTGAATTTTTTTTTTTTTTTTTAATGTATGTGAGAGTTTATCTCTTGGATAATTCCTAGAAGTGCAATTGCCAAACCAAAAGGATGTTAAAAAAAAGGTTTTTTTAATAGATTTTTTGACAAATTGTTCTGCAAATGTTAGGATGGCTCTGTCTTTACTGACCAGTAGGATAGCGCCTGTTCCCCCACCTTTGCCAGGCATCCATCACAAGATAGTTTGCTCTTCCTCTTTGTGATTTGCTTGTCTCTCTCTCTCTCTCTCTCTCTCTCTCTCTCTCTCTCTCTC
>NW_024412416.1:18991148-19033905 GCF_014898765.1 Herpailurus yagouaroundi
CCCCCCCCCCCCCCCGAAATGACATTTGAGTAACAAAACATTGCAACACTGGGCTGCTTTGCTGATCATTTTCTTATTGGCTTGTAGGAATTGTTCGTATATTCTTCTTTGTTAGATATGTGTTGTGCCAATCTTCTCTCTGGTTTTAGCTTTATCTTCTTGATGTCATGTTTGTTTTTGTTGGGCAGAAGTTTGCATTTTATTGTAGTTGAATTTTATTTTTCATCTGCCTTAGGATGTGTGCTTTTTGTGTCTTGCACACCGTGCCAGTGGGTCATTATTTGCCTGTATTTTCTTCTAAAAAGTTTTATGGCACATAGGTCCTTAATCTATTCCAGAGTTGATTTTGGTGTCTAGTATGAGATGGTCAGGTACAATTTCATACTTTTTCCCCATAAGGGTAGCCTCAGTCATCACTTCTGTCCTCATTGCTGTGTCTTTCTGGCTCAGATATAAAGTTTTCATATATGCATGGTTCCATTGAGTCTAGTGTCTGTTGGTATAACCCTGAGTTAGTATAATACTGTTATAATTAATATCACTCTGTAATTAAAGTTTTGATTTGCAGGAGGAGGCGGGTATGGCAAGTCTCCTTGTTATCCTGTTCTTTAAGGATGCTTTGGCTACTCTTAGCCCTTTATGTTTTCTTATAAAATTTTAAAACAATAGAACTAAATGTTTTGGAGAAGCCTCTCAATTGTTTTTACATAGCACCTTTTACTCACTCCTGTTACCCTAACAGAATTAGGAGGTTTGGGAAGTATTTTTTTCCTAGCACGTTATATATCAATTTGGAAACGTTAACAGGAGAAGAACTTTCCTCCTTCCCTGTGCCCTTGGCCGCAGGTAATGCTTCTCAGTGCTCTGTGTTTAGTCTAAGCCTGCCTTCTGACCTCTAGACCAGTGTGTCCAGCTGCGTGTTAAGCCTCTGCACGTTCCTGGCTCACACACAGCACAGGCTGCTGCTTGGACATGTTCTTTTATAGCTAACGGCACCACAGCCTGCTAGGCCAGCAGTCTAGAAACCACCCTTGACGCTCTTCTAAATAGTTGCCAGATCTTCTCATTTCTTTTCATTGGAGGCACTGCCCCACATTTGGGTGAGGAATCCTCGTGCCTCACCAGGACTGTGATGATGTTCTCCTTCATCCCTGCTTCCAGTCTTGCCCCCTCCCAGCCAGTCTCCAAACAGAATGATCTGTGATGAAAATTAAAATGGGGCGCCTGGGTGGCTCAGTCATTTGGGCATCCGACTTCAGCTCAGATCATGATCTCACGGCTTGTGAGTTCGAGCCCTGCATCGGGCTCTGTGCTGACAGCGTGGAGCCTGCTTCTGATTCTGTCTCCCTGTCTCTCTGCTGCTCCCCTGTTTGCACTCTGTCTCTCTCGCTCTCTCTTTCTCTCTCCTTCTCTCTCCCTCCTCTCTCCCTCTCTCTCAAAAATAAATAACATTAAAAAAATTAAAATGAAAATATTTCCTTTTTAAAATCACTGAAAGTTTTCCATCTCTCTTAGGGTAATAGTCAAAATTCTTAATGTGACCTACATGACCCTCATTGTTCTGGCTCCTCTGTGATATCTTTCCAGCTTCATCTTTGAGCCGCAGCCTCTCTGTGTTCATTCACATCCACTGAGCCCAGAGGCCTATGCGCAGGACCTGCTGAGTCCCCCTGCTCACCCTGCTGCTACCACTTTCACCTCATTCATGCCCGCTTCTTTGTCAGCTCTCATGTGTCACTTTCTCAAGGAAATCTCTTATCATCCAGACTTGGGCAGATCCTTCTGTTGTATGATATTATTGTCTGTACCTTTTTTTTCTAGCTTCTATCACAAGTGTAATGATTTATTTGTGTACTATTCTGTTTAATGTCTTTATCTCCTGTTGAAGCTTCGGAGGGTAGCACCCATATCTTCTTTGTTCTCAATGAGAGAGAGAGGAAACCCATACCAGCTATCTCACAGAATTGCTCCCCAGCCATACAGAGACAAGACTAATCCTTTCTTTAAAAATATTGAATATTGGTTGAAAATGGGCCAGTCTTGTGGTGGGATTAGAAAAGTGTTTGAATTTGACCTACCTGCTCTTGTCCTAAAACCATGGTTTCTTTAAGAGCTTGAAAATTTCCAGATTGGCCCCCCCTCCTGTTAATAAGCTTCTCTTGTGATTGGTATTAAGGTGAACTGAAGTCCAGTTCAAATGTGGGTAAGTGAGCAAAATAAGCCACAAAAAACAAAGGTTCATTTCTCTTCCCCTCCTCCTCCTGGCCCCCAGTCCCATGAGGGTGGGGGAAGGTTCATAGAGATAGTTAGATGAGGTGGCCCGTTGGTCCTCCTTAAATCACTTATTCATGTATTTATTCTGCAAATATTCATTGGGTACCTAACATATGCCAGGCTCTGCGCCAGGCACCAAGGTACAGAATGAGCGTTGTGCTAGCTGTCTGGTCCTTCATAGTCAAGTGGCTGGATAGATTTATAGCCAATGCTTATTGAGCACTTAGTAGTAGCCTAATGCTTCACAGCAGCTCTGTGAGGGTGAGTAGTAGTTTTTCCATTGAGAAAACTGAGCCACCGAATGGGAAATAATTTGCCCAAGGCCATTCACCTCATAAATCGTGGAGCTAGGGTTCAAATCCACTGTCTTAGCTATGACAGTGTGGCCTGCCTATACGGATACAATGCAGTTCCAACAGAGTGAGCTAAGTGCCGGGTATAAAAAGTCCCCACTGTTGCAGTGGTGGATGTGGGGGCCACAGCAAAAGAGGTTTACTAGAGAAAATATGGTTTGACTTGAGATCCTGAAAGGTGGGGCAGGGATGGGGCAGTGGAAGGACAGAGATGTGGGATTTTTGAAACACATAGGACACTGAGTGTGAAGGGTAGAAGAAGAAAGGAACATGTTTGGTTTTAGGAACTGAGAAAAGTTCAGTATGATTAGAGCATATCCAATAATTTATTCTATGGACTCTATTAGCCACTTGACATCTGATAGGAGTGGCAGAAACGGATGCATTTTAGCAAATTCACTAGTGATAGTATGTGAACTTAGTAAAAGGGCCTGCAATCTCAGCAAGAGCAGGTGGGTGCCTGCTTCCTGATCAGAACTCTGGTCTCATTTTCCTGCACCCCACTCTAAACACATTTATTGAGCACCTGCTATGTGTCAGGCACTGTTCTGAACATAATGGGAATACAGCAACAAAATAAAGTGCTGTCATGGCACTTACATTTCGTTTTTTTTTGTATTTAAGTTTATTTGTTTAGAGAGAGCGAGCGTGTGCAAGTGGGGATGGGGCATAGAGAGAGAACCCAAGGAGGCTCTGCACTATCAGCATGGAGCCTGATGTGGGGCTTGATCTCACGGACGGTGATATGAAGACCTGAGCTGACTCAAGCAGGCTCCACACTATCAGCGTAGAGCCCAATGAGTGGCTTGAGATCATGACCTGAGCCAAAATCAAGAGTCAGTCGCTTTAACTGACTGAGCCACCGAGGCGCCCCAGCCCTTAAACATTTCTAAGTGAAGGAAATTGATGGTGAAATGTACAATGTCAGGTGGTGATCAGTGCTGTGAAGAAAGGTGAAGCAGAGAAGGGATAAAGAGGTATACAGGATTTTGTTTTAAATTAGGTATTTAGGGAAGGCCTCCAGTGTGCTGTTTGAATTGAGTCCTGGAAGAAATGAAGACCATACCATGAGAATATCTGGGAGAAAAACGTTAAAGATAAAGGGAACAATGGGGCACCTGGGTGGCCCCGGTTAAGCGGCCAACTTTGGCTCAGGTCATCATCTTGTGGTTCACGAGTTCAAGCCCTGCATTGGGCTCTGTGCTGACCACTCAGAGCCTGAAGCTGCTTCAGATTCTGTCTCTGCTTGCACACTGTCTTTCCCCTGCTTGCACACTGTCTCTCTAAAATATAAACATTAAAAAAATTTTTTTTTAAAGAGGCAAAGGGAACAAGCGAGTGCTGCACAAGTTCTGGGAAGGGAACGTACTTAGCACTTTGAAGAAAAAGCCAGGAAGACTACAGCAAGAACAGAACGATGGGAGAGAGGCTAAAGAGATGATGAGCTGGCGTGTTCCGTAGGTCCTTGAAGGTTCAAAAAGGCTTTGGACTTTGTTCCAACTGAGAATGGAAAACCATCGAAGGCTTCTCAACTGAAGAATGAGAAGACCTTACTGAAGGGCTCACTCTGGCTTAAGGAGGTAGATTGTAGAGGAGCAAAAGATAAAGGGGAAGACCTGTCGGGAAGCTTTGGAATAGTTGAGGCAGGAGATGCTAGTGGCTCATCCTAGACAAGAAGGATGAGTTGAGAAGTGGTCCTACGTTGAGAAGTGGTCAGGAGAGGTTTTGAAAATGGAGCCAACAGGCTTTGCTGATAGATTAGTTGGCCATGTGGTGGCAGTGAAAAGAAATCAAGATAACTGAGGTCTGGGGCCTGGGGGAGAAAGAGTTGCCATTGAATGAGCAGCTGAAAGTTCACCAAATGCAATTAAGAAAAAGGGGACATAGGGGCAGCTTGGAGGGCTCAGTTGGTTAAACGTCCGACTTCGGCTCAGGTCACGATCTCATGGTTTGTGAGTTTGAGCCCTGCATTGGACTCTGTGCTGACAGCTTAGCCTGGAGCCTGCTTCCGATGCTGTCTCTCTCTCTCTCTCTCTCTCTCTCTCTCTCTCTCTCTCTGCTCCTCCCCCACTCGCGTGCTGTGTCTCTCTCTTAAAAATAAATAAACATTAAAAAAAATTAAAAAGAAAAGACACAGATGCTTAATACAAACCATTCACCACTGTAATACCTGTTCACCTGTACAGTGAAACCGCTAGTGAATGATCAGCTCTAACCCAAATGCAGAGATAACAGGCTGCCTGGGACCCTACTGGGATGCCAGTGATATGGCCACCAGGGAAGCCTGGTCAGGAAACAGCTGTGTGAAGCCATACTTGTTGGTCCTGTGGGAGGAATCCAGTTTCACTGAGAAAATGAGCAAGTTTGACTTGGTTAGTTGATGCTGTCTCTATTCCAGAAGGTAGAAAAAAAAAAGTGAGGTTCTCTTTCTTATTTAATCCTAGGCTGTCCGTAGCAGGCATGGCTATTTACATTTAAATGAAATTTTAAAAGAAATTAAAAAATAAATTCTAAATGAAATTTAAAAAATTCAGTTCTTCATTGAGAGTAGCCATGGTTCAAGTGCTCGATAGCTACATGTAACTAGTAGCTACTGTGTTAGGTCTCACAGATATAAAACATTAGCTTGTGCAGGTAAATTACATTTTGCTGCTTTGCAGGCATTCCTTGGAGATGAGCAGGTTGGGTTCCAGACGACGTCAATAAAGTGACTATCACAGTAAAGCAAGTCAATGAATTTTTGTTTTTCCAGTGCACGTAAGGGTTATGTTGATACTATACTGTAGTCTGTTAAGTGTGCATTATGTTTAAAAATATTTCTACATGCCTTAATTAAAAACTACTTAATTGCTAAATGCTAACCATCATCTGAGCTTTCAACCGGTCCTAATCCTTTTGCTGGTGGAGGGTCTCGCCTCCATGTTGACGGCTGCTGGCTGATCAGGGTGGTGGTTGCTGAAGGGTGTGGTGGCTGTGGCAATTTCTTCAAATGACAGTGAAGTTTGCCACATCGATTGCCTCTTCCTTTCGTGAACATTGTTCTGTAGCATGCGATTCTGCTTGATAGCATTTTGCCCACAACTTCTTTCGAAATTGGAGTCATTCCTCAAACCCTGCCACTGCTTTATCAACTAAGTTTATGTATCAACTAAGTTTATGTCCTTCGTTATTTCAACAACCTTCATAGCATCTTCACCAGAAGTAGATTCTGTCTCAAGAAACCGCTTTATTTGCTTACCTGTAAGAAGCAATTTCTCACTGTTCAAGTTAGATTGTGAGATGCAGTTCAATTCCATCTTCAGGCTCCACTCCTTTTTAAAAAAAATTTTTTTTCATATTTATTCATTTTTTTTTTAATTTTTTTTTCAATGTTTATTTATTTTTGGGACAGAGAGAGACAGAGCATGAACGGGCGAGGGGCAGAGAGAGAGGGAGACACAGAATCGGAAACAGGCTCCAGGCTCTGAGCCATCAGCCCAGAGCCCGACGCGGGGCTCGAACTCACGGACCGCGAGATCGTGACCTGGCTGAAGTCGGACGCTTAACCGACTGTGCCACCCAGGCGCCCCCATATTTATTCATTTTTGAGAGAGAGAGAGAGAGAGAGAGAATGAGCAGGGGAGGGGCAGAGAGAGAGAGAGAGAGAGAGAGAGAGAGAGAGAATCTGAAGCAGGCTCCAGGCCCCGAGCCGTCAGCACAGTGCCCGATGCGGGGCTCAAACTCATAGACCACGAGATCGTGACCCGAGCCAAAGTCGGATGCTCAACCAACTGAGCCATCCAGGTGCCCCTTTCAGGCTCCACTGCTAATCCTAGTTCTCCTGCTGTTTCCACCACAGCTGCAGTCCCTTCTTCCTCTGAAGTCTTGAACCCTGGAAATCATCCATGAGGGTTGGAATCAACTTGTTCCAAACTCTTATTCATGTTGATATGTTACCTCTTCCTGCAAATCACAAATGTCCTTAACTACAATTAGAGTGGTGAATTGTTTCCAGAAGGTTTTTAATTTTCTTTCCCTGAATCCATCAGAGGAATCACTGTGTATGGCAGCTGTAGCCTTAGAAAATATATTTCTTAAGTAGTAAGATTTAAAAGTTGAAATTACTGCTTGAACCATTGGCTGCAGAATGGATGTTGTGTTAGCAGGCATGAAAACAACATTAATTTCATTGTACATCTCCATCAGAGCTCTTGGGTGACCAGGTGTATTGTCAACAAGCAGTCACATTTTGAAAGGAATCTTTTTTTTCCCAGCAGGAAGTCTCAAAGGTAGGCTTAGAATGGTATGTTATCCGTGTTGTAAACAGATGTGCTGTCATCCCGGCTTTGTTTTTCCCTTTATAGAGCATTGGCAGAGTAGATTTAGTTGACTTTTAAGGACCCCAGGATTTTCGAAATGGTAAATGAGCACTGGCTTCAACTCAAAGTCACCAGCCACGTTAGCCCCTGATAAAAGAGTCAGCCTGTCCTTGGAAGCTTCGATACCAGGCATTGACTTCTCCTCTTGAGCTTCGAAAGTCCCACATGGCATCCATCTTCTTCCGATAGAAAGCTGTTTTGTGTACGTTGAGAATCTATTGTTTAGTGTACTCACCTTCATTAACTATCTCAGCTAGATCTTCTGGAGAACTTGCTGCAGCTTCTACATCAGCACTTGACGCTCACCTTACACTTTGATGTTATGGAGACGGCTTCTTTCCCTAAACCTCATGAACCAACCTGCTAGCTTCAAATTCTTCCTCTTCAGCTTCCTCCTCTCTCTGAGCCTTCACAGAATTGAAGAGAGTGAGGACCTGGCTCTGGACTAGGCTTTGGCTTAAGGGAGCTTGTGGCTGGTTTGATGTTCTGTCCAGACCACGAAAACTTTCTCTATATCAGCAATAAGACTGTTTTGCTTTCTGATCATTTGTGTGTTCACTGGAGTAGCACTTTTCATTTCCTTCAAGAACTTTCCTTTTGCATTCACAGCTTTGCTAGCGGGCTCCAGAGGCCTAGCTTTCAGCCCATTTTGGCTTTCGACATGCCTTCCTCACTAAGCTTAAATCATTTCTAGCTTTTGATTTAAAGTGGGAGACACATGGCTCTTCCCTTTCACTTGAATACTTACAGGCCATTATAGGGTTATAAATTAGCCTAGTTTCAGTATTGTTAGGTCTCAGGGGACAGGAAGGAGAGGGAGAAAGATGGGGTAATGGCTAGTTGCTGTTGCTTATTATTCCCATCTTATGTGGATATGGTTCATGGTACCCCAAACCATTACAACAGTAACATCAAATATTGGACACATAATATAATATATTAGTAATATAATAACTAATATAATAATTAGTGATAGTATATTACAAATTCTTAATCTTCCTGTTCAGATTAGTGTGCTGTTGAAGTTACGCAGAAGAATCTGTATTATAGTGGAAAGTATAAGAAACCCATTATTACTATCATCTTCATTTTCCCATTAGGAATCTCTCTAAAAATTCTAAGATCATGTTGGACATTTTATAAAAATAACATTAAGAGACCCTATCTTAGGTGGGATTATTTATCTTTAGATTGGGTTCATGTAACTAACCTGGAGGGCAGTAGAAGTTAAGTCCGTAAAGCACATCCCCATAGGAACCTGAGGAAAGAATCTCAGAGTTCTTCTTGATACAGTAGGTAAAATCGTCATGGTGAAACACATGAAAATAAGTTAGAGAGGTAAGGGATGAATCAAAGAAATCCATAGCAGTGTGGTGAGAAATTATTTTTAGCTTTTCAAAAAGGAAAGATTTTGCAAATTATTATCCCAAATGTGATAAAGAAGAAACATTAATGGTAGGAATTTATGAAAGCACTTCTAGAAAGCAGTTTGAAAGTATGTATTAGATCCTTAGAATTGGAAGATCTTTTTGTCCAGTAAATTTACTTCTAATTAATTTATTCCAATAAATTCATCTTAAATGAAGGAATTTTTTTGTGTCTGAAAATTTCACCCTTCATTTCATATAATTTTTTAAAATTCTCATGCCCAAATACAGAGAAATGATTAAATTGGTAGACTGTAATCACAAGTATGTGTAATTTTTTAAAAGGTATAGAAGAAAAGCTGCAAGCCTACTGTCAGTGGTGAGAGTAATTATCAGGAAATGCTGGGTTTTTGTGCTGCTGCTTTTCTAAATTTTCAGTTTTTCATTAATGAAAAAATTTGTTTCTGGGAGAAATCCTGTTTGGAGACATTATACCATCTGACTTTCCAACTTTGTATTTTTTGGTGAATTCTTAGCAAAGTTTTAGGTATTTGTCTAGATTTTTTTTTTCCTCCGTCACTGTTGCCTTTCTATCCTGTGTTAATACAGCACAATGTATAACTGTTTTAGACCTCCACGCAATGCCTGTGCCTGTGTAACTTAGCTAATTGTATTTGGTGCTTCCCAAACCTTTTTTTAAAGAGTAATCACATGTATAGTGAACTACGGTATGGTGTTCATCTGTGTATTTTCCTGATTTGAGGATTTTGCTTTTAAATACAAATGAGATGCATATCATAGTACATCTATACAAATCTGGTTATGATTTTGGCCAGGTTAGTATGTATATTCCAATCTTTAGACCAACCACTAAAAAAAAAAAACAAAACAAAAACAAAGATGTACAGTAGTAAAACCTTGGATTGCGAGTAACTTGTTCTGTGAGTGTTCTGCAAGACGAGCAAACATTTCTAATAAATTTTAGCTTGATAAATGAGCAATGTCTTGCAATATGAGTTGTACTTGACGCCAGATATCATGTGATCACAATGGAGCCAGTGGTTCTTCTCTCTCTCTTGCTGTGGGATTGTGGTTGATCGTCAATGCAGTGTTACATTTCTGTGAAGTCTTCAAAAGGAGGCAAAAGCAAGGGTCAATGGATAGGTTCCTTGATAAAGTTGCACAAAAAGAAAATGATTCCCTTGAGTCAGTAGATAGCTGTGATTCGTTAATGCTAGCAAAAGTCGTCCTGTACAAATAACCCTCCTCTCTGTTGTCTCCCTCACACCAGCCACGAAGGTTTTCAAAGGTAAGTGCAGGTTAATTTGTTTGTTTTTCTTTATATTTTGTATTTTCTTTATTATTTTGTATTGTATTACAGTATTGTAATCATTTTTATATGAATATTTTTGGGTTGTGGAACGCATCTGAGTTTCCATTATTATGGGGAAATTCGCCTTGATATACAAATGCTTTGGATTACAAGCATGTTTCTGGAATGAATTGTGCTCGCAAACCAAGGTTTTATTATATAGCTAAAAAGTCAATAGAGAAATTAAAATAAAATACTAAAAAAATGACCTAAGAGTATAAAAAAGGCAGTAAAGGGAAGAAGGGGAACAAGAGAGGAGATAAATGGAAAACAAAATGGCAGATCTAAGCTCATCTAAGTATCAATAATTATATTAAATATTAAATGGACTAAACACTCCCAGTTAGAAGCTAGAAATTGTCAAAAAGGAGTAGACAAGATTCAATGAAATGCTGCCTATAAGAGATACACTTTAGCTATAGAGATACAGATAGGTTGAAAGTAGAATGGATAAAGATACACCATGCAAATGGTAATTAAGTGAAGGCCAGAGTAGCTATGGCTAACATATAAAATCTATTTTAAGACATAAACTAGTACCAGAACTGAAGAAGGAGGAGTAAGGATCATGGGATGTGTACACAGTAAGAGAGGCCAAAATACATGAGGCAAAAAATTGATAATTAAAGGGAAAAATGGACAGTTATACAGTCACAGTTGAAAATTTTAACATCCTGCAGCAGTTGATGGAACAACTAGATAAAGAAATCAATAACTAGAGAAAATCTGAAAAACATCAAACACATTGACTTAATTGAGATTTTTGAAAACTGCACCCAGCACCTTCAGAATTTACATTTTTTTTCCTGCGTACGTGATTTTTTTCATGCGTACATGATAGGATACCAGGATAAAGTCTCAGTAAATTTTATGAAATTGTAAGAATATGTTCTCTGACTACGGTGGAATTTTATTAGAAATCAACAACAATAGGATATCTAGAAGAGCCTCAGATGTTTGGAAATTAAACAGTGTTCTGAACTGAATGCTAATGAAAATACAATATATCAAAATTTGTGGGATGTATTTGGTGCTTAGAGAGAAATTTATAACTTTCACTGCTTATAGTAGAAAAGAATTTTATACCAGTTATCCAAGTTTTTACCGTAAGAAACTGAACTCAGAGTGGCTGCCCCCATCCGCCCTTTCTGTCCCCCAACAATTTCTATGGCACGTTATCATGAGGACTGGCATTCTCCTTGCTGCCAGTGGGCAGACCTGCTTTTGGAGCTCATTGTTGAAAATAACAATGGTCTCAAATTAGGTGGCAAACAATCTAGAAAGGCCAACAACACAGCTGCCTCAGGCTGTGATACTGGTTGGAGCAAGCAACACAGTACCCTCACATTTAATAGGAGACCTGGAGAATGAGACAGCCATTTGAGCTTTATTAAGCTTCTGTATATTCCTGGGAATTTGGAAGGCTACATGCATGCTTAAGAAAGACCACAAAGGACCCCAGTTATCGACTCAACCCTGGCTGAACAGGAGACCAGAAGATTAGAGCTTCACTGAATATTGAATGTGTGCCTCAACCTGTATACATCTCACGTTAGCAAAAAGTGTGGGAGCCTTGCTCATTAGAGATGTTTAAGTACAACCTCTGACCAGTCATTGGTCAAAGAGAGTTGTTTTTGCCAAACATAAGTTATTCTTGGTAGTGGCCCCTAGAAGCCAGAATTTAATAATATTAACAGCTAAGCAGACATGCAAGTGGCTGCATACTGCAGAGGAGACAGATTTTGTATAGTTAGCCTGCCCATTTCACTAAAACAAACAGCAATGGCATCCCACCTGGATACAATCAAGGGTTGCTACAATATAGTCTAAAATCTTTAGTTTTCAGAAAAATTGTGAGACATGCTTAAGAAACAGGAATGTATAGCTCATACACAGGAAATAAAGCTGGCTAATAGAAAGTGTCTCTGGAGGGGCCCAGATGCTATATACTTAGTTAACAAAATTTCAGAGCAGCTATTATAAATGTGTTCAAAGAACTAAGGACAGATACCACATTCAGAGAATTAAAGGAAAATGTGATGACAGTGACTCATCAAGTAGTCAGAACTTTGAACTGGCAGAAGAAGGAGTCAGTGACCTTGAAAATTGATTAACAGACATTATTTCAGTTTGGGGAACATACAAAAAAAGAACAACAACAAAAATAGAGCCCCACACACCTGTGGGACATTATCAAGAATACTGACATATGCCTGAGGCATAATGGGAGAGCCAGAAAAGAGAGGAGAGAGAGGAAGAGGCAGAAAAAAATATTTAAAGAAATAATAGCCACAGCTTCCCACATTTGATGGAAAATATTAAACTACACATCTGAGGAGTTCAGCAAACTCCGAGTAGGATAAACTCATCTATACACATAGTAGTCAAACTGTGGAAAGCCAGAACCAAAGAGAAAATCTTTTTTTTTTTTAATTTTTTTTTCAACGTTTTTATTTATTTTTGGGACAGAGAGAGACAGAGCATGAACAGGGGAGGGGCAGACAGAGAGGGAGACACAGAATCGGAAACAGGCTCCAGGCTCTGAGCCATCAGCCCAGAGCCCGACGCGGGGCTCGAACTCACGGACCGCGAGATCGTGACCTGGCTGAAGTCGGACGCTTAACCGACTGCGCCACCCAGGCGCCCCATCAAAGAGAAAATCTTAAAAGCACCTAGAGAAGTATCTCATTATGTACAAGAATTCCTTGGTAAGATTAACAGCTAATTTCGCCTAAGAAACCACAGTGGACAAAAGGCAGTGGGATGACATATTCTAATTGCTGAAAACAAACTGTCAATCAAGAATTTTATGTCTAACAAAACTGTCCTTTGTTTTTCATACAAAAAAATAAAGATCACTGGTAAAGGTAATCACTCAGGTACATCTAACAAACAGTATATTCATTTCTATTACTGTGCAACAAACTACACAAACATATGGCTTAAAACAGTGCACATTTATTACCCTACAGTTTTAAAGTGTTGGCCAGCATGTTTTCATCTGTAGGCTTGAATAGAGAAAAATTTGCTTCCAAGCTCATTCAGGTTGTTACCAGGTTAATTTCCTTGGGCTTCTAGGACTGAGCACTTCAGCTGCTTGCTGGCTGTTGGCTGGAGGTTCCAGTGGTTGCTGCAGGTTCTTGTCCTGTAGGCTTTCCCACCCGTGCTCCTTACCTCATCAAGTCAGCAAGGAGAGTCGCTATAGCGAGTCTGCCGGCAAGATGGAATCTCATATAACAGAACACAATCACAGTAGTGACAGGCCATCACCTTTGCCACACTCTTGGGTTAGAAGGAAGTCCTACGTTCTGCTTACAACTGGCCGGGAGAGGATTACAGAAAGGCATGGACGTGAAGAGGCAGGGATTATGGGAGGGGCCACCTTAGAATCATTCTGCCGTAAACAGTATAAATGTATTTTCCTCCTTTTCATCTCTTAAAGACAACAGTATAAGACAAGTATAAAACTGCTGTTAGGCTTATGTAGAGATGTAATATATTTGACGATGGTAGCACAAAGGAGAGGGGAGGGGAAAAGAGCTGTATTGGAACAGTTTCTATGTACTGCTGGAATTACACCCAAAGTAATAATAGGAATGAATAATAGAAGACAAATCAGTGGGATCAAAGATGGGAAAATGATGGGGAAAACTGATGAAGAAAATAAAAGACATATCACCAGTATTATGTATGGACAGATCCTACAGACATTAAAAGGGTAATAAGGGATATAATGGACACCTTTATGCCATTCAGAAGAAATGAACCAGTTCCTTGAAAGACACAAATTGTCAAAACTGACTCAAGGAGAAATAAAACAATTTAATAGCCCTATACTGGAGAATTTTGTTGATAATTAAAACTTTTCACTAAGGAAACTTCAGGCCCAGCTGCCTTCTCTGTTGAATTATTTCAAATATTAAAAAAAATAAACAATAACAGCACTACCCAAACTCTAAGGGAACACTTCCAAATGTACTGTACAAGGTTTGCAGTGCCCTGATACAAAACCAAATAGACACTGAAAGAAATGAAAACTATATACCAGTATCCTTTGTGACAATAGATTAAAAAAAAAAAAAAATCCTGGACAAAATACTAGCAAATCTTATCAGTATACAACAAAAAGAATATTACATCATGGCCAACTACAGTTTACCCCAGGAATGTAAGGTTTAAGATATGAAAAGCATGGTAATTTCCAGTGTCTATAGAACTAAAGTAAATACCAAGTGATCATTTCAATAGATGCAGAAGATGCATGTGACAATATGAAATACCCATTCATCAATAAAGACTCAGCAAACAAGAAGCAGAAGATAACTTCTAAAACCTAAGGAAAGGCACCTAAGAAAAGCTATAATATGCATCACAGTAAATGGTGAATTGCCTATTGCTTTCCGAGATCAGGAATAAGGCAAGAGTAGATGTTTTTACCACTTTTATTCAACTCTTGTTTAAATAAGAGGCCTGTGGATTGGAAAGGAAGAAATGAAGCTTTCTTCGCACAGAATGTAATTGTGTACATAGACTAGCATAACAAATATACAATAATGTGCTTGAACTAAAATTTAGTTAGGTAGACAATACATAGGTCAGTATATAATGAACCTTATTTCTCTATATCAGCACTTAATACTTGGAAAATGAAATTTTGAAACTGCATTACTATACCAACAAAACTTAAAATATTTAGCAATAAATGTAATGAAAGATGTGCAAGACCTACACACTGAAAAAGTACAAAACATTCCTGATGGAAATCAAAGAAGACCTAAATAAATAGATATTTCATGTTCATGTTTGGAAGAATCAGTATTATTTAAAGTATTAGGGGATGGTTTCCATTTTTAGAGGTGATGAAGTTCCAATCAAAATCCCGCAGGTTTGTTTGAAGAAATTGTCGATTCCAAAATTTATTGGCCAAAAAAGTTTTTAAAAAGGTTTGAGGATATATACTACCTGCTATCAAAACTTACTGTAAAGCTGCAGTAATCAAGACAAGCCACTATTGGTGTATGGATACACTTTTAGGTCAATAGAACAGGATAGGGTTTGGAAATAGACCCATACTTGCGTATGGTAAATGGTTTTCAGCAGTGGCACAAGCATAAATCATTGGGAAAAAGATAGTTTTTACAACAGATTGTGCTGGACAACTAGATACCTGTGTGGAAAACAGTGAACCTTGATCTGATCGCACTGTACGCAGAAATCAGCTAGCAATAAGTCATTCTTCTAAATATGAGTTGAAAGTTGAACACTTCTAGGGGCGCCTGCGTGGCTCATTCTGACCCTTGATTTCACCTCAGGTCATGATCTCACGGTTCGTGTGAGTTCAAGCCCCACATCAGGCTCTGTGCTAACAGCACCGAGTGTGCTTGGGATTCTGTCTCTCCCTCTCTCTCTGCCCGTCCCCCACTCACACATGCTCTTTTTCTCTCTCTCAAATTTAAAAAACAAGGTATAACACTTCTAGAAGAAAACATAGAAATTCTATGTGATACTGTGTTGGGCAAAGATTTCTTAAATGGGACACACAAAGCACAAGCAATAAAAAACAAAAAAAAAGTCGACTTCATCAAAATTTAAAACTTCGCTCTTCAAAAAACAAAACAAAACCATATAGAACAAGAAAAGGCAATCAAGAGACTAGGAGAAAATATTTATAAAACATACCTAACAAAAAGCTTGTATCCAGAATATATACACAATTAAATTATAAACCCAGTTACGAGAAAATATAGCCACTTAGTAAAACAATGTGGCAATTTCTTGGGAAGTTAAACATGCACTTAATATGTGACCCAGCCAGTTCTTGCCTAGGTATTTACCCAAGTGAAATGAAATCATATGCACTTACAGATTTGGTTGTGAATGTTCACAACAGCCTTATTCATAGTAGCCTCAAACTGGAAATAACACAATTGTCCACCTGCTGGTGAATCATAAATAAATGTGTATCCATATTATGGAATACAGTTCAGCAATACAAAGGCATGAACCTTTGATACACACTGATAACATGGGTGAATTTCAGAAACATCTTGCTGAGTGAAACAAGTCAAACACAAAAGTCTACACACTATGTGATTTCACTTCTATGAAATTCTGGAAGGGCAAAACTTTAGTGGTTGCCTGGGACCCAGAGTCTGGGCAGGGAATTGACTGTAAAGAGACAGGAAGGAACTTCTTGAGATGATGGAAATATTTTGATTGTGGTGGTGGTTACATGGCTGTATACAATTTGTCAAAGTTCATCAACCTCCGTTTAAAGTGAGTGGATTTTATTGTACCTCAGTCAAGCTGTTGGAAAAAAAGAAATCCTATTGGTGGGAAGCATTTTTTATACACACTTTAAATTTTTTCAGTAGATTCAAATGGATTTCTTGAGACTATACTATAACTTGTTTAAAATAAGTTGCACTTGAAAAACATAAAAATAGAAAATAAAGTAAGTTGCACCTTGGAGGGAGGGAGGCTTGCTATAAGCAGACAAAGTAATGAGGTGGGTGGGGCTGCTCTGTTAGTGTTCAGAGAAAGTTTTTTTCTCAGAAGGGACATTTGAGCAGATACAGATGAAGTGAATTGAGTTCAAAGAAATGTCTTGACATGTGCCTTGCTCCATCTCTTAATTTCTATCTAGATTTCTGTGGTTTCTGTTACTATCACAAATGAGATCTTTTTCTTATCTGTTGCACTGGCTAATAATAATTCTTAAATTAATCTTTGTTTGCATCCTCAATGGTCTTCTGTCTCCCATTTGTTAATTCCTTGAGGACAGTAAGTATACAATTTCATGCATTGTTAATTTACATCTCTGCTGTGCTGTGTTTCCAGCGTGTGCTTACTTAATGCATTTTCATGGTTTTTCTGAGACTGAGCAGATCCTTGTTGTATCTGTTAATCTTTGTTTTTCCTAGCTCAGTATAGCACCAAAATGTAAGTAGCACCTAAAAAAGACGTAGTAAAGTGGAAAACCAAAGATGCTAGTGCCATTTCACGTAACATATTTTCAGTCTTAACTGTCAAATAGAGCAAGTATAGGATGCACACAAGACTGTGTGCTGGCACCTTAAAGACCCCCCTGGTGGATGAAAAAAGGTGAGAGAAATAAAAGAAGGTATTCTTAAATCTGACAAGTTAAGAAAGAATGTTGGAAGCAGCTCATTATAGATTAGAAATGGAAGTCTTGGCAAAATTCATTGTTTCATTTGAATTAAAGGTATTCTTTTAGATTCATGCCTGTCTTCACTTGGTCTCTGTATATAAGGGAGGTAGGTTTCAGATGTGAAGGCTTCAGTGTCAGCTGTCTAAACGAAAACATTAGTAGCTGAAGTTCATTCCTGATACCAGCAGATGGCAGCAAAATGCTTTGTTTAAATGTTTTTGCTTTTTTTTTTTTTTTTTTTTTTTTTTTTTTTTTTTTTTTTTAAGTCACAGAGTAAATAGGTATTGTATCTTTTTCTTTTAGCGAAGGCCAAGGCAGATGGAATACTCTTAGTTTCTTTAAATGGTAATACAACCTTTGGGTACTGTCAGTTTATACTAAGTGGTTTTATAAATTCAACTGACACAGCTTACATAAAAATGTTAACCTTTTTTACAGGTTTTGTTAGCAACTACTTCTTAATTGTCATTTTTATTCTCCATAGTATTATTAATATTTTATATATAGTTTTCTGCCTCACAGATTTTCCTGAGGGACACGGCTGTCCTAATATAGTTTGGAATGAAATAACATTTTAGTAAACAGTACTTGAATGTTTAATCATATAACTTGGGAAGCTTTTCGTTTGTTTGAAAACCACTCATGAATTTCTCTCTTTCATGAACAAACCAGAAATTAAGGGTGATGTTTATAAGGAGAAAGCATTTTAATCCTAAGTAGTTAGGTCTGAACAATTTATTTTCACGTGAAATTGCTAGCCTCCAGGCAGTGACCTACATAGTAGGAAGGAGCACTTCTTCTACCCACAGCCCCGGAAGGCCAGCGGGAAGAGAGCTATACAGAACTGACCCTTGCTTTCAGGAGAGATTGGGGGCAGGTGACAAGTCAGTGACATAGCAGATAGATTATTGCTTTTCTTTCTCTTTTATTCTTTCCTCTTCTCCCTCCTCCCACCATCCCCTACCCCCCCACCCCCCATTTCTCTCTCTCTCTTTCTCTCCAGAAATCAATCCATTTAGGAGAGAGTTTTGGAACTGTTTTAGAAAATAATATTTATACAGTGCTGAGGTTTCTCCGAATTTTTCACCCAATGTGGTGTTTAATTCTTATAAACTCCAAAATTCTTGTAAAACTAAGAATCCAGAATAGTCTTTTATCTTATGAAAACATGATTTATCAAGATCACTTAACATATATCTTACATGCTTTGGAATTTTTATAGACCACAGAAAATATTTTTTTTTCTTTTTTTACCTAATACACCCTAAAACAACATGGCCTGCCAGACCACAGTACATCCGTAATTTAGAGCAGCAGATGTTGCTACACATGCTTCTCTTTAAGACCAAGAAACACAAGAGAAAATAAAACAAAAAGTTCAAAACAGAAGAGAAACATGAAACAATACAGAGATGAGAGAGTTGAGTAGCCAAAAGCAATTGGTTAAATCAGCCAAGAGAGGGGATGTGGCGATCTGAACTCTCTGTTTTTGCCCATCTATCTTTTAAATACTTTGTAAGTCATTTTCATTCTGTTAACCCAGGTTTGATAACTTTCTACCAAAATTTATTTTCCATGAAACTATGCTTCAATTGAGGAAAGAAGTACTTGATGTTCATTATAATGTTCAGTCATTTCGCAATTTTTATGGAAACGTCTTAAATGCCCTGTGCCACGGTAGAGACCATTGTTTTGTCTTCAAGTCTGCTAATGTTTTTGTTTTGGTTTTAACTCTAGCTGATCCTACAGTTAAGGACTTGATCGGAGGCTTCACTGCTCTTCATTACGCAGCTATGCATGGCCGGGCCCGGATTGCACGCCTGATGTTAGAGTCTGAATACAGGAGTGACATTATTAATGCCAAAAGTAATGACGGCTGGACTCCCCTCCATGTGGCTGCTCACTATGGGAGGGACTCTTTTGTCCGACTTCTACTGGAGTTCAAGGCGGAGGTCGACCCGCTCAGTGATAAAGGCACAACACCACTTCAGCTCGCTATCATCCGAGAGAGGTCAAGCTGCGTGAAGATCCTCCTGGACCACAATGCCAACATTGACATCCAGAACGGTTTCCTGCTGCGATACGCTGTGATCAAAAGCAATCACTCTTATTGCCGAATGTTCCTTCAGAGAGGAGCAGACACAAACTTGGGTCGCTTAGAAGATGGACAGACTCCTTTACATTTGTCTGCCCTTAGGGATGATGTGCTTTGTGCACGGATGTTATATAATTATGGAGCGGACACAAACACAAGGAACTATGAAGGACAGACCCCATTGGCTGTTTCAATAAGTATTTCTGGAAGTAGTCGACCATGTTTGGATTTCTTACAAGAAGTCACAAGTATGTAATTTCATTATTACTGTCATTGCATTTAAAATGTTCATCTTCTGAGGGGCTTTAGATGTTTTCACAACTTAAAATGACCAGATACTAATGATTCCTATTAGCCCTGCTTATTAATAAGTTATTATTAATATTCTACTTCCTTCATCTGAAGTAGAAAGAAACTTCTAGATCACAGGGTTTCATACAAATTCAGTTGTGTTACTGAAAGTAACAGGGGTATGTATATAGGTTGAGATAGGAAATGGAGAAAAGGACAGAGAGAAGAGAAATTTTTAAATTCACTAAGATCTGTGTTAGAACAAAGCAGTTCTTGCTGGTCATATACATAGTCGTTCAGGCTTTCATGGACTTCAGCTTGAGGAATGAGAAGGAGAGTTTGGGATTTTAGGTTCTATGTCTGTGTAAGTGTCCTAGAATTTGTGCTTTCTTGCTAAGCTGTTGCTCACCGTTTTATTGTTTCTTTCCTGGCTTCCTATGATGTGACCCCACATGAGATGAACAGCAGTGTTCCTGATTTAGGGATACTAATAATGCAGGTTAAGGATGCTAGAAGTTGTTGTAAGAAAAGATTTTTTTGTCAGTAGGAAATTTGGTGCCACCGTCCCTGGTCCACATGACTTCCACTTTCGACACGGTTTTGTGTGGGCACTTCTTCTTAAAGCCTGGAGGCATATGACCTACCTCATGTTGTGGTGCACATGTTTGCATCATTTTTCCGGCAGGGGTATTGGTTTGTGCGGACACTGCCTCCTTCTCTTGCTGGATGTCCTGTGTGACTAGTCGAGTGTGTGTCTCAGAGCTCAGCTTCCAAACATGAAGCTAAAGTCTGTAAACAAAATATATGATTTTACCAACTGCTGCACTTTTTAGTGAATTCCTCTTTCCTCGCCTGATTTTTACCTTTCAGTCATTAATAAGGAAGAAATTAGGGTACCAGGTACCGAGGGGTAAGGAGTTTACTTGACCTTGTAGATAATCTGCCCCCTTGTTTGGAACTGAACTTGGGAGTAGAAATTTGCAGATTCTTTCAGCAAGTTTTCTAGCAGTCTAGAAATGAAGTATAATTTGAATTTTGTATGTTTGTAAAAAGGAAAAGACATTATCACCACTGGGTGTAAACACACTAAAGCATAAAAAGAAATCACACTCAGGATCTAACGTGTGCTGTCCAGTAGGTCTTTCTGCGTGGTCTGAAAATGGTCTGTCTGTGCTGTCCAATATGGTGGCTCTTGTACACTTGTTACATGGCTAATGCCACTGAGGAACTGAATGTTTTTAATGTTTATTCATTTTTTGAGAGAGAGACAGAGCATGAGCAGGGGTGGGGGCAGGGGGCAGAGAGAGAGAGGGAGACACAGAATCTGAAGCAGGCTCTAGGCTCTGAGCTGTGAGCACAGAGCCCAACGTGGGGCTTGAACCCATGAACTGCAAGATCATGGCCTGAGCCGAAGTTGGACGCTTAACCGACTGAGCCACCCAGGTGCCTCAAGGAACTGAATTTTTAATTTAACTGTATTGACTGTAATTACAAGCGCCTGGTGTTTCCCATGTTCCACAGTACAGGTCTGTGTGCCTTGGGAGAGGTGTTTTGGGCTGATTGGTAGGTGGTCCCTTGCTGAGAGCTTTCTAGGCACGGGACCTCTGGAGAGATGGGAGATGTTGTGTATGTTGGTTCCTCACCAGTTTACTCTGACTCTTCAGATCCAGGCCACATTTTCTGAAAAGTTTGCTGTGAAATTTCAAGTGCTGATTCTTTTCAGCAAAATTTCTGGCAGTCTTCACGCATAGACTGGGAGAGGTATTGGTGTTATGAGAGAGAAGATTACTCTTGAACTTGAGCTTAGGATTCTGTCATGGTAAATAGCCTGTGAAGTATCTTTTATTCTTTATACATTCTGAGTATCTTTGTGTTCTTGCTGTCATTTTTGTCTTAACTTCTCACTAGAGACTCCTGGTTTTATTAGCGTGACTGCCTTCGGGAAGGCATATTATATACATAAATGCCTCAGCTCCTTTTGTTAAATACCTCACTCGGCAGTTAACAGCATCAACTAGAGCTAGGCGGCCCAAGCTCAAGCCCTGACTCTGCCACGTGTCAGCTTGGGCAGGTTACCCAACTGCTCTGTGCCCCAGTGTCCTCTTGTTAGCATTAGGATAATTATATCTGTTTCACAGGCTTGTCATGTGGATTAAATGAGTTAATATTTATAATGCATTTAAAACAGTGCCTGGCACATTTTAATGGCTATGTGTACTTTTCTAAATAAAATAATTAAACGGGAGTGGATGAACAGCAAAGGCTGGCTTGCTTCCAATAGAGCAAATCCCCTAGATTCTTATTCTCCCCTTGCTTCCTAATTTCAGCTCGGTGGACTCTTCTGTAGTCTGCATATGGAGACCCAAGGAGGGATGGGGGGCGCTGCCCTTTCCCATCAGCCTCAGAGCTGCTGAGTTACAGCACAGAGTGCTTCTGGGGAGCAAGACTGTTGAGTTACAGAGAAAACTCACAGGTACCTTTAAAATTAGGGGCACGTGGAAAGAGTTACGGGGTTGCCTCTTCGTATTTGAGGTCTCCTGCTACACGTAGAGTGGAGCTGTGTACCTGGTAGGCCCTCAGGAAATGTGGGTCAGCTGGTTGACTGGTGGTTGGTGGCCGAGCAAACTTGGTATGCTTTTCAGAAGTGAAGGGCCGTCAACCTTTTGAAGGCTACGGTATCGTTGTGCTCAGGTGCCTCAACATAGTCCATTCCTTGTTGACTCTCCGGTGATGTTTCCTGCCAAAACCAAAGTTAACGTTTCTGCTTGACCTGTGCATCATTTATTAGATTTTCTTTTCCTAGTGAGTAATTATCTGTTAGAAGAACCAACTGTAACTGATGCTTTTTGGAGCTCTCTACTGAGCTCTCTTGAAAGCCAGAGTGAAGGAAGGTCGGATAGTTCAGGGAGCACTAAGTCAAATCTGCAAGCTCCTTCTGGCCTCCACAACACCATTGAGCACCAGGCACCGAGCTGTTGGCTTCTAATCTGAGACCCCTGAGGTATAAGGATGGCAGAAATGCCACTTGGTGGTCTTTATTCAAGTCTCTTCTACTGTTCATTGCACCATTGTGACTCGAAGCAGTTTATTTAAGTTAGAAGAGCTCAAGGCAGTTATAATCCTGTGGAATCTAAACGCTACTGTGGCTTTTTAGAAAAATTGCCATAAAAACTCTGATACAAACCGCATAGAAACAGAACAGGTCGAGTGGCTTAGGTATAAACTAGTATCTGCTGGTGCCTTGTTGACTGTGGGTAGAGGCAGAAACCATGAAGAACTGCTGGTACTGTTCACCTGCAACCAGACTTCCAGAAACTTCTGTTTCCTAGGATGGCTGGAACTCGACATGGTCTCCTCCAGAAAACCAGTCAAGTGAAGGAGCAGCTTCTTTGTGCCCTGGAACAAGAATGTGGATCACTTTGCAGGAGGAAAGATGTTTCCAGCTTAGAGAAGCCAGTTTCTGTTCTTTTAGTTCTTTTACTTGGAAGAAAAAATGAGAAAGTGAACAACGGAACAATGCAGGTGTGACTGATCACAGGTAGAAATGGTAGTGGAGACAGTTTGCAGCAGACACCCATTTGTTGGTAGGGAGAGGTCCATTTAGGGCTGAGTCCCTGGATGAGGAGTTAAACAGCCCCTTGCACCAAAGCCAAGGCTCGGGTGAGGCAAGTAGGGTGCAGGTGCCTAGGGCACAAAATTTAAGGAAAAACTCATTCTCAGGATCATGCAAATGAACACAGGTAATTAAAGGAGAATAATTTGCACATAGCGTCAAACACCATTACGGAGCAAAGAGGATCCTGGAAGCTCTGGTCTATGGAAATGGGCTCAAATTCTCCAGCCTGAGGGAAGAGCAGAACATTGTAGGAATGTTTGCCCAATTCAAAAAAGAAAGTAAACATTTATGAATAAAAAAAGGGCAAGCACAAGAAAATGTTAAAACAGGTACAGTATTAAACGTGGATAAAGACTATTTCATCAGTAAAGTTTACCCTGAGGATATGGTTAAATAATAACCAAACTCAGCCTGAGCTATTCGATTGTAATCCAGTGCTCTTTTACCCCTTATCATCTCCCTGTGCCATAATGTAAATTCCCCTCCCTCCTCAACATGCCTACTGACGAAGGAGTTATTCGGAATGTAAAATCTTTGAAGAGAGAGGAATTCCACAGGAAAGCTGAACCTCAGGCATTGACCAGCAAGAACTTTTAAACTTATGGGGGGACAAAAAGGGATTTTAATTACCTGCATGCCTGGAATTTTGTTTGGAGAGAAGTAGTGAGGAACTTAGTTTCAGGGGAAAGCCTACTTCTTCATGCTCAGGCACAGATCACACATGTGGTCGCCATGGACTTTCTTCAGCCAGCCACCTCTGCAGGAGAAGGCCTCAGGACTGAACAGAACTGGTACCTGCAGCTCCTTGTGCACAAGGGTGTGGAAATTGGAAGAAGGTTTTAGAGAACAGAGTCAAGTCAGAGTAGAGAGGGCAGTAAACAAGATGTCTCCCTGCTGGAGAGCGCCACTTGAACAAGATGACTCCCTGTTGGAGAGCGCCCCCTGAGAGGAGGCTGCCTCCATGTCTGATAGGCTGGACTGTTTGAAGAACGGGTGCCGTGTTGTGCTGCCTGCCGAGGAAATCCTTCAATTGTAAGGCTTACCCTTTCTGCACAAGAAAGAAATGTTCCGAAGGCAAAGTGGAATCAAAGACTTGTGCAAGCAGCAAGGTCAAGAGCTATTGGAGAGGTTGCGCTCGTCACCCATTCCTTACTTTGCCAGTGACATCCACGTCTATACTTACTGTGTGGAATCTACCTCTGCAGAGCTGCTATTTCATTAAGGCATTAGAGAGGCAAGATTTTACCAGCACCATCAAATATTTTCGTTAGTTTTAAAAGAGCAATCATAGTTAAATTGCCTGTCTGATAATTCCAGCATCTGTGTCATAGCTGAGTCTGCTCTGATGCTTGGCTTTGTCTCTTCCGACTGTTGTTTTTTCTTGCCTTTTAGCCTGTCTTGTAATGTTTTATTGAAGCCAGGCATGATGGATCAGGTAACAGGAACTGAGGTAAATAGGCCTTTAAATGTCAGGTTCTGTGTTAACCTGGTGAGGAGCTGGGCTGTGTGCTGTGTCTGCCAAGGCCGTAGGTGCCGGAGGCTTCAAACTCCTGTGTCCTTGCTTTTGTCTCCCCTCTTGACTTTGGGCTTCTCGGAAGTGTTGGCATCTCGCGGCTCTTTCACATGCACCTGTAGTCCACTGTCCTCACACTGGACCCCTGTTGCTGTGGAGGCAGGGTGTGGGGAGGATAGCAGTCTACAGATGAAGATCTCAGTGTATCCAGGGTCCTGTATCCCTGGGCTGTGGCCTTCATAAGCGTTTCTTAGTTTGCCCCCTCACGCCCCCGCATCTTTCTCCTCCTCAACATGTACACCCCTTGGTGAGACCGAAAGCCTGTTGGGGGCTGAAGTCAGAGAAATGTTCGTTCTCCAGGTGGGATAAGACTCTGGTAATGTCTTTCCTTGTAGAGAACAGGCCTTTGTTATGGAGAAGGTTCTGGGCATAGGTCATATGGTTATTCTTGCCCTCCCTTGCTAGAACCACAAAGGGGTTTTTATCAGCTATTCACTGTGAGAACCTGGTGGGGCTCCTGAGTAAAACTGAGAGAACATTTGGGGGCTCTCACTGTCAGGCCAGTCCACACACAGCCTCAGGTAATTCATCAAAATTATCATTTAAGTGTTTCTGCCAGTTCAGGGCTCTGACGTCTTCTGCACCAGGCACACACATCTCCGCAGTGACTCTCTGGATTTGTTCCTCTCTCCTGATTCTGTGATGGACGTTTGCCCTGGGAGGTCTGTTCACGGGTGGGCTGGTCCAAGGGAAGTCATTGATTTTGAGCTTGTTCAGCTTTTCCTTCTTATGAGGATGGGAGTGATGACTTCCAAGCTCTTGACATGTTTGGGAGCTGAAACTGAAAGTCTGTTCATTAGTTTTATCATTGTTACTTACAATGTGAAAAACCATCCTATCCATGGTCATTTGGGCTGAGTGGTGATTTGCCCACTGGAATTGAGAGGCACATCTCTCCCATTTACCATTCTGAAGACCTCTCAGCTCTGCCTGTGTCAGAGGTGCTTTTAAATTAGGTGTATCTAATGGTGGAGAGAGGGGCTAATGGGTTCTTGACCCTGTCTGTGTCTGACTTGCCTAAAAACACTTGGGCAAGCCGCTGGGCCTCCCCACTCCCCCTGGTTCTCAGTGCCCCACCTCTGAACCATGGGGGGATCAGACCATAGTCTCTGGGGTCTCTCCCTTCTTAAAATTCTTACCAGTAACCACTCTTAAAGGGGATGGTTTCCTGCTGCTTGAGATTTTATTTTACAATTTATGTGCAACAGTGCAGACTCCCCAGGGGTCCTCGAGATCGTTTTAGGTGTCCACGCAGGCAAAACAGATTTCCTAGCAACGCTACGTGATTTGCCTCTTTCACTGCACTGACATTTGACTGGGTGTGAATGCAACAGTAGGTGAACCTGCTGGCTCCTCAGGCCATGGCCCCCAAGGGTACCAGCAGTCCTGGTGCTCTTCACCGCCGGGCAATCTCACTAAAGAAGATTCCAGTTCCATTTAGGGATGTCTTTGACGAAGCAGTAAAATTAATCCCATTAAATCTGATCCCTCTGCGTGTGTGCCTTTTTAATATTCTGTGGAATGGAGATGGAAAGTATTCTTACTGAGTTGCAGAGTGCTGTGATTGAACTGAGGAAACACACTCCTTTGAGTTGTTTGAGCTACACCAGCAGCTTTTGTGTGTGTGGAACACCCATTTTTACCTGGAAGGGCGACTGACAGCCACTCTTACAGCCATTTCACCTTGGATATTTGGCAGACATTTCCTTGTCACCCTAAGGGAAACAACTGACAGTATTTATGGCAAGCCATAAAATCTGAGCTTTCAAGTGAAAATTAGAATTTTGAAAAGCTTGTGTTTGCTACTGTGACTTTGGTACGTTCCCAATACGTAAAGACTTTTTTGAGATCAGCAGTGATACTAACAAAAGTGATTTTTTGATACTGTATAATGAAATGGGCCAGCATTTGGAAGATCTCATAACGTAGTGAACTGTTCAAAGGGCAAGATGGACCAATGGATTTTAATGTGAAAGAGTACAAAAGGTTCATTGATTTTGTTTCAGATTTCCTATTGCAACTAACCTTTAAAAAAATAACACTTGTCGAGTTTTGGTGAAGTATCAAAGATGATGATTATCTTAAAAGGCTGTGAAAATATTCCTTCCCTTTCCAGTTATGTGAGGCTGGGTGTTCTTCACTTACTTCAATCAACACCGCATATCACAACAGAATGCAGGAGCAGATCTCTGAATCCAGCTGTCTTCTATGAAGCCAGACTTTAAGAGATAATTTGCAAAAACATGTAAAACAGTGCCACTCTTCTCGTGAAACCTTTTTTATCTTAGAAAGCAGCTTCTTTTTCCCCACAAAATTTACTTCAAGTGATGATGAATTTATATTACTGTTATTTTTATTTTATTTATTTTGTTGTATTTTTTTAAGATTTTATTTTTTTTTTTAATTTTTTTTTTCGTTTATTTATTTTTGGGACAGAGAGAGACAGAGCATGAACGGGGGAGGGGCAGAGAGAGAGGGAGACACAGAATCGGAAACAGGCTCCAGGCTCTGAGCCATCAGCCCAGAGCCTGACGCGGGGCTCGAACTCACGGACCGCGAGATCGTGACCTGGTTGAAGTCGGACGCTTAACCGACTGCGCCACCCAGGCGCCCCAAGATTTTATTTTTTAAGTAATCTCTACATGCAACGTGGGGCTTGAAGTCAAAACCCCGAGATCAAGAGTCACAAGTTCCACTGACTGAGTCAGCCAGGCGCCCCCCACCCCATATTACTGTTATTTTTAAATGAATCAATGAATACGTTTTAAATTTCTCAATCTTCATTTCTAAGTGTGGCAAATACTGATAGGTGTAACCCACACAACAAAAATTCTTTGAGGTGCTCCAATTTTAAGAGTGCATAAAGGCCATAAAACTTAAAAACTTTGAGACCTAATGATGTATAACCTCTCTATTCAAATTTTTAAGGACACCTTGTTAGCCTAGTGTTTTCAGATTTGGTGAATCTCTGATATATTTCTCTTTGCAGTTACAGTTTGTCTTTCTCTATGATCACATAAAACAACGCCTGGATAAAATGAAATGCTTTAAATTACGACTTGCCCTATGCCAGCATATTTACAATTTAGGATCTCTAGAGATCAGTGTTTGCTGAAGTGTGTCTGTAAAACTGTGGTTCTATCAGATGCATGAGGGCAAACAGATTCATTATTCAGATTAATTTGGAGGATTAGTAAGTACCCTGGACTCTAGATCCCACTTCTAGAGAGCAGCATATCCAAGGCGCAAGAAGTCCAGTAAATTAACCATTTTATTTTGTTCACTAAACAGCTGAACAAATTACACAGCATCTTTTATTCCTGTGGCAAGCTCTGGTATAGATTTTTTCTTATGGCAAAGAATATGCTATTTGGGTTTGTGTTTACTGTCCTAAGGAGTCCAAGTTGATGCAGCGATCTGTGTTTCCAGTAGATGCTGTTCATAGACCTGAAGCAACCACTCAGTATGCTTCAGTGGTGCGTAAAAGATAGGACTGGGTTGTATTTCAAATTGTATAATTTAAGAAATTAAATGGCTTATGTTTCTGAAAAAAAGATTAGGTAGAAGGGAAATGAATTGGGTAAATTGTTTTGGTGGAGACTTAAATCTGTCAAGTACGTAAGCTTGTTACTTTCTAGAACAGCATCACAGGTGTTTAAAAACACTGTTTTAGGGACGCCTGGATGGCTCAGTCAGTTGAGTGTCCGACTTCAGCTCAGGTCATGATTTCATGGTTCGTGGGTTCAAGCCCGGTGTCAGGCTCTGGGCTGACAGCTTGGAGCCAGTTTGGGATTCTGTGTCTCCCTCTTTCTCTACCCCTCCTCCACTCCCACTCTGTCAATCTCTCTCTCAAAAATAAACAAACATTAAAAAAAAATTTAAGAACACTGTTTTATAAACACTGCAGTAATCTGAAGTGTGTTTTTATTTAAATAGTCAAACACTATGTTTTAGCTGCAAAGTTAAAGTTCCAAAACAGTTTCGAACTTTAAAAAGTAAGAATACAGGTCATGACTTTTTTTTTTAATTTTAAGAAAATTTTAGGCTGTGGTGTTCTCTGCTAAATCTAATGGAACGGCAGGCATGTCAGCAGATGATCACATAAAACAACACCTTTATATCAGGTGCCCTTATTCCTGTGTTTCTTTCAAATGCTTCTTTAATCAATTTCTTTGATTTTTTTTTTTTTTTTTGGTAGGATGATATCAAAACAGTGTTACCTAGTATAACTCTTTGGAGAAATCATTTATGTAACACATTTTACCTAAGGTGATTTTTGATTATTGATTTTTTTTTTCCCCCAAAGAAGTTGGGAATTTGCCAGACATCTACATTGTAGTCTTGATAGGCTTTTCAGTACCAATTACTAAAATCACTTTTAGAAATAAATAGTACACAGTTCTAAATCAACTTATCCTACATTTTAAGGTTCTTTGATATAGAAAGTATTACCTTATTCTGACTTTTCATGATACTAATTTTGCTTTCTGAATTTTTAAATTTTTTTTTTTTTTCAACGTTTATTTATTTTTGGGACAGAGAGAGACAGAGCATGAACGGGGGAGGGGCAGAGAGAGAGGGAGACACAGAATCGGAAACAGGCTCCAGGCTCTGAGCCATCAGCCCAGAGCCCGACGCGGGGCTCGAACCCACGGACCGCGAGATCGTGACCTGGCTGAAGTCGGACGCTTAACCGACTGCGCCACCCAGGCGCCCCGCTTTCTGAATTTTTAAAAAATACTTATTTATTTTGAGAAAGAGAGTTTGTGCACATGTGTGCATGAGCCAGGGGAGGGAGAGAGAGAACCCCAAGCGGATCCACACTGTCAGCCCAGAGCCCATTGCAGGCCCAATGCTTGAACTCACAAACTCTAAGATCATGACCTAAGCCAAAATCAAGAGTCACTTAACCGACTGAACCACCTAGGTGCCCCTATATTGCACTCTGCTTTTTAACGTAGGCTTCTAGAGATTTGTCACTTGCTAGGAAGCAATATTTTGTTTGGTGCAAATGAAGAATGTAGGTCAAAGCTCACTTAGCCTGTGGAAAAAAATGTAACCAATGGACAGATGTCATCAAGGCTGATATTGTATATATTTGGATTCTAAGGCTTAAATTATTTTACAATACCATGGTTTTTATTTTCAGGCAAGGTAGAAATTGCCATTGTCCTATGAAGTAAGATTTGTTGAACGCATTTCTTTTTTTTTTTTTTTTTTTTAATATTTTTTAATGTTTATTTATTTTGAGAGAGAGAGAGAGAGAGAGAGAGAGAGAAGGTGTGAGCAGGGGAGGGGCAGAGCGAGAGGGATACACAGAATCAGAAGAAGGCTCTAGGCTCCGAACTGTCAGCACAGAGCCTGACCTAGGGCTCGAACTCATGAACTGTGAGATCATGACCTGAGCCAAAGTCGGACGCTTAACCGATTGAGCCACCCAGCTGCCCCTGTTGAACACATTTCATACTGAGTCCCTGTGAAAGGAATTCAGAGAGAAGAGCAAAGGAATAAAACATGTTTATAGTAGGATTTTAAAATGGGAAGCTGAAGTGAAACAGAAGTATTGGGAGACCATTCCAGATGCTGACCTGAGGTGGGGACGTGCTTGAAGGGACAAGCTGGATTGTATAAAGCAGTCCAGAGGAAGCTCAGTCTTTCCTTGTGTTTCTTTCCACCCTCCCCTCTGAAACGTCCAGCCTCTTCTCCCTTTCTCCCAAAGAAGACTGGGACCTTTGTTGTGCTTTCATTTTCTTTACTTAGCTTATACAAAAATGTTTTGCCTATCCTATCATAAATATGGTAATGGTGATATCAAAAGGAGGTGGTTTAGGACATTTAATTTTCTAAATTATGCTGCTGCCTGGTTTTGTAATTTATCCTAGACCAGACCCTTCAAAAGCTGATTTCCTACTTTAGACCAGCCCAATTATTACTAATGATGGGCTTCTTTACCAAATGGAAAGACTAATAGCCCTTTGAACTGTTATGCAATTCCATTGTAGTTTGTTAGTGTGAACACCTTATAGTGTTTCTGCATCTCCCCAAGTGTTTATGATTCCTTAAATTATACTCTTTTGTGAGATTCCCCCCCCCCAGGTCTCCCCTGTTACAATCCCTTGGACAAGGCAGTTGTTATTTAGTAGGGTAGGAATAATTTTTTGAGACACCTAATAAACACTGTGCACGTGCGTATTGAGGGTTTTTGGTTTTGGTTTTGGTTTTGGTTTTGTTCTCTTTATTCTCTTCCTCTGCCTTCTTCTCCTCTGCCACTGCTGCCTCCTCTCCCCTCACCCCTTTAATCCTTGGGCGGTGCATTTTTGAGTACATAGTAGGTGCTCCGTAAGTACTTTTGAGTGATGTATTGACAACAAAATAAGTACTTTTTTTCCATCATGACCTTCCATTCCTAAAATGATACTCCTGAAAAGATAGCTCCTTAGTCTTAGAAATAGCACTAATTACAACAAGGAGTCCTTACCACTCCTTAACTATTTAGCCTGCTTTTCATGGCAAGATTAGTTCAGATCTGTATTTGTGTATTTGTGGCACCGTTGTAGAAGGACATCTCTCCCGTCGTCACTGCACAGCTGTTTACACAAATCTCTTACACCTCTGCTTGACTCGAGTCACGCAGTGATTTCCAGAGTGCCATTTCCATCATTTTGCCCAGGGTCTTTTCCCCGTAATGGATTACCAGTTGCTCCCATGGTGTCAGCTAGGTGTCTCACTATCTTAACACCAGGAAGATGGAGACCTCAGCTTCCAAGAAGAGTCCTCTTCTTTTCTGGGAAGGAGAAGTAGACGTTATCCTACAAGTATTTACAAATTACCATTTTAATATTTATTTACCGAATACTTAAATAGCTCTTACTGTGCCATAAGCATGTTAGCAAAATTTACTTTTTATGCTGGTAGAAAGCCTGTGATGTAGGTGTTACTATCCTTGGTTCATGGATGAAGAATCTGAAGCAGGCGGCTGAGTAGCCTGCCTAGGACCACACAGATTGAAAGTGGTGGGGCTAGGACTCAGACCTGGGCCATCTTGCTCCAGGGTGGATGCTTTTAACCACCAAGATAAGCCTCTCCCATTAAAGGCCATTCTGCAGACAGGGATTATACATGGTCAAGAAATTTCTAAAAAATCAGATTGTCCCAAGATAGGCAAAGATTGCCACAGCACAACAAACTGCTTAAGGAGAAGGAAAATCAGTAGCAAATTGAGTAAAACTGTCTGATATTTAGACATAGAAAGTACATCTCTCCCTGGGAAAGGCCCATATGGAGATACCTTCTGAGGATGATAGTATTTCTGTAGCTGCATCTCTTGGATTAAAGTTGCTAGCTTATCTTTGCCTTCTTGCATTTTATAATAGACAATGAGGAGAGCCAGTATTCTGGCTGCGGAATCTTCTTAACCAGATCATTAGGGCATTTACTACATTCCACGTTACAGCAGGGGACAGTGTTGCCAAACTTTCTGCCACTAATGAAAGATTCCCCTTTCCTCCAGCTTCTAGTAACATTTGAAACATTCTTTTAAGCCCTAACAGCCTCCTCAGAGCCCTTCCCTACCACCTGGTCCCACTGATAGAGCCACATATTTTAGATTTTTTTTTTTTTTTTTAACGGCAACACCCTGCTTCCGGGTCCCAGGATCTCAGTTATCGAATGCTACAAATTTTAGTGCCTTCACACAGTAATGGTGGATTATTTTGCTTCTCTGCTCCATCTGGAGTCACTTGACTGGGTCCTCTCCACTTTCAAAATGGTTCACTCCGATGGCTGGCAGTTTGGTGCTGGCAGTTGGGAGCTCAGCCAGGGCTGTTGGGCAGTGAGTGACCTCAGTTCCTTTTTATAGACTGCTTGGAGTTCTTTGTGGCATGGGGGTAGCTGTGTTCGCAGAGTGAATGTCCCAAGGGCCAGGTGAAAGCGTGTCCCCTTCTATGACTTAGCCATAGCAGTCACATAACATCACTTCTGCCATAGTTTCAAGGAAAGGGCACCTTAATGGTGGTAGTTCTCAATCTGTACAAAAAGAGCATGAGGCATAGGCGAAGGTGTAGTTACTTTTGGAGAGCATGGTCTCCCACAAAACAGGACTATCAGAAGATCCCCATACATAATATTCCTTTGTCTCAATCCCTTCTTTTTTCCTTAGCTAAGCAAATTCCAGTAACATAGTTTTTCTACTTTGTTGGATGGTATGTTTTCATTTAAGTGCGCATGTATACTCATACATGTTAACTTTGTCCTCACCTGCTTTTTTTGCCTGAACACATTGAGCTTATTCCTTTTATTAATGTTCCGTTTGAAAAGAACCTGCCATCTATTAGCAAAATCAGATTCTTTGTTTAGAAAAAAAAGAAGGTTCATATCTAACTCCTATTCTGGTTTGCATTTGCAGATCAAATACTGTAAGCATTTATTGAAAAATGACAATGATAATTTATTCCCTTCCTAATGGTAGCCCATGAAGGGTGGTGAAAAATAATTCAAAACAGGTTAGAAAATGATTTGCTGTTGACATGGGTGGGTTTTGGAATAAGTTGGCTGGTTTATCCCTTATGGACAAGCCTGTTAAGTATTTATTCATTCAACTAGTATTTATGGAGTATTGTGTCAGGCACTGGGCTTCCTTGGCAGCCAGAAGTGGTCTTGCCCTCATGGAACATGTGACATAGTGAGGAAAGTGGGCATTAATAGATAGTCACCAAATAAATGTAAAATCATAACCTTATTAAGTGCTGTCGTAGAAGAGAGCTCTAGAGTATCTGATGGGGAACCTGACTTTGTCAATCCTAATGAAGTGCTTTTTTAGCAAAGATTTGGACAATGGAGAAGACAAATCTTGGCGGGAGACACGTGAGTGTGTATGTGTCACAGCCTCACATAGATCCCAGGGCAGATATCCGTAGATACCCATGCACCTGTTTTACAGGCATTTCCAGGAAAGCAGTAGCTTCTGCGATTCTGTCAAGAGACCATGTCTTAAGCAACTCTTGGAAAGCACATGTTCATACAGGCTTTTTACAGAGCAGTTTAAGGAGCCCTTTTCATTTATGGAGAATTACTTAATTTTGAATAATGGCGATTGCTACAAACAAGGACAGTTCAAGTAAGGGGTATAAAGTACTAAGGATAGCAGTGGTTTCCCATGTAGGGCCTGGGGACCCCTGGAGCTCCACAAGACCCCTTCCCCATCTGAGGTCAGAACAGTTTCCAGAATACTGAGACATTACCTGCCTTTTTCATGTTCCTTCTTTCATGAGTGTAAGTGGACTTTTCCAGAGACGAGATGATGTGAATTCAGCACAGCAGATTGAATGTAGAAGCGTATATGAGAACTCCACTATCATCTATTAAGCCAGCCTGTTAAGAACTTTGCAAAAATGTGAAAGAATGTCATTCTTCGTATTATTTTTCTAAACGTTGTTATTTTTGTGCCAGTGTTATTTATGGCAACGTGTAATGAGCTTATTTTTATCTTTTTTTAATGAATACCTGTTTCTAAAATTTGCTTTACCTCCTAATTATTGATAGATACAACCCACATAGATGGAAGTTCTTTTGGGTCCTTGATAAATTTTTTAAATGCCAAGAGGTTTTGAGACCAATAAGTTGTGAGAACCGCTGAAGTATGGCATTCTACCTGACTTTGAGCATATTACTTAATCTCTCTGAGACGCAAGGAGTCTGTAAAATGGGGATGATGATCAAAGTACTTCCCTCATAAAAGGATGAAACGAGTTAGGGTATGTCAAGAGCTTAGAAGAGTACGTGGCCCGGAGTAAGCGTTTGGCATGTGAGCTTTTGTTATTATTACCATTTAATATGGAAGCAGAATTTATGTGAATCCAAACACGACTGAGGCACTGCTGCTTCGAATTCTTGCCTGTGTTTGTGGTCATCTAAGTCGTTTTGGTAAAATAGTGTTCCAAAGCGAAAGAAATTGGATTTTGTAATTTTTCTTTTGAGTGGCAGCAGCGGTTTTCATTGGCACATGGCCAGGGTGTGAGGTTTGAAGACACACAGCTTCAGAATAGTGTGGAGTGCTTTCTCCGCCTGCCTCCCTGCCCTCGCAGTCCAGGCCCTCATGCCCACAGCCAAGGTGTGCCATGTCCGGAATCCTGGCGAGCAGGTGCGCCAATGTTGTTTGAGAAAGCTCCCCAGAGATCATGCTATCTCTAGGCTCCAGTGTCCTGGATGGTGAGCTGGAAGGAGGGGCCACACTAGACAGCATTTCATTCAGCCCCCTTACTTTTCAGATGGAGGAACTTTGGCCCGGAGGGATGATTTGTTCATATGGACTCACTCAGCATATTAGAGGCATCCCAGGATGAAAACCAGCATTCTGATTTGTAATGGAAAGAATACCAGCCTTAGAATCAAAAGAACTGTTTTTAGTCTCTGCTGAAAAGCCTTTGGTGGTCAGCTGACATTGAGCAGTTTACTCCCATCCTTAAGACTTTGAGTCCTTATATTTGTAACATAGAGATGAAAATATCTATCCTCCCAAGGTTGTGAAAAGCATCAAATAAGACCTCCCACAAAGGTACCCGGGATGTGTCCTCTCAGTAAGAGTCTGTCTGATCCTTTGCATGTGAAGTCCACAGAGGGGCGCATCCCTCTGAAATAAATAGTTGTTTTCAAAACTGAAAAGCCTGCCTTAAATACTGTACTTTGTAGCTTTGTAACAGTTTCTTTTTTTCTGTCTTTTTAGGACAGCCCAGAAACTTACAGGACCTGTGCCGAATTAAAATTCGACAATGTATAGGCCTTCAAAACCTAAAGCTACTTGACGAACTACCAATTGCCAAGGTCATGAAAGACTACTTAAAACACAAATTTGATGATATCTGATGTACACAGAACTGTGAGCAAGATTAGGAGTTATATTCCAGATACTTAAAAGGCTTTTTGCCTTGCACAAAGTATATCCTATGCAATTTCTGATTTGCTGTGAAGTCAGAAAGCAGGTATACACTTTTAGGTTTTTTGTTTGTTTGGTTGGTTTTCATGGTAGGGGAGGGATTTTTTTTATATATATATATATAAACACACACACACACACACACACACACACACACACATCCCACATGCTTGAAGGTCTTAATTTGGTTTCTTGGTCCAAGTTTAAGAGGTCCAAGCTTTCTATACAATATTGCATTTACAAAACTTGTTTTTCCAAAATGACACAAGCAGGGCTGAAGTGGAGAATTTACCCTTTCCAAATTTATGGTTTCATGGGAGCGCACGACGGTATGAACCGGCAGAGCACTTGTTAAGGTTTGGAGGCACAGCTCCACCCGGGGTGGGGGGGTGGGGGGGACCCTGGGTTCTACTGGAAAATGCCCAAAGAAATTTTTAAAGTAATGCTGTCACCTCATTCATTTTTAATGAGTACAAATTGGCGGTTTCAAACTGTTCCTTTCCTAATTAATGTAGCTTTCGGATGACATAAATCCAGTACCTCTGCTTTCCTGTTGGTGTGCTCTTATTTTTTAACTTATTTTTTTAACAACTGTAGTACACTACCTGGAGACATTGGAACTCAACTTGTCTCTAGTTGAATCGTGCTTTTAAAAAAAAAAATTAATGGAAAAAGAAGATAACTTTATAAAGCCAGTGTGTTCCGTTTTTAAAACAGTGCCTCCGTGCAATACTCTTTCTGGTGTATTTTATCCATTATTTCACTTGATGTTTCTCATTCCACAACCGGCTCCAACATGCCCACAAGGACAGGAACCGCTACTTTTAATTTTAATTGCAGAACCATAGTGTGTCAGTTGCAATTTCCATTGTAAGCTTTGTCGTTCACTTTAAGCAGAAAATTTCATATCCTGGTGGTAGAGTCTTCCCTAAAAATAGCCCAAAATATTGTCAAACCATTTGGCTTTAACGGTTCAATAATTCGGGGTGGTTTCATGGTGTTTTCTTTTTTTCTTTTCTTTTTTTTCCTCTTCCCAGTTTAAAAAACGATTTCTAAAGGGTACAGTTTCGAATGGGTGCGCAGTTGTAAGTCTGGTTAATTCCTGTTATGCTAATTAAACATTTCCTATTCATTTTAAGGTTTGCACAGTGAAACTCTTCTGGACGGTCGTTTTATTTTCTGGGTTGATTGGGCATACGTTTGCAGTGTAAACATGGTTATGATAATGTGTAACAACGGGAAAGGTTCCAGAAGCATTAGGGATCTATGATGATGCCCTTAGAAATGTGTTCTGTGCTTGATTTGTCATCATATTGGTTTCAGAAGAACCTTTTCAAATATCCCAGTATTGTTCTTAGTGCTTTGGGAAATTTCAAAATATTTACACACTAGTAATAAATTTGTTATCAGAAGTTTACAAGATGAAGGGCTTCTCTCGTCTGAATTTCTAGTTTTAAGTCATTCAGTATAAAACGTTTTCATCTGGAAAGTGCAAGCAAGAATTAAGAATCTACTCTGGCTTTACATGTTTTAGAGAGCCAGCAGTGCCATTTTCTCAAGCACAAAGTCTGTTCTCTTGGATGCGGAGTAGCTTTGGTGTTGGAGTATCTGATCTGCTGTAGGCATTGCATAGGTTTATGAAGAACAAGAACGGGCAGCTTTGGAAACAATGATTTGGGGATTGCTGATGGGGTACATGGACTCTTTTGCGGGGAGCCAGTGAGAGCGTGGCCAGTTTTATAACCATTCCAAAACTAACTGGAACCTGATAGATAGAAATGGGTCATCTCCATCTTCCAAGAGAGAGAGTCCCTTTTGGAAGTCAACTGTGTTCTCATTCTTTTAACCAGTGCCCAAGTCAGAACTGAGACATACTTGCAGCATCAGGGTCATGGCATGGCCAGAAATGAATTGAGTGTTACTTCCCCCTCAAAGCCCAGGCCTTAGGGAGGCGAGGAGCCGGGAGGGCGCCTGGGACCCTGCACTCTGAGCAGGAATATTAACATTACCGTCACACAGGGCTTCTTTCCTCAAACGTGTGTATTCATTTATTCAGGTAGATTAAAATGATTTCTTTCCCCAGCCATTTGGAGGTTTCCAAACTAAGTTAGCCACTGAGTTTGAGTCAGGGAATTCCAAGTAAGAAGATCAGATTAAGGTAAATTCTTTGTTCTGTATTGCTGCTGCAACTTCGGAAAAAAATTATGAGAGCTCTTCCTGGAATTGAAATTTCTATTTAATGAAGAAGTGGATAATTCCATTGTTTATTGTTTGAAGTTTGATTTACCTGGAAGCTTAAAGAGAATGTTTTGGTTTTGTTAGTGAAATCCCAATCACATACCCTATTCAACCACAACTAAAACTTCAGTCTCAAAGGTGGTAACCGGTAGAATACAGGGACAAACGTGCAGGTCCGCATTTGAATTTAATTGGCAGGGATGCATTCTGTGGTCACGTCATGAGTAGAGAGAACAAGTATTTTCAGAAGATCAACTGATTGGTTTTTCCTGAATCTTTACCACAGTGTTCCAAACATTATCAAATTTGTCACTGAGCCTTCTATGTTCCTTTTGGAATTTATTGTTTAAACCTATTCTTAAACCTTTATAAAAATATATTTGGCAAGTACACCAAAGAAACCAACTCATAAAAGATTATGATCATTAATGAACTGCCAACCTCATCTTTTGAAAACAGAAGATTTTTTGTGTGTGTAAATATTTGTGTTTATAAATGTACAGCAGAGTTAAGAGTGTTTTTTAGGTTATTTAATTCCCATATTTCTAAACTATTTACTACAGAATAATCCACGCTTGTTAATTTGGAGGACTTGACTGTTTTGTTTTTTTTTAATTCATTATCAGTCATGCTTGGAACAGCATTTCCGCTAGAGAATTCAATGTTCTGGCAGGAGAAAGAGTCCACATCTGGAGCCTGAGGAGTCTAGAGTGATTTGTCAGACGCACACCCTAAGAGACAAGAATGTATAGTTTCATTACCAGAGTGGACCGTATGCAAACAGATTCTAACTTCCCTGCAGGTTTGCTCAGTAGCCCAGAATGTGATTGGGATGAGGCCCTTTGCCCACAAATTTAGCTTTCATGTAACTCCTAGTGTTATATCATAATGTATTTTGTTCTTCCTTTGTAATGTAAGTTTTGCTTTGGGTCCATTTGAATTAAAAAAAAAAAAACAAACTTAAATCTGGTTTAAAACCCTTTCGGAATTGTGTTTTATTTCTAGTCTACCTTAGCTTTTTCATATTCTAGGCTGTTCGGTGAAAAGAAACGAAGATCTGTCTTTCATTCATCGGCATTTTAGATCATTGGGAACTGTATGGAGAGCGTGATCCAGAAAACAGCATCAGTTTAGATCAGAGAAGGCAGTTCTTGCCCCCTCCCCCAATCACTTATTTCGCCGTGTTCTGCATGTACCACCACAAAAGAGTGTTGATTGAGCACCGAGCCCTTTTGGGCCCAATTCACCTCTGCCTCATGCCTGCCACACCTTGACTGAGCACAGAGTTCGGACCACATTGTTTCTAAGCACAGAACAGAATGATGAATTGGAGGTAGTTGATTAGTCTGCAGGAGATAGAAGCAAGACAACTCTGATTTCACACTTCCTTTATGTAATATAAACACAGTTTGATTCAGGAGAGACTTCACACTACTGTGAGTGACGGTGTGCTGAGGAAAAGGGAGGGCAGACAGTTGAGACGGAGCACCCCGATGCAGAAATAACCGATATTTTGCAACTAACTTTGTTGAGGACTTGTCCAGGGTTTGGCACAACCAAAGGCCAAGAATGGGACATTTGAAACCACTCCTAATGATCAGCAGGGGAGTTCAGATGTGAAAAATAGCTGTGTTGCTTGGAAATCTTGAGGTCATTCCTTTTCCAATATGATGTAAGTAGTGTTTTGTTTTTTCAGCTGACAATTTACAAAAATGGCTTACTAGCTATTGATAAAACAGATTATCTACTTGATAAAAAAATATTTCCACATCCCATGTAGCTGCGTTTCAGAGAAGAGAGAAAATGGATTTGTATCTGCTGCCTGTATTTATGTAACATAATGTAACTGTGTTCTCTTAACACGTCTTACAAATTTTGATGTTAGAACTTATATGAGCTTAAATACCAATAAAGATTTTAAATATCCACTGCCATATATTTAGGCCCGAGTTGCTCTAGACTCCTAAGATACAAAGGTAATTGGTCTTTATTCGGTCATTAGTTATTTGGTCATTACCATTGAGATGTCTTAAGTGTTAGATAACTGAGGTGTCAAGTCGGAATATGGCGCTGCTGGATCTCATGACTTTTCTTGTACGCTGCTGGTAAATAGTATTTAAACTTTTGTAAGTATATTTCTTTACTAAGGGATCATGATGCCTTTTATAGGTATTTCTTTATCTTCCAGAAGAACTCTGTGATTCCTGAGCGACAGTTAACATTCTGAATCCCATTTGGAAAGACTGAGGTGATCTGCGGGAAGGTCCTGTAAGAGATGGTCGGTGTGGGAATGAAACCCTGAGCTAGTGCTGCTGCTCCAGTGCTTGGTCTCTTGTCCTAAAGGAGTGTCACACTCAGTATTGAAATGTGCTCTTTTGTTTCATTCATTCGCTGACACCCAGAGTGCCTTGTGCTGCGTTTTCCATTGCGCATCCACAAACCATGCAATTTATCAATTCTGAAGATCCATTACGGGTAAAGGATCAGATTCCAGGGAATTACTCTCTTCTGTTGCAGATAGGACCTTAAAAAAAATTCATATAATTGTTTGTTGTTACTATAAATACGTTCTGAATCTTGGTTTATTCCAGCATCTTAAAAATCATGCTTAGCACATTTTTTATGTTTCCTTTTAATTAGGTAATTGTTTCACATTAGTTAAGTGTGACTTCTTTTACGTTACACTAAGTAGTAATGAAGTGATTCACTTTTCTCTGAAACAGTATTTTATGAATCAGAAAAGAAGTGGCTTAATTTGGACAACAGGACCTAGTTGAAGTTGAGAGACTCGGTCACGTGATGAGTAGGCTGTGCCTTTGTGACTGACACAGAGGTAATCCAGCTGCAGGGAGTTCCTATTTTATCTGGCAAACGGAGTCCTATTTTTCTTGCTGCTCAGGCTTGAAGCTAATGTTGCTTTTCTTCCTCTGATAGTGTTGGGTCAGGTCACTGCTCAGTTTTCTTTTTCTTTACTAAAAAAAAAAAAAAAAAAAAAAAAAGACCATTTGTAGGGGTAGGGCATGGGTTTACAGTACATGACCATTTTGTATTTCTCTAGGGGCTTTCTAGGTTTTCCCTTTCTTAGTTCTGGCCCCTTAACCCTTTAGTGAAGTACATACACGTGCACAAGGTATGGCCTTGGCCACACCAGGTTGCTTTTGTGTGCTGATTGTAGAGTTCCCAGATTGTTTGTTTTTCCTGCCTTACCTGGGTAGATTTCTAGCTTACTACCATTTAGGAAGAATGCCTAGCAAACTAGTCAGGGCTACATCCATCTGTCATCTTGGGTAGCGCCACAGAGGAACAGATTGCATTTCTTCTTGGTTTATTACCAGTGCTCTTAAGAAACCATTTGCTGTGAGTTCTTTGCACAGTGAGTTCCTGGGGGACAGATCCCTGGCCTTATTTGCCTAAATCTCAAACAGTTCCCTTAAAGCCTCCAAGGAAACCAGGGACAAGTGGATGACAGCATCAGCTTTTCTCAGCTCCAAATCTCAGGTAAGTGGAGTCCTCATTTCTGCCAGTATTGCCTTTTGCTGTTCCTTCCTCCTCCCCTCTGTCCGCATCCCTCTGGCCTCCCCTCCACCGTCGTCACTGGGCAGCGGACTCACATGATCAACCATGCGTGACACTGTGATGGCAAGCTTCCAAAGAGAGACTGCTGGACTCTGGCTGCAGGGAATTCTGTCTACCAGGAGACTGCGTCCTGAGCTGGCACAGCGCATCAAGCTTCTTGAAGGATTCCTGTTCCCATTGGGGCAGTGGACACTCCATGTATGTCCAATTCAGCATGTCTAGACAGGGAGCCCCGACTCACTGTGTATCTCCGTGGGCTACAGCCATGCTTAGAGCTCTCCTCAGTCCTCAGGGCAGCTAGATGGGGACCGAGGCAGAACCCCTGGCCCATCACTACCCTCCATGCTCAGCCTGCAGAGCACAAATCGTATCACTTTCTATGTAGTAGGAAAGCACCAGCATAGGTGGCTCTTTATGTTCTTCAACCTTCTCCTGAGTGCCTCCTTGGCATGGTGCCTCACAAAGTATTACACAATCAATATTTTTCAAATGACTGAATCTCATCCAAACCCTTCCTTTTACAGGTGGGAAAGCTGGGCAGTTGAGAATGGAAGTGATTTGGTAGCTGTGGCCACGCACGTAGTGACTGGCGGTAGGGCATCGAAGCCAGGCTTCCTCAACCCCTGCGTTCTCCGGCCCTCCCGGGACTAGCTGGCTCTCCTCTCACTGGCACCAGTTGCTTCCCATGAACAGCAATTGACCCATTGTTCACACAGCAATGATGGGATGAGACACACTTTGGCAAGAGTTGGCAGGGCTCGGGATTTTCTATACGTACTTCCTAGATTTAAAGCCCACACATCCATACACTGCCTGTAATTTCCTACAGAATGTTTTCTGAAAATTCCATTTTAGCCTCTGCCACAACTTTTTGAACTGAAGAGAAACAACTACGATTCTGGAGATGCCCTTAGGAAGTACACTGCCATCCTTGTGAGGGTGGCAACAGAAATTCTCGGCATGCTGTGTTTCTGTTTTGCACTGCATGTTTGCAAGATGTCCCATAACTGGATACATGAGCCTGTACTGAGACCCCTGTGACATTCAAACTCAAGCTTTTTTTTTTTTTCCCTTTCATCTTTGATGCAGGCAACTAAGACTGATAGATGTTCCCATCCTTCCATCACATTTTATGATCTCTTACATTCATGATATACATTCCCATTGGGAGTTAAGGAGACCTGCCAAGAAGTAGAGGGAGGAAATTGGATATTTCATCTTAGCAATAAGGTTGAGTTGAAATAAATATCCTTGTATCAGATAGCAGCTAATTGTTGTGTACACTTTAAAATAGATGCTTCTTTAAAAAGTAAAATAAGAAATAGTTGTTTTTTATCTGGAGGCTTCTGAAGTTTGTATGTAGGGTGCTGATAAATTTTCTTAGGGATTAAATCATTACCTTCAGCAATTAGAAAGTAAAACTTGCAGATTTAGAGGTGGGGGGGGGACCAAGTGTCACTGACATGGAAGGTGTCATGTTAGTTTAATCTACAACTATATGGCCAACTAATCTTTAAGAAAGCAGAAAAAAAATATCCAATGG
>NW_024412416.1:19034305-19224372 GCF_014898765.1 Herpailurus yagouaroundi
ATCTGGTGGTCATGGGATCAAGCCCCAAGTCAGGCTCTGTGCTGGCAGCCTGGAGCCTGCTTAGGATATTCTCTCTCTCTCTCTCTCTCTCTCTCTCTCTCTCTCTGTGCCTCTTCTTCCCCCCATTCTCTCTCACTCTCCCTTTCTCTGCCCCCCCGACTCTCTCAAAATAAATAAATAGACATTTAAAAAAATGAAATTTGCAACAACATGGATGGAGCTAGAGTGTATTAATGCTAAGTGAAATAAGTCAGAGAAAGATACCATATGATTTCACTCATATGTGGAATTTAAGAAACAAAACAGATGAACGTATGGGAAGGGGGGAAAGAGGGAAACAAACTGTAAGAGACTCTTAATAATAGAGAACAAACAGGGTTAATGGAGGGAAATTGGTGAGGAATGGGCTAGATGGGTGATGAGTATTAAGGGCACTTGTGATGAGCACTGGGTGTTGTATGTAAGTGATGAATCCCAGAATTCTGAAACCAATATTGCACTGTATGTTAACTAACTAGAACCAAAATAATTTTTTTTAAAGGAAGGGTGTCCAATTATTTTACCCTAATTCATCAGCCTTTAAAAGTATAATGCTTTATTCCAGAAAGTATCCATGGAACATTTGGAGGTCCCATGGTTAAAATCACAGCAGACATGTCAATAAGGTGGTCATTTCACTTCCAACTTCCTGTCAATCCCAATTCAGGGTAGATTTGAAAGTTACCACCACCACCTCCCCACCCCTGGCAGGTGTTTCTAAGGCATGAGTTGTGGGGCCATTAGGGTCTCCACCTGCTGGGGTAATACCAGTAGTGGAGAGATGAAATCCCTCGCCTCACACCTCCTCATGGGAAGAGCTCGTCCGGGGAGGAATGGGTTCAACACATGGCCACAATTCCATAACAAAATCCAAGATACACCACCAGGAGCCTAGAATTGAGACAGCCAGAGCTGGTAGCAGTCTCTTCCTTACCTTGGAGCCCCTTAAAGAATAAGGAATGGCCTCACCTGAGTCACAGAAGCTGTGGGCCTGGGATGCAGCAACTTGCTACAGCCTGTTGAGCACACTTGCCTTGACTCCTGATTCCTGTTCAATCTGTCCTCTGGTGTATCTGTCCCATAATGCATAAGTGATGAATGTGTTAACACACCCCCACAAAAGCGTGTGTGTGTGTGTGTGTTATTACTAAAATAAAGCCTTAGATGAACGGAGATGAGATTTTGATCAAAGAATAGTGTTGGACAGAAAACTGGCTCTCATGGAAGTAGGGCAGGCCTGCGTGCCTCTGCAGAGGTCAACTCTGATTGTGTGTCATGACGTGAGCAGGACTTCCGTGTTAGGGGCCTGAGGATTTATAGTAACCAGTTAGTCAGGTCTAGAAGGGGATGGGAAACTAAGGCAAGGAGGCAGTGGAGGGGCTGGTGCTCAGGAATGAGTGTTAGCTGGGAGATCTGTGGTGGGGGGAGCAGGGCAGGGGTGTCCCGTCCTATTGGACACCCAGCCCGAACCCAGGACAGTAGTTGGGATTGCCTCTTGGGACGGCTTCTCCAAGGCATTCCTGTTCCAGTGGTGAGAATGCCCTTCCCCTCTGCTTCCTTCCCTTGGGAAGTCATGATTGGAGAGATTGTCCTGCAGTTCCTCTTTCCAAGGGGGAAACCGGTTTGTAGGTTTGTCTCCACCTGCCATGTTGGAAGCCCCTGGAAGGCAGGGATCTCGCATTGGGCTTTGTGGCCCAGCAAACAATGCCTGGCTGTAGTCATGGGGCCTTGTAGATGGTGAGGGAGGGAGAGAGGGAGGGAGGGAGGGAGGGAGGGGGTATAACAGCCCCTTGAAAGCTCTGTTATCAGGTAAGAAAATTGGAGGAGAACCAGTGTTCGATTTGCTCACATAGATTCCATTAAGCTACATTTATTCTTTGTCGATTCTCACCAGCACCCTGTGAGGTAGGTACTTTGATCGTTTTCACAGCTGAAGAGGCTGAAGCTGGTTCTTCCCCACTCCAGTTTGCCTGTCAAGCTCTGCCAGGCCCTGGCCCACCCACCTCACCAGAGTGCCTCCTCCCCAGGGATGCTTCCCAAGCCTCCAAACGGGCCTCACTCACCCTTCCCTGGGCTCCTCCAGACATCTGTATTGCCCCTGTTATCACAGATGCCACCCACTGTCTTGTTCATTGTGTGCACTTGTGTTCCTGAGGGTTCTTAATGTAGAACCTATGAAATCTAAGTGTGTGACATATTGTATGGGTGCGCATGTGAGTTTTCTAGGGAAGAGGGTCTGGGGTACTGTCAAATTGTCAAAGGGCCCTGTCATCCCCTAGTGTCAACAAGTGGCACATTGACCCTGTGGTAGTTTCTGAGTGTGTTTCCCTGCCAGCCCAGTACCAAGGGCAGCTCCTCGACCCACCTCTGGGGCCCTGCCCATGTATTTGGCCTAAGTCCTGAGTACTCCGCGCTGAGCCAGGTGATGATGCATACACCTCCTCTTGCCTCCTGGGCCCAGAGTTCCCACGTGGCCCTGACTGGGCTGGGTGTGAGTCGGCTGCCTTGGTCTCCCTTCCTCCCCCATCTTTCTTCTCATCTCCTCACTTAACTATTTCCACATGAGTCCTAAACCTCCATCTTCAGTGAGAAGGTCTTAGGGAGCAGAGAGTTTTGGGGCAAGAAGGGGCCTGGGGGACCCCATTCTGTAATTTGGGGAAAGGAGAGGACGCCCTGACTAGAAGAGCCTGGAGAGCTTGCCCGTGGCCTCGCAGCAGATGATGGTGCCAGCCAGATGCTGGGCCCTTCTTGCTGGCCGTCCACTGTGCTTCCCTCCACCCAACATCTGCAGGCTCCCCAGTTACCTCAGAGAAAAACTCGGAGCTTTGAGGGGAACAACAGCAATGCTGACTCTTCTGGAAGATGAGCCATGACATTACTGTCCTGAGAGGCCCTCAAATGGTTACTGTGGCCAGAACGGGCTCTACTGTGGCCCATGGGTGGGGGTGCTGGCACTTTGGTTCACAGCCTTCAATTGCCTGCCTCATCCTTGAGCTAGGCTGGCTCCCCACGATGTATACCCCCACATCACATCCTCTCCTGGGCACCTTTGTGAGTTAAGATAAAAGGGCTAGTATATAGGCTCCAGTGTGGAACATCTAAACCCTATATTATATGAGGATCCTGGCAATCCCTTTGAGAATTCTGTAGAAGCACTTACTCACCAAGCCTATAATTAAGTAAGTGGCTAGCTTCATGGAAATGCTTGATGTTTAGGAACTTATTACAGGGTTTCAAAAAACGAAAAAAAAAAAAAAAAACAAAAAACCTGACCTGAGATTAACTGATACTATTACTTCCTTCCCCATATAATAATTTTTAAAATTAAAAAGTGCTTTAATCACTTTGTTTTAATGGATAAAAATAAAATGCCTGCTTAGTAGTTTCTAACTCATCATCTCAATGATATAGAAGTTGAGATACTCCTCCAGTCGGACTGTGCCCCTGGAAAACTGTATGAGAAAGCTCCTTCCTGAGAAGAGTCCCTTGGTCTTCCTAACACAGTGGAACCCCAGTTGAGTTCTGCATGGGGGATCCCTTATGTAACATCCACAGACCCCACCACTGTTGTCTTTACTGAGCATGTTCACAAAGTCTCAGAAAAGTTGAGAAATCCAGTTGAGAACTGCTGGCTCATTCAATCAATACATACATATTTATATATATTTTAGCACCTGTGCTGAGGGGCCAGCATAGTGCCAGCATTCAAGGAGCCAGCTGGTGATGGAGCCCAGGTGACAGATAAGAGATAATGGGGTGGGGATTGCGGGAGAGGAAGAAGCAGGGCTGGTGTGGGGAGGCCAGGCTGTGTGGAAATCAGGTAGGGCTGTGCTTGCCCAAGGGCTTCCATGTTTTAAATTCAAACTGTACACCATTCCTGGAGTGTGGAATTATGGTACTCCACTGTATACCTTGAGTGAGAATCAGAATCCCCCAGAGGGCTTGTTAAAATATCACTGAACTCCACTCCCAGAGTTTCTGATGCAGCAAGTCTGGGGCAGGGGGAAACTCAAGAATCTGCATTTCCAATGAGTGCCCAGGTGATGCTGATGCTGCTGGTCAGCAGACGACACTTAGAACCACCACAGACAGGTATTACCTCAGGCTTTTGCATGACAAAAGGGAGAAAAGATAACAATCCAACAGTTAGTATGAGATGTTATAGAAACCACCTTCCTACTTGTCCATGAGTTGTGAATAAAGTAGATCTAGTGATTCTCAGAAACCACAGGTAAAATGAGTCCCCTTTATGGGCCAGCCTGAATGGTTCTATATGTATTGTGTTAACAAAGAATAAAAATCTCCCCCCTTACAAGCTGACTGTACATCTGGTCCTTTATGTCTCCAATTACCTTTTGCAACTACTTAATTTAAGTTGGGCACAGACAAAACCAGTAGCCTGTAGTTCTGCTATCCTTCTGTTTTTGTTCTTCAGCCTAGTTAAGCAGCCTGTAAATAATATGGCTGCCAAACATTGGTAATGACAGTCGTAGCCTGCTCTGGGGTGGGGGAGACCGTGACTCTAGCTGCTTCAGCCAGCATGTGCTTTGGCTCTACCCACGAGGCGAGCTGCCAATGGCGTGTCCCGAAGATGGGAAGAAGCATCAGCAGGGATGCCCCAAGCCAGGTTGGGCTGGGGGCAGCCTGAGCTCCCCACAGTAGCCTGAGGAAACTATTGCACCCGCAAATCCTTTCCTAGCCCTGGGATGCAGCGTGGGCTTCTTGGAGACTAAGTTGGTATTACCCATTTTGAGACATATACACACACACAAAATCATCAGGAAATGAGTATAGCTTTGCACGGGCTGCTGCTACTGCTGGTTCAGGAGCCACTCTGAGAGCCACCAAAATGGACTCATCTCTGTATGGAATCTACCTGCTAAAAACAAAGAATTCATGGTGTTCCCTCCTCCCTACCATGTCGTGTTTTTTTTTTCAACAGTTTAGTTGAATTTGTAATTGTTATACAAAAAGCTTTACGTATTTAATGTGTACAATCTGATGAGTTTGATTGTTCCCATTGGAAAGTTGGAAAAACAGACAACTTGAAGGAAAGGCAGTGTTCAGAGTTTGTCCTCATGGTGCAAGAAGCTGCTACATGCAACTCAGAACTTGGGAGAAGTAATGAGTGTCGCTCTCAAGGTTCCAGTCTCAAGGGGCAGGGGGCCTGGGGGGGTAGGAGAGCAGGTTGAGACACATGTGGCAAAGACAATAGTAGTGTTCCCAAAGGTTCTGAGGGAACTTCCCAAGGGACGCTTTGCCTACCCCTTGCCCCAAAGCCTGGCCCCAGTGGGTCTTGGGACAGTGGCTGCAGGTGACTTGTCCTGCCCATCAGCCATGTAGCCTCTGCCTGATGATGATGCAGCCTGTGTAAATGTGAGGTAGAACGGGGGCTGGAAGTCCTTCATCAGGCAGAGGTGCTTAATAAAATATTCAGGGTCTCTGATGCCTTGGAAGGATTTCAGCAGGTCTATTCTCCAAACCCTGTATCTCCTGTTTGTCTAAGTATTTTTCTAAAGGAAAGTGCAGCTGAATCCCTGGCCTCCTGGTCCAGGACAGACAATCCTGTCCTGCTATTATATTGGTTTTACTTGTCTGGTTTTGGTTGGGAGACCAAGTGAATATGACAAAACTTAGATGTGCAAAGTTTAAATTTTTTGTGTTTATTTTTAAGAGAGAGAAAGAGAGCATGAGCAGGTGAAGGCAGAGAGAGAATGGGAGACACAGAATCCGAAGCAATCTCCAGGCTCTGAGTTGTCAGCATACAACCCAACACGGGGCCTGAAGCCACGAACTACGAGATCATGACCTGAGCCGAAGTCGGACCTCAACTGACTGAGCCACCCAGGAGCCCCTGGATGTGCAAATCTATTTTCACATTGCAAATATTGTGTTATATTTTCCCCCAAAACACAAAGGAAAATTGTCTTCTTGCCAGCTTGATTGTACGTTCTGTGTGGGCTGGCCCTGGTTTTTCCTCAGTTCTTGGATTCCAGCACAGAGCTTGACACATAGCAGGCATCCATTCATGTTTTAGCCTACTGAGTTGAGGAAACACTCTTAGCATTCATCGGTTAACACAGTTACTAACGTGGCGTGGTTTCTTTCTTTTACACACTTGTATCCAGGGCCTCCTGAATACAGTGCACTGCAGTCAGCCCTCAGTAACCCAAGAGGTATGGGATCAGGAACCTACCTTCGAATGTTTAGGTCCTGGGAGAGAAGAGATGGTGAATGAAAATTACTAACGCGATGGAAAACAGGAAGGACCCTGAAGAACAAGAGATAAAGGGCTGCCGCAGAACACCCTGAATTGTAGCTCCCGAGATCCAGCTCCCCATTCTTTCTGATTAGCTTGCTAGAGATAGAAAGATCCATGACTTGGGATTCACACGGCCTGGGCTTATCTGGCTTTGCTGGTAACTGGCAGTGTGACTCTGGACAAGTCATTTGCCAAGGATTAGAAGAGATGTGCTAAGGGCTCCCTGACCTGCCATACTGTATGATTCTAAGTTACAGGGAAGACAGGAGGGGAAAGAATGGGCACCTAGAGCAGCAAACCAAGCTGTGAGCCCCAGCCGGGTTGTTTGTTTAATATACTCCCCTCCCCACCCACGCATCCTATTACCGCAGCTTATTAGAGGTGGTTTATGAAAAGACTGGAATCCATGCTCCAGGGTCTGCACTGCTCTGGCGGAGGGTTTAGCACCATAAAACTCACTTTGTAAAAGTGCAGCAGCTGTGATAAATAAGCTTAAGCCTCAGTAATCACTTTTTCACTTTTACCAATTACGCTAGGCTGCTTTGTGACAGAAGTTAATGCCAAGTAAGAATTTTAAAGAAGCCTCATTTTCCTTGTCTAATTAAATTAAGTACTTGAAAGGTGATTCACATGTTGATTTTCCCCCCATTAGTCAACTGAAAATTACAGGGTCTTTTAGGAGTTGAAGCCACGTGATTCGCAGGCTCAGCCTCTAGGGTCAGGGAGCCCTCACCCCTGGACGCTCTCCTGCCGGCATCCCACCTACCCATGTTTTGTGTGCAGGTGTCCTTGGTGAGGCTCTTGGGCCAGCACTGCCCAGGAGAATTTAGGGAGGGCATGCCTGTTTGTTCTTTAATCCTTCCACAAAATTCTGCACAGGATGCCTTTGTTTCCAAGGTTTTGATATTCCCAACATGCAACAGGTCTTTCCAGGGTGAGGAACAAGGACCGCTTCCTCTTCTTTTTTGTTCTAAACCGGCGACAGAATTCACCTGGATTGAGAGATCATTGTGTCAGCATTGCTCAACTTCCTTCAAGGTGAAGATCTGGATTGTTTAAATGCCAGTAGCTCCCGACACCATTTCAACAATGCAGCCAGGATGCTGTACTTTGAAACTTGCAATACTTTTTCTTCCTTATTTTCTGTTTTTACTCATTCTGCCTCTTGTTTCTGAGGTAGCACACAAGTGCATCAGAAGCAGTAACATATTCTATGCATGTATTTCCTTGGACACAGAGAGGCCCTGGGGAGCATCAGGGAGGCTGGCTGATGGCATTGAATGTGAGCAAACGTGCTTTGCCCACATGTAAGAAGGATCATCACCTCTAAAGTGACTATGTCTGATGTAGGTGTCATGACTGGGTCAAACTGTTCACCATTGTTCATGGCTCATTCCAGGTCTTCCCTATGATACACAGAATCATTGTGTGCATACTTTGAAAAGTCTTTCAAAATGAGTATATACTCTTAAAATGCAAACAATAAACCAATATTAAGTAAAAAATGAAAGCCCTTGCTTTTCCCTCTCAACGTTAATCATGTAGTGTGGATTCTTCCAAGACTTTGTGCATTTAGTTTTACCAAATAATCTCTCTGCAGATTCCTTCTCTCTATTCATGGAAACTCTTTCCTGTTACCATGTGTAACTATGCCTAATTCTTGTTAATGGCTAAATTCCACATTCATTTTTTTTCTTCCAACCAATGTGTATCAAGCAACTTCCATGTATCAGGTACTTTAGGAGTTGGGGAGATAGCAGAAACTAGTTCTTTTATGTGTCCATTTCTTACTCAATTCTCTCTTGCATCTAAAGTATACACCCTGCTTCCTAACTACTATCTCATCAAGGGTTTTATTTTCTCAGGTTGAAATTTGCTTGACATATATTTGTTTACTGTCTGTCTACATTAAAGTTTAAACTGAAATTGATGACACTTCCTGTCTTGTTCGCCAATATATCCCAGCGCTAAAACAGTATTTGACATATACCAGTAGTTCAAAACCTACAGATGCTGTGCCTAGCTGGATGGACAGGTGGATGGACAGATGATTCTTATATCTACCATGGATAAAGGGAGGAAGTAGGTCTGCTCATTGATGACTTTGACTGGGTTTCCTTAAACTTCCAATTCAATCCTAGCTGTTCATTAGATCTTTATGCAAGTGTGTCTTTACCATTCCTTTGTTAAAATGTTGACTACTTCCATACAGATGGACAAATAGTCATTGTCTGAGAACTCCAGTGTCCCCAGCACCCCACTGGTCTAGGCCTCCTCAACCTTGGAAACCTCACCCAGATCTAGCAGTTCCAGGGGCTCTCCAGCATCTGGCTCTTGTGCCAGGACCAGCATCAGTTCTGATTGGTCATGACATTGGTCCTGCAAGTTGTTCAATGCCTTGAATATCACCCCTGCCTTCATGGACACAACACTGTTCTGGTTCACTTGTTCAAGAGAATCATTCAGCCTTAACCTTTAAAAACACAAATCAGAGAGATAACTTCCCTGCTCAAGACCCACTGATTGCTTCCAACACAACAACTCTGAAGTGTTTATCATGGCTTTCAAACCTTCTCTGACCCATATCACCTCACTGGAGCCGCTCTGACCTCTTGTGTTCTTTGACACATGGGGCACACTCCTGCTCTAGAATCTTCCTTGCACTTACTGTTCCTCTGCCAGGAATATTCCTCCTCTGAGAACACAGAACAGTTTGCTCAGTCATTCCAGCCTTCTCAAAGGACACCTTCTCAGAGAGCCTGTCCCCAGCCCTTTGTCTAAAAGGTCATTCTCCCTGTTCTTAAGCCCCTTTATATGTCATGTTTTTCTTCATAGCATTTGACCTACATATATATGCCTACAGCATAGCAGACCCTCAGTAAATATATATTTGCATATATCATATCTGTGCATACTATATACCTCGAATATAGCAGATCCCCAATAAGTTATTTATAAATATATAATATGTAATACTATATATATAGTATATAAAATAAATATATACACACTTATATAGATTTACACATATTTATATATATTTATGTATTTGTATATTTATTAAGTATTATTACTTAACAAATATATTTATTAAATATATACACATACATGTACCTGGAATATAGGAGACCTTCAGTGTCTGTATGTATATGTATATGTGTGTGTGCATGTATACATATATATATATATACACACATACATATATATACACAAATATATATACATAGATATTTATCTATATACATATATATATTTATCTATGTGTATATTTTTCTATGTATATTTATTTATCTATATACACACACTGTATACCTGCAATATAGCAGACAATGAGTAAATATTCATGGAATGAATAAACAAATGAGTAAATGGAAGCATCACTTAATGAGTATAATTATTTTGCTTCCAGAGGACCAGAGACTCCACCATGAGAGCATTTTCTTAGCATTCACATACACTGGGCAGTGCTTTATTTTACTTGATATTTGAACTGTCATCATCAGTCTGTGCATGATGTGCTCCCATTTCATTTATTCATTTGCTACTATGTTCCAGTCAACAAGCCTCCATACAACACAAAAACTGGAATACTGAACTTTTCACTGGCATCTGCACTCCTCGTCCTCCTGCGAAGTCTCCACCAGCCTGCCCTGGGATTTTATAATGCTCTTATTTCCTTGCTTGGTTGGTGGGATTTTTTTTGCACATACGTTTTCCACTCTGCTTTTCAGAAGACAAAGGAGTGGAATGCATGGCTTCCAGTTACAATGACCTTTTCCCCCCACTTAAAATTTTTTTATTTCATTTAAAAAATATTTCTCCTTTCATTGATATTTTCTATTTTCTCTTTATTTTTATTTTGCTTCTGTTTTTCTTTCCCCAGCCTTTAAATACATTTTCAAACATAACAAGTTGAGAAATTATACAATGAATACCTCCATGTAGGTACAACACCTGTGAGAATTTGAACATTATTGCTTTCTCTCTATGTGGATATACATGCATATTTTTAAAAGCCATTTAAGAGTAAGTTGTGGACATCATGACACTTCACGCCTAAGTGCTTCACCCTGCATGCAGGAATAAAGACAATCTTCAATAGAAACATGCTGCCAATATCGGTCCTAAGAAAATGATGGTAATTCCATAATCTAATGTAATATCCAGCCCATATTCAAAATTTCCCCCAATTGCCATAAGAATGTCTGTTATAACTATTTTGGTATTATTTTCAATCCGGATCTATCTAGGTTTACATTTGGTCTTGATCCAGGGGTCTCTTTGGGTCTAGAACAATACCCCCTACCTTATGATTTATTTATTCATTTTTAATCCCATGACATTAAGAATCTAGAAGAGCTGCCTGAAGAATGTCCCATAATCTGGATTTGCGTGACTGTTTATTCCTGGTGCCTCTTAGCTTGTTCATCTATCTTTGGTATTTGCTGTAAACTGAAAGCCAGCCTGGCAGGGAGGTTGGATTCAGGGTAAGCATTCTCCGTAAATGTGTTGCATAGACGATGCTGTGTACTAGCATACATTTAAACAGTTTCATCTCCGAAGGCAGTTGAAAGTAGACAGTTCCCAGGCCTTGCAGAAAGACTGCTAATCTACTTGAGCATTAAGCACGCAAGAATCATTTCTACCCGAGGAAAGCCTTAACGAGGAAAACATCTGGCTACTTAGCAGAGGCTGGGAAATGCTGGCGTCCCTTCCAGGAACTAGCCGGTATTTGGTGATGCACGGCGGCACTCTAATCGACTTGCATTTCCTTCCCTGTATGTTTACTTCAGTTGAAGTGAGGTGAGGCCACCGGCCGCCCATGGAGGGTAAGACCTGGGCAGCCCTGTTTGTTTTCATCCGCATGGAGGATTTTGATCTTTATTTCATTACAACATGGTGGTTTTTTCTTTTCTCCTCTCTGTCTCTAATCCCATATTTCATCTTTCAGACCAAGAACTGAATGACAAAATAGATGGCCCATGTTGGTTGGTCCCACAGAGTTGGAGGTAAGGAGACTTTCTTGAAAATTCCCTGCCTCAGGTTTTAAACTCTGTGACTCTGGCTTCTTTGCATTTGTACACACACACGCACACAAACCCACTCAGAAATGTGGGTGGGAAAGTGGAGGATGGAAGACCATTATGTGTCTATGCTCCCACCTGACCTAAGTGACCATTTCTGGATGCCATTTTTAACTTTTTTCGTGTTTTATTTATTTTTGAGAGAAAGAGAGACAGAGCGTGAGCAGGGGAGGGGCAGAGAGAGAGGGAGACACAGAATCCGAAGCAGGCTTCGGGCCTGCTGACAGCTCAGAAGCCGTCAGCACAGAGCCTGATGCGGGGCTTGAACTCACAAACCGTGAGATCATGACCTGAGCCAAAGTCACTTAACCGACTGAGCCACTCAGGAGCCCCTAGATGCCATTTTTACATCATTTCCTTCCTGTAAAATAAGAGGCTTGCATATTAAAGAAAATCATCTTTCCTGACATGGAGAATTATCGGGGTCTAATAAGGAAAAAGCATGAGGACGTGTAGTGTTCCCAGCTCCTTATGAGGATGCAGAACTCCCTGAGTGCAGGATGGAGGCCTGAGTGCTGGCATCTGCTTTGTCCTGAGCTCACAATGTGGCCTTCCTCTTGGACCATCATTTCCTCCCTGGCACTAGATGATTCCGTGGGGCTGCCAACAGCCCGAAGGCTGTGATTATTGAAAACTTTTCACAATGCTAGTGCATGGGTGCATGCATGTGGGTTTCTGTGTACACTTTATTTCATTTAACCCTTCAGAATGACGCTATCAGGTGGGTACTCTATTACCACAGGGTAAAGATGAGGAAACTGAGTCACAGAGGGCCCAAAGTCGCATGGTGGGGTAGTGGTGGAGGTGGGATGGTGTGGCCCACATCTGTCTTTCTGTCTGAGACACTCTCAGAGTTTCCTCTGTGGGCCAAATGGTGTGGCATTAGGTCTAACTGAGCCCTTGGCCAACATTACTGTGGTGTTTCAAAACTTCACCCAGAGCCCAGGTGATGTTCCTCCAAGGACAAACTACTGTGAGTTTGGTTTTGATGGAAGCCATCTTGGCACATTTTGCTGTGAATCATTTTCTCCACTTCAAACCAGGGCTGACTCTTTGGCAATGTTCACATTGCAGAGCTGTTGAGTCCCTTGTCAGCTTGTCCAGCCAAGGGTGGGCAACAGTCAGACAGCCCAGCTCCACACCTAAACCAAGCAGCACAATCCAACCAAACACCCATGGCCTTCTGGCTTGAGAAACTTCACGGTGCATAAAAGCAGCATTTCAGTTTTTCTGGAAATGTATTCCCCACACCCCCAAAGAAAACAAGCTGTTGGTTTTATAGAACCATCCTAATTGTGTCACTGTGATGGGGCAAATCACAACCAGCCAGTCTGAGACATATTCAAGCACAGACAGGTAGTGACATACGATAAGGAGCCCGTCCAGAGGTCTGAAGGCACCCAGTGACCTGTGTGTGTGCTTCACATAGGGCTGGCCTCCTGTGGGCACTTAGGCGCTGATGTGAAGGACAGGGTTTGAGAGCAGGAATTGGCTCCCCAAGTCGGGAGCGTCACGTGTGCGTGATGGCTCACTCCCACAGGGCTTCAAGCCTTCCACCCGAGAGGAGGTGACCAAGTCTTGGGGTGCCACAGAGATTCTCTAGGCCTTTCCACAGAGTCAACCCAGCTCTGATTCTGTCATGTGTGTTTGGAAAGCAAAGGAAAGCATGGTTACTCCCCTGCTGGGTAGAGTGAGTCCTGACGAGGCAGGCTTTTGTGGGTGGAACTATACATGGGGTGAAATATTTTCTGAACCCTACATCAAGACTAATTGTCCCTCAGTGGGTTTTTATGCTGTTTGGGAGTCTGGGAAGCAGCCTGAGAAAGAATATTTTCTAGCTGAAATTTGAATTTCTGCAACATTTGACAGCTTTTGAGGACTGAGATTTAAAACGGTTGGGATTGTGACTTTTCTGGAGAATCCAGGATGTTGGTGACTTTATGAGTTTGCTAGAGCTGCTCTAACAAAGTACCACTATCCAGGTGACATAACAACAGAAGTATATTGTCTCGCTATTCTGGAGGCTGGAAGTCTGGGCCCAAAGTGTCAACAGGGTCGCTTTCTTCTGGGGGCCATGAGCGAGAATCTGTTCCAGGCCTTTCTCCCAGCTTCTGGTAGTTTGCTGGTGATCTTTGGCATTCCGTATCTTGAAGAATCACCATCATCTTCATGCCTTCCTCTTCACATGGTGTTCTCCCTTGTGTGGCCAAATTTCCCTGTCATAGAAGGACACCAGTCATATTAGATTAAGGCTTGTCCTAATGACCTTTGGTTAAATCTGCAAAGACCTTATCTCTTTTTTTTAATTAAATAATTTATTTTTAAGAGAGAGAGAATGAGCAGGGGAGGGGCAGAAGAGAGGGAGACAGGGAATCCAAAGCAGGATCCTCACTGTCAGCACAGAGCCTGATGTGGGACTCAAACTCAAGAACCATGAGATCATGACTTGAGCCAAAGCCAAGAGTCAGATGCTTAACCGACTGAGCCACCTAGGCTCCCCAACCGTATTTCTTAATAAGGTCACATTCTGGGGTTCTGGGGGTTAGGCCTTTGACCTAGGAATTTGGGCGGGGGGCACAGTTCAGCCGATTGCAGTGATCACGTTGAACCTCATCTGTGTGTGGCCTCCTTGGTCTAGTCAAGCTCCACAATGTCTTTGGACACTGGATTCAGGTGGAAAGGTGAGGTTCATCATTCAAAGTTTGCTCATCAAAGTAGGAGGCTGTACTCTGGAAAGCAGTGTAGAGGTTCCTCAGAAAATTAAAAATAGACCTACCCTATGACCCAGCAATAGCACTGCTAGGAATTTATCCAAGGGACACAGGAGTACTGATGCATAGGGGCACTTGTACCCCAATGTTCATAGCAGCACTCTCAACAATAGCCAAATTATGGAAAGAGCCTAAATGTCCATCAACTGATGAATGGATAAAGAAATTGTGGTTTATATACACTATGGAATACTACGTGGCAATGAGAAAAAATGAAATATGGCCTTTTGTAGCAACGTGGATGGAACTGGAGAGTGTGATGCTAAGTGAAATAAGCCATACAGAGAAAGACAGATACCATATGGTTTCACTCTTATGTGGATCCTGAGAAACTTAACAGGAACCCATGGGGGAGGGGAAGGAAAAAAAAAAAAAAAAAGAGGTTAGAGTGGGAGAGAGCCAAAGCATAAGAGACTGTTGAGAACTGAGAGCAAACTGAGGGTTGATGGGGGGTGGGAGGGAGGAGAGGGTGGGTGATGGGTATTGAGGAGGGCACCTTTTGGGATGAGCACTGGGTGTTGTATGGAAACCAATTTGACAATAAATTTCATATATAAATTAAAAAAAAAAAAAAAAGTAGGAGGCTGTGAGAAAGTTGGGACCCAGTGCTAACAGTGGGCCTCACTGTGGCTTCAGGAGATAAGAAGAAGATGGAAGGGTTAGAACGAGTAAGCCAGTGCACAAGGAGTGTGAACTCTGCTCCCTAGCTACCTAACCCTCTCCTTTTTAACAACATGTCAGGAAGCTTTCCCCATAGGCCCTGGCTGGGCTCTGGCACAAGGCCATATCTACAAATGGAAGATCTGAGTTTTCTATATTGGGAAGGGAGCCCCCTGAAGGCTTCCTAAGAATTGCCAGAACCACAGGGCCACAATCAGCATCCCGGCACTGTGACTGCCCTGCCCCTCTGTCCGTAAGAAGAGGGGACTGGAGAGCAGGAGGGAAAGTCAAGTTTGCATTGGCAGCCTTGTGGGCAGGGGCAGACTTTGTGCTCTTCCTCACCCCAGCCAAGTGAGGGAGATGGGTAATGGGTATTCCTCCTGGAGTCCAGGGTGCCCAAGAAAGGGGACCTGAACCTGTCTGCTCAGCTGACTGCTTGCTGGACCATAAGACCACCAGCCCACAAGGCATGTGATGTGGAGTTGAGGGAGCACCTGATCCAGATGTTGGAACCTGTTCCTGCCTGAGATTTGAATAAGGACTTACAGGGGTGGACACCACCCCTATCCCATTCTGGGTCCTTACATGGGACAGAACCAGAACAAGCCAGCAGGTGGTCCTGACATATCCCTGATCAACTCCCCAGTCCCAGCTTCGGAGGCTAGAGAATGTGGACAGATGGAGGGGTGAAGGAAAGACAGCTCCTGGTCTCTCCACCTCCAGAGGAAGAAGCATTGGTTGGGCTGGGCTGAAGACAGCCAAGTAGGAGGTTGGATGTTTCAGCCTGGACTCACTGCTTTAATATCTGGAAGGCACCAGAAAGTGTTGCACTCTGCCAAGGGGCCATTCCCAGCACAGAGTCAGAGGCAGAGATGGAAAGGAAGAAAAGTCTCAGTCCACTCAGAGACCCCTCTGGAATACAGAAGCGCTGTGTGGCAGGGAAGTGAAAGGAGCCCAGAGCAGGCTGCCCCCATGTGTCCCACAATGGCATACTGATTATTTTGAATTGAAACTACTTGGAAAATAGCTGGTATGAGGACCCTCAGATCCTTCTCTATCCCCATGAAAGCAGGAAAGAAATCCCCCTATAAAAAGTACCCTTCTTGGGGTGCCAGGGTGCCTCAGTCAGTTGAACATCTGACTCTTGATTTTGGTTCAGGTCATGATTTCATGGTTTGTGAGTTCAAGTCCTGTATCAGGCTCTGCACTGATATGTTGGAGCCTGCTTGGGATTCTCTCTCTCCCTCTCTCTCTCTCTCTCTGCCCCTTCCTTGCTCATTTGTGTGCTCTCTCTCTCTCTCTCTCAAAATAAATAAACTTTAAAAAATAAAAAATAAATAAAAATAATAAAAGTACTCTTCTTGAACTAAGAAGTAAAAAGACATCCTTATCACCAGAGAAATGACTTCAAAACCGAGAAAGCTGTAGAAACCTTATTTTTTTTCTAATTTACTACCTCAGCCCAAATTCTGCTTAGAATTCCTTACTAATTAAAGCTCTCAAGCATCTTTTTTCTTCATTCTGTCAATTCCTCACAAGCATATTGTCTAAAATGTATAAAAACTGCCTGTACTGGTTATTTCTTTGGGTCTCAATTTTGTTATTGTGCCTCTGTGTGCACATAATAAAACTTTGGTTTTTCCTCCTTGTTAATCTGTCTCATGTCAATTTAATTCCTAAACCAGCTGGAAGAAACTTTCAGGGAAGAAGAAAGTTTCTTTATCCCCTACACATGCATGTGAATTTCTCCCAGGGGAGGGAGGGGGTTAAGGAAAGCTGATTTGCATCTGGGTTAAAGCCCTGAGGGTGTTGTGCCCCTGGGGAGTCTCTGTGACTCCACAGAATTAGATGGACCTGTGTTCCAGTCCCACCCCACACCTCTTCTATGCTGTGTGGTCTCAGGTAGCCCCCCAGATCCCCAAGACTCAGTTTCCACATCTGGACAGTGGTCACAGGGCTACTGTGAAGACGACTAAGATGCTGAGTGTCAACAGGCACTGCCAAATGACAGCCAGCAAGCAAAGTAAATTGCAACCAGCCTAATGCCCAACCTTGCTTTGCTGTGGTCATTCCTCACCCTGCAAAAACTGTACCATTAAGTGTGGGTGCAAAGGCACTCCCTAAAATATCTGTGACTCCAATTCCTGTAACCATCTAGATATTCCTCATTTTTTTTCTTTTTAAGAGGAATTACCCAATCGAGGTTGGAATTTGTTTATTAGTGGTTCTTTGTGTACATCAGCAAAAAGGAGAGATGGTTGGAGACAGCAGCATTTAAAAACAAAAAAGCCCAAGTGCCTTTTTTTTTTTTTTAATAAACCACACAGTTGCTACGGCATGATCTGCTGGGCCCGTGGATTACTGAATATTTTAGAGTCCAAGTCTCTAGATAGTAAACAATTATGAGATGTGCCATCAGTTTAATGACTTTTCAGGGGGGGAAAAACACCATCACCTTCAATGTACACATCCATGGTAAGAGTCATCATGATTTCAGAAATATTAAAATCTGGGTAAAATGCCAACAGGGAAATATGGTGTGTGAATACTGAGTGTCTAGGGGAGGGCAGGACACCTGCTACCATGTTGGGGGTGGGGAGAGACAGAACAAGGGATGGTTTGGGGGTTCAGGGGTGCTGTTGAGTTGGGGGTTAGAAAGGTAGCTCTGTTTTGGGAGTGTGGGGGGCCTCATATACATAAGCTTCCCTTTGTTTCCACATCTAGTTCTGAGAGCCTTTTCCTGGACTTTTAATTTTTATTATTATTATTTTTTTAATTTCAGTCAGCTCTTGAGGCTTACTTTTATCTGGTTTGGTCTGAACAAAAGTGTTGAGGGAAGGGAATGAAGGGGCCAAGATCGCCTCCCCCAAGTGGTGCTGTATATGGGCCTTCTCTCCCCAACCCCTGCCAGTGCCCCCTGCTTGGGGCTGCCCGTCCCTCATATGCTTAGGTTGCTTTCAACTGATTATGATTTTCACTTCATGCAATGGACTGAACTTCCATTTCCCATATTCTAATATGTACATTTTTTCCATATTTTGACATTTCTTTTTTTATGTTTATTTACTTTTGAGAGTGAGAGAGAAACAGAGTGAGCGGGGGAAAGGCAGAGGGAGAGGGAGACACAGAATCCGAAGCAGGCTCCAGGCTCTGACCTGACAGCACAGAGTCCCAGATGGGGCTTGAACCCACAGACCGCGAAATCATGACCTGAGCCAAAGTTGTACGCTTAACCGACTGAGCCACCCAGGCACCCCCACATTTTAACATTTCTGAAATGGGTTGTGGTTTAAAATTGGTGCTATCTCAGAGTCCATGACCCCCATAGCTGACCCACCTGGTACTTGCATGCCAAGTCTGTGTCCTGATGTTGCCCCTGAGGTGAAGGTCAAACTCTGTTGGCCTGTGCTCAGCCCCCTGTTGGTGTGACTGTGGCATGGTATTTCCTGGGCGCCCACCACACTTCAGACTCTCTGCCCCCATCCCATGCCAGACATTCTGCGGGCCTCAGCGGAGACCTCCCGTACAGCCTGAAGCCTGCTCTGATGCCCAGACGTGGTAGGGTTTCTTTATTCCCTGCTTACGGGACTCTACCGCCATCAGACTGTGAACTTCATGATCATGGGCCCCATGTGTCTTGTTCATTCAGCACCTGGTGCTCAACACAAAGTTCTGTAAAAAAAAGAAATTCAACCAGATAAATGTGAAGATCTAATTGGCTCTATTAAGGGATTCATGAATCCTAGCAAACAGAGAGATGTTCCTAAGAGTGGTACAAAATGGAAGGCAAGGAATTATTAGCCAAAGAAAAGAAAGGATTCTTCCAGGCCAGATCATCTTCTTTTGGGGAGAAGCGAACACCAAGATTTTATTTTATTTTATTTTTTTATCATGCATTTGACTTCACTAGTGCTGATCAGGAAACTTTAACAGATTGACTATTAAAAGGTCACATTCCTGGGATCGGTTGAAACTGTAATTAAGTCTCCTTTGCTGTTGTGGAGTTGGAAACAACTTCGTTTGGGGTTTGCTCTTTCTTTTTTAGCAGTTTTTAAGAGAATGGATGAATAAGGACCATTGTGTTGCAACACTGGGTGAGTATGTGATGATTAAAACGTTGTGAAGGCAGCTGGCCACGGCACAGTCCATTCCCTGAAAGCCCTCACACACTTCATCCGATGACGGCAGCGCAGAGATGAAAAGACTGTCCAGGAAGTAGGGGTGAGGATGGGGTTACGGGCACCAAAGACTGTACCCACGTTCCTCCTGATGGCCCTGCCTCATATGGCATGGATGCTCGTGGAATCCTGTCCCAACCTCTTTCACAAACCACATGGCATGTCCTCTCTGAATGTCCTGTCTGTATCACTTGCAAAGAAACTTGAAGCATAAGGCCAGACCTTGCACAAAGGGACACTGGAGAGCTGCTGGGGTGTAAATTCCTTCCCACCCTCCGCCCCCAACTGGAGGCATTTTCCACCGAAGTGTCATGCCTGCAGGATGGATGTGTACCTCCTGGAGCCAGGAGCGGCTAGGGCCCTTGGGGAATCCCCAGCAGTGGGTCTGCTCCCTCAAGTTCAGCCCTTTCTCTTTCACTGATGTTTGGTAATGAAGCAGTTGGTGTCACTGACTTACCCAGGTACCACCTGAAATTTTTGACTTTGTCAAAAAACTCTGAAGTCTGACAGTTTTGCACCACCGGTAAATCAAGAGTGCTTTAAACCCAGGGCGCCTGAGTGGCTCAGTTAAGCGTCTGACTATAGCTCGGGTCAGGACCTCGTGGGTCCGAGAGTTTGAGACCCACATTGGGCTCTGTGCTGACAGCTCAGAGCCTGGAGCCTGCTTCAGATTCTGTCTCCTTCTGTTTCTGCCCCTCCCTCACTTATGCTCTGTCTCTCAAAATTGAATAATGTTAAAAGAAAAAAAATATCTTTTTGAAAAGAGTGCCTTAAACCCTTGATAGCATTTTATTGTCAGGCAGAGCAGGATATTTTAAGGAAGGGTTGGGTCTATCATTCGAGAAGCAGCTGACATTTCCAGACCAAGTATTGCACTAGCTTCAAACTCCAACTCTTATTTAGAGAATTTTTATTGTGGATTCTGACAGAGTCTTTTCTAAACGTGTAAGTCATTTGGGGGCCAGCTGGGTGGGGGGAAGGGTCAGATTCCTGTGGACCCTGCTGTGGTTGACATTTTTCTTTTTTTTTTTTTTTTTTTTTTGGTTGACATTTTTCTAATGGCCCCCAAACCTAATAAGGAGTCGTGGGGGAGCAGGTCTCCTGGTTCCATCCCTGACTGTTCCATCCACCCCTGTCATAAAGGACTGCAGTTCACATGTTCTCTCCTGTCCCTTTCCCCTGCTCAAAATACCACCTGCCCCTTTTAATTTGGAGGACCTGGATGGGGTGTGGGCCACTTTGAAGGCATTGGGGCCCACAGAAGTTAGCTTCTCCCTTTTGCTTCTAGAAGCTGGTCTCAGGAGGTTCTCAGGCCCCGGCCAGTCTTTTGGGGAAGAGCTGCCTCAGTGAAGCATTAGAGTAAGAATGGAGCTCTTTACATCTCCCTCACTCGTAGCCCCCCACCTTCCCACCAGGAAGGGAGAGTTGATGGCATCCTGATGCCCCTAAATATAAGGAAACGGTGACTCCAATTGTGAGCAAAACGTGGCCCCCAAACTGAGCTTCCCTTGGCTGACATTCTGAGGCTATCAGTGCTCAGTGGAAGAAAAGAGGTCAACATAATGGTACAGTATTTGACCCCATTTTCAATGAGAGGTCCTGAATCACTCTTCAGCATCACCAGGAACATCCAGTGGACTTTAGTTCCTTGGCTGTGTCTCACTGACATTGACCCTTCCGGAGGAGCAGTCAGACTTATAGGAAGCAGCGTTCAGGCGGAAGGACTTCCACAAAAGGTCGCAGGCTCCAACAGATGACAGATGACAAGCAGGCATCTCTGTCTGGGCTCTGGTGGACACTCTTCCTGAGTTCAGGGCATGAGGTGTCCTTCCTAGGGCATCTGGGTTGGACTGCCCAGGTGCTCAAAGAGATGTGGCAGGCAAGGCGGGGGAAAGGGAAGGGTGGAACCTAGAGGATGGGAGAGCTGGAGACCATCCAGGAAAAGAGCAAGTGTGTTCCCTCCTTGTCAGATGGCTAGTGGGAAAGTAGCTGTGGGGTCGTCCGAGCCAAGCTGTGGACTGCATCCACATAAACAGAAGACGAGTGCTGATTCTGCACCAGAGACAGGAGGTAGCTGCGGGCCCTGAAGGGGCTTTTTTTTGTTTTGTTTTTTTCATTAAGTCTTTTATTTTAATTCCAGTATAGTTAACTTACAGTGTTATATTAGTTTCAGGTGTACAATATAGTGACTCAACACTTCCATACATCACCCAGTGCTCATCACAAGTGCCCTCCTTAATCCTCATCACCTATTTCCTCCAACCCCCTTCCCCCATCTCCTCTCTGGTAACCATTAGTTTGTTCTCTATAGTTGAGAGTCTGTTTCCTAGTTTGTCTTTCTCTCTCTCTGTTTTTTTTTTTTTCTTTGCTCATTTTGTTTCTTAAATTCCAACTATGAAATCATATGGTATTTATCTTTCTCTGACTTAATTCTCTTAGCATAATACTCTTTAGCTCCATCCAAGTCATTGCAAATGGCAAGATTTCATTCTTTCTGATGGCTATATATCTGATGTGTATATATATATATATATATATGTATATAATGTATATATATATTATATATTATAATATATTATATATTATATATTTCCCACATCTTCTTTACCTGTTCATCAGTCCATGGATACTTGGGCTACTTCCATAATTTGGCTATTGTAAATAAAGCTGCTATAAACATAGGGGTGCATGTATCCCTTCAAATTAGTGTTTTTGTATGTTTCGGATAAATGCCCAGTAGTGTTGAGATCCCTACAGAAATGTAAAAGTGAATGGAAATTAAGACAGACACACTAATGCTTCACCAATTCTTGACTTCAAACTGAACAAATTTCCTCCTCATTCTTGAAGACTCCCCCACCCCCTCCCTTGTTTTTCTGCACAATCCTCTATTTCAGGAACGAGGTATCAATATTGATACTTAGTAATGAGACTCTGATGGCAGCGCTGGCTAGTCATGAGACCACCTCGAAGACATAAGAACGTGGTAAGAACGCGGCTGGCAGCAAGTAGCAGATTCCTCTCAAAACCGCCCAGATCCTGTATTGTCCTATTAAACCCCCCAGCCTTTTACCCCCCGAGGACTTGCCGTCTTGGAGGCATTAGCCACTACAGCGTCCAATTGCCTGGCAAAGTAATAAATTCTCTTCCTTCTTTATCACGAAACTCTGTCTTCCAGCTACATATTTCGGCTTGGGGAGTACAGAAGTCGGTTTTCGACGACAGTGTGAATTGTAACTTGTAACAGTTACATTTTTAAATTTTGGGGGCAATCTCCCTACCACTTTCCAGAGTGGCTGCACCAGTTTGCATTCCTGCCAATGGTGCAGGGGGCTTCCTTCTTCATGGAGGGGTTGTTCTAAAGGGTTGTCCCGAGGGACAGCTTCCTTCTTGTCACGAGGTGGATGTTGCGAAGGGGCCCCTCAGACTCTTGCCAGCACCCACAGCCCCTTCCGAGGCTCCTGGCATGGTGCAGGAGTTTGCTGAGCAGTCGTGATGGGCCCAGGATGGCCTTCGTGACAAGGCGCGGGGTGCTTGGACAACTGGCCTGGACAGCTCACTTCCCTGGAATGCGGCAAGGCTCGCTGAGCTCACCCCCAAGCAGGAAAGGCGCAGCCAGAAGTGACCTGCCCTGTCTGGCTTGGCCATCTTGGATTCTTGGGGGGGGGTTTCCCCTCTTTGTTTCACTAGGCAATTTGCAGGCATAGAGTTAAGATTTCGTATCTGGATATCCTTCTTGGGAAAGAGTGGGGTGAATGTGGAAGGGAGTTAACATGTTCTGCGCCCTCACTCTGCTGTCAGGAACTTTGAGTAGTTTATCTTCTGAAAGCCTCACACTTTCCCTGTGGGACAGATATCATTATGCCATTTAGCAGGTGGAAGAGATAGAGACAGGCCAGACAACCATGGAGTCAGGGTGCAGATGTGCACTTGGGAAATTGACCCCAAGATAGCCTTGCCTCACCCCTAGTGGCAAATGAGCCCCAACCTCCTCACAGCACCCAGGGCAATACCTGCTGGACATCCTTCTGGGGAGAGAGGCGCTGGGGATAACTCTGAAGGCACAGTGGAAGTCACTTCACCCAAAGGTGTAGAGGCCCCAAACTGGCTCCACCACCCACCCTCAGGGTGTGGTCTCCGCTGTTGTGGGGAAATTAGCCCCTGGGAAAGTGGATGGCAGCCCCAGAGGCGGAAGGGAAGTAATACCAGTGGTTATAACAATGATCCCCCACTTCTCAGTGGTTGAGCATAATAGACCTTCGTGTTCTCTCATGCGACGGTCCAAAGCAGACATTCTTGGTCAATGGGTGACTTTCTTCCATATGTTATGTCAGGCTAGAGCCCTTCCATTTTGGATCTCTGCTGTCTGCCAGTCCCTTGGCTTTCTATTTCTCTAGCGGGCAAATGGAGAGCAGAGTATGGGGAGGTCACATCTGCTTAGAGAGGACACCAACCTAAAGGGGCTCTCTGCACGTCTACTTACATTCCATTGGCCAGAACTAGTCACATGGCTTCTCCTGGATGCCAGGGAGGTGGGAAATGTAGTGCAGGTGGGGCTGGAGCATCCCATACCCGGGTGGGGGAGCACACAGTTTTGGTGTGCAGGTGGCCATCTCTGCCTCAGTAGGGACAAGGTCCAGACAGAAGTGGGTAATGGTAAGAGAAGGCTGCCTTCTGAGGGCCACTTACTGGAGGAGAAAGAGAAGGGAAATACTCTCAGGATCCCAGTCAAGGAGAGACGTATCCCTGTGTGGGCCCAGACTCAGTGAGAGCATGGCTCCCTGAGAACTGTGGACTAGCTCTGGCTCCAGTCTTCTGTGCTGGTCTTGGGAGACAGGCTTAGAGCAGGGAACCTTGGTGGGGTATGTCGGTGAGCAAAAGAAATGGTTAGTTGTTAGGAAATGGGAGTTAGAGCAGAGCCAAATGTGGATGCCTTAGCCTGAAAGTTGTCAGAGTCCCTCCAATAGCACCATACCCTGGAGACAGGTGGGTTCAAGAGTAAGGGAGCCGTGGATCTGGGTGGGAAAGAAGGCAGGCCTGGGGCTCCCACAGAGGGCTCATCTGTAACTGCTCTATTGTTTCCCCTGGCCAGTGGTTTGGAAATGGTCACCCACAAACATGCCAAGGAAAGGGAGGCATACGTAACAGGTGAAGTATGAATTATGGTAATTACTGGGACAACGAAGCTTTGGAAATCTGAATGAGTGCTTTTGATTTTAATCCTTCAATGTGCTTAACAAGTGAGTAAAGCAGATGACTAAAATTTTCTCTTCCAGAGCCTAGAATCAATCGTTCTGCTGTCTGGCTGGCTTCTGAAATATTCAAAAGACATCATTTGAGACCAGTGGTGAGACAAAACCATCTCTAACCCAAGTAGGAAGTGACTGAGGCATGAGTAAGACTTGGTGAGGGCAGAAACAATGGAAGGGAAACTAAGGAAAGAAAAGGAAATTGGTTTAAAGAAAGGAATATTTGCTTAGTGCCATAGATAGCTCTTAATTATTTATCCTTGGGAGAAAATGAAGGTTTAAGTACACAGCATGATAGTCAATAGGAGTAATTGTATCTTTTTTTACCCTTCCATAGACCCCCTCCCCCGAGTCATGGACACTCAGCCAAAAATGATATAATATGTAAAGCCAAAAATTTGAGTGGGAGAGAAACTTAATAATGATAATTAAATGGATAAACATACGTTCTGCCAAAAGTTCAGCAATGTTGTAATCAACTGAGTAAGAGTTTCTCAGAGATATTCAACACGAAGCCTCTCGGTTTGTAGGGAAACACAGTGAGCTTTCAACTGGAGAAAAGTGTGAGCCAAAAACAAGAATGTGCTGTTCTGGCTTCATTCAGAAGGTCTCAGGATGGATTGCAAGGGTGATGGTAAAGGGAGAAATAGAAGGAACAAAATGGAAACGTCTGGTGGGCCTCCGGCTTCAACGGGGCCTGTAAAAGAAATCATTACAGGAAGTGGGGGACAGAGAGGCATTAATTACATCACTCGGCCCAGGATTACAAGAGCAGATGAGCAAATTACAGGAAAAGTGGGCTGTGCAGAAGGTAGCTTATTACCGGCAAAAACTTCCAGCTCCTCCCCCATGCCAGCCGTGTTGGCGGGAATGATCCATTCTGCCATCCAGGTTCCCAGGGGTCGGTGTCACAGCAGCAGTGGGGGAGAGGGTTTAGGGGGGAGGTGATCAGGGAAATAGCTAGAGTCCCTGGATGGGTGAGGAACGAGGACCCTCCGACTGTAAATGTGTCCTGAGAATAAATCAAACAAAGCCCTGAGCCAGATGTAAGGGAGAGGCAACCGCCCCATCAGCCTGGGCTGAGGTTCAGTTCTGAACCCCTCTTAGCTGGTGTTGCAGGGCTACCAGTCAGGGCACTAGCTCAGCCTTGCCATAGGCCTCAGATGCTGCTGAGTTATGTGTTCCTACAGAGAAAGAAGCATTGGCCCGGGAACAGCCCCTGCTCTACTCTTTGGTCCAGAAGAGTATAGACCTTCTGGAAGGCCAGAGTACAGGCCTACACTCTCAGCCATACACCAAACGTTGGGATGGAAGCTCAGGATCTATGTCTAAAACCACCAAATCTCCAAATTAAGGCTGACCTCCCTCACTGCCTCTTTACCCTTCTGACTCTGCCCAGGAAACCATAGGATAAGGGGGTTACACATGGTTTGCTTCCCTGGCTACTGCATAGGGAGGGAGCCTGTGGCCAGAGCAGGTTTGGAGCAGCAAGAAAACATGTTCTACATGCCCTGGTGATACTGATGACATAGAACTTGAATGTTTTCTATGATCTGAACATTTGTAACCTCCCCCCAAATTCAGATATCGAAGCCCTGATCCCCCAGTGTGATGGTATTAGGAGGTGGGACTTTGGGAGGTAACTGGATTTAGATGAGGTCCTCTGAGTGAGGTCCTCAAGATGGGATTAGAGTCCCTATAAGAAGAGGAAGAGTCACCAGAGACATGCTCTTTCTCTACTGTGTGATTTATCTTTCTGTTACAGGAAAATCTTACAAAAATGATCTGAGGAATTCAAAATGTTGATTGTACTCTAGTTCATTAAGGTTTTTGTCCTCTAGTAAAACCTCTGAGTTGAAGAGGCCAGAAGTATGAAGGCCAGCAGGAGGCATCCAGCTGGCCCCTGCCACGTGCTTGCATTGCTGGAGGTGGGTTTGAGAAGGACTCACGCTTCTTCACGTTGAAACTGAATCTTCTCCAGCTCCTAGAAAGCGAAGCTGTGTTTGTCCTTGGCCAAAGAAGACTCCTCAGCCTGGCTCTTTTGGACAGCTTCCCCAAGAGTGTGAATGATAGTGGCTTTCTGTTTATAACTTGTGATGGGACCCTGCATTGAAAGGGGTGTCTGCAAGCACGTGTTGTACAATCATTATCTGTTCCAGCTCTGCTCTGGGCGCTCATTGCACCTTCTCTGTAAGAGTAAGAACCCGAGTTGGTGCTTGTCATTTCTCACCTGAGTGTTCTGGCTGAAAACCATCCACTGCTGGTGGATTGTGGGCAGTGGAAATCACTGCATCTTCTTGAGTCTGGCCTTTGGGTCACAAGTGCCATCTGATCCTTCCCCCCCAGCCCAGAGCCCTTATGTAGCTTGCCTTATCCCAGGCCTGGGGGCAGAATCAGTGGACACACAAAGAAAAGACAGTCCTGGGGAGTAAATGATAGATGACAGGTGTCAAGATCCGAGCTTGAGCCAGGACTTGAAGCCAAGAACATATAACCTGGTCATATGGAGAACCCCCCCCCCCTCCCAGGGTGGATCTGGGTGATATCCTCCAATCACCTTTATGGATGGTGGGTGAGAAGTCTTCTGTGGGAAGAGCCAACAGTCAAATGAACAACATAATCATTCCAACTACTTACCAATTCTTTGGGTAAAAAAGTCAATCGGGTATTTAACTAAATCATCATCATAGAAGTAATCTTTATGGGACAATGTTCTGATGGAATAAATATGGAGACAGACACCCAGAGAAGCTGTGTGAGGTGCCCAGAACCTTCTGGCCACTTGGTGGCAGAACCATGCCTCAGTTCCAGTCCTCCTCCCTTCTTCCTCCACACAGGAAGGTACAGTATGCTCCATCAGTCCATTGACCTAGGTCTGCTTGGGACCACTTCCTTGTTTTCAAATTGCAACAAATGCAGTGCCTCATGCCTGAACTGTTTCTCTGGGGTGAGGGGAGCTGGGCTAGAATACTCTTGATGGGTCTTTGTAGACTTTTGGAATATTGCTAACTTTAAAAGTAGGAAATAATAAGAAGGAACTAGAGAAGGGTCTCTGATTTACAATATCTCTCTTAGTCATCTCTTAGCAGAAATTCTACCAACTTTCACTTCTTATTACTGAGTGAGTCATATTCTCAGCCTTCATCAGCTAGCCCCTGAGTGCTTGCTAAGAGCCAGTGCACATCTTGTGGGGACTTGGGCTTCTTTTTTTTTTTTTTTTTTTTTTTAATTTTTTTTCCACGTTTATTTATTTTTGGGACAGGGAGAGACAGAGCATGAACGGGGGAGGGTCAGAGAGAGAGGGAAACAGAGAAACGGAAACAGGCTCCAGGCTCTGAGCCATCAGCCCAGAGCCTGACGCGGGGCTCGAACTCACGGACCGCGAGATCGTGACCTGGCTGAAGTCGGACGCTTAACCGACTGCGCCACCCAGGCGCCCCGGGACTTGGGCTTCTGATCAGGCCAGAGAACCTGGGCCCACTTGCTGTCTACCCTTGTACACTTCCCTGAATATCTGTGATGCCCTATGTCATGGAATAAAAGCAGTGAAGCTGTTCTCTGACCCCATATCTGCCATTCCTTGACTAGGAGACAATGATGTTTCTCAGGCCACGAGCAAAGCCAAACTGGAAAAACTCCAAGGTAATTGAGGGTTTTCATAGTGCATAGAGCAAAAAGTGGCCAAGAGAAGCTGGGGAGGTGGCTTGACTGTGGCATACTGTGTCAGAGAGACAACATCTTGTTCCCATTCTGTGGTGTCCATGACTTGAGTAGGCACTTCTCTCAAAGAGATATATGGGCCCCTGTTTCTCCTCTTAGGCCTCCTCTGGGCTGTGCACATACTTAAGAGAGTGGACTTAAGCCTGTGTTTCGGCACTATACTCAGCATTAGCGTAAAGTCAAAATTCAGGGGGTGCTGCCTTCTAGGGGTCCCTCTTCCTTTGTCATTTCTCAGTGGCTCATGTTCTAAGTCATTTTACATGGCTGATTAAAAATGAGTCTCTGCCTACACAGTCCCTGTCTAGAATGATGGGACCTAGTGCTTTAACTCCACAGTCTTAGGGGTAAATGTTAACTCCACACGTGTTTATTGAATACATATATTGTGTTGAAAAAAAAATAAAATTGGTATAGTATTAGTGGAGTTACTACTACTTGCCAGGTGATGCTGGACACTTTACCCTACCATGTAGCATCTCATCCTCATAAAACCTTTTAAGGTAGATGCAGTTATCACCTCTACTTTGGAAATGAGGAAACTAGACTTGGCCCGGGGCAGTGATTCTCCCAAGACCATATTAGTAAAGTGGCAGAATGAGATCAAACTCAGTTCTGTGTGACTCCAGAATCCATATCCTTCACATGACTCTGTTAACCTCCCAGTGGTAGATGACAGTTGTTTCAAGGGTTCAGAAGGTGTGATGGCTTCAGGAGGGTATCCAAGCAAGTCAGACCTTACAAATAGTAGAACTCAGATAAGCTCAGAGGAAAGGAGGGAAATTCCAGGTGGGATGGAACAGTATAGACAAACACACATAACTGGTTTGATGGATGAAGAGTGAACAAGTTTGGCCAGAATCAAGCAGCATTTCTCAACAGGGGCACTGCTGGCATCAGGTTGGGATGTTTACTGTGTGGGACTGTTGGGAGTCCCATTAAAGGGCAATTTGCATGCATGGACCCTGCCTAATAAATGCCAGTCACCACCCTATCCTTGTAGCAACCAAAATGCTTCCATGCACTTCCAAACACCCTGTAGGGCACCCCTTGTGGAGACCCACTAGAGCCAACAAGTTGGAAATCAGGGTGGGATTTGCGGTCAGACTGAGGAAGTCCTTGAAAACCAAAGGAACGAATTTGGTCTTGATCCCTAAGACAATGGGAAATCACTGAAGAAAAGAAGAGTATTTGGGGGAAGTAAAGGGAGCTGGAGTAGAGAAGAAGCTGGGGAAGGGGAGATCCCAGACTTAAATGAGAGAAGACTGTCAAGGTAGCTAAGAATAACTGTAAGTCACCCACTGTCTATCCCACTGCGGTCACTCTTGTGTACCTATGAGAGAGGATCCAGCACCACAACCAGAAGAGGTGATAACAAGACAGAAGTGTAGGATGCTCCCTTATCCATCCCTGGAGGAATCAGAAAACTCTGGGCTCAGAGCATGTAGAGATCAAAACTACATAATACAGAGACGCACTACCCTGATATTAACAGAGGGAAACTAGAAAAAAAAAAAAGATGACTGGAAGGCTTGCTAATGATAATTTCTTTTCTGTTTTGGCCTGATTTATTTAAACTATCTCTGAGCCTACATGTCTTTATCCAAGGTGTCATCAAACTTTTTCTTGTAAACTTTATCCCAGAATTAATTTACAAACAAGGGACAGGTACCAACCATGGGTACTTGATCCAGAGATCTTAAAGAACTCGTGTCCACACTAATAGGTCCTCAGAAACCTTATCCTTGATCTCCAGGTGGAGATAAGACTCTGTGGGGTAAAGGAGAAAGGATCTCTGAGGTCCATGTGTGAGATTCCTGGGGCCAGATTGAAGATATCTGGGGATGCCTCTCTCCATATGTGTCCTGAATGGAGGCAGCTCCACTAGGAAATGAAGAATGAAGCATAAACTCCTGGTTTATGGGAGCCACCGGGTATCATTCTTTGGCTTGAAGAAGATGCTGCAATTGCTTGCATTCCAGTTATCAGACAGTTTCAAGAGTGATATGTAGTTTTGTTTATAAGGAAAAATGCCAAGCCCTGAGAAAATTCCCAGAACAATGATTGTAACTCATGACAAGACAGCATGTGAAATTTTTCTGGCGCCTTGGCCTAGGTTGTTGATGTAGAACCTTGTGGGATTTTCTTCTTCATCCTCTGAGGAAGTTATGCTTTTTCACCAATGATACTGATTTTTAAAAATGAAATGTCATGGCTCTTTTGGGAGACTTCAAAGGAATCCTAACCTGAGATCAGTGTTCTAAAGAATTTCCTCTGCTCCATTTCAGCTGGGCTGGAAATCATCATTCCCATTAGGAGTGAAGGCTGATTTTGCAGTGCATTATCACACTGAAACTGGATTTTAGCTCAGGGGGTGGGGTGATGTGATCCTGGTTTAATAAAATTAAAAAATTTCCTGAGTCCTTCTAACACCCACAACAATATAACAGCAGACCAAATTTTGTTATGTGTTTATTGAGGAACACCACCCAGAAACACATTCCAAACTTTCATCAGTTCTGAAAGTGTTTGGCCATTATCTCTACAAATATTGAGTTTGCCTGATTCTTTCTGTGCTTTCTTCTGATTAAATACGTATTTATCTTCTAACTCCACGTTTCATGTCTCTTCACCTTTCTTTCATATTTTCCATTTTTTATGTGTCTCAGTGCTTCATTCTGAATAATTTCTATGAACTTAACTTCCAGTTCCCAAATTCTTTCTTTAACTTTTTTCTAACCTCTTATTAAAAGATCTGAGTTTAGGGCACCTGGGTGGCTCAGTTGGTTAAGTGTCTGAGTTGGGCTTAGGTAATGATCTTGTGGTTTGTGGGTTCAAGCTCTACATCAGGCTTCGTGCTGTCAGCTCAGAGTTTGGAGCCTGCTTTGGATTCTCCCTCTCTCTCTGCCCCACCCTGCTTGCATTCAGTCTCTCTCTCAAAAAATAAAATATACAAACAAAAAAAAGATCCGAGTTTAGAGGAGGATCCTGGGAAGGTGACAGAGAAGGAAGCACCAAAAATCTGTCTCTCAACCTAAACAACCATTGTACTGGTAATGTTTGATATAGCTATTTGGAGATCTGGGGTCTATTGAAGTCTTATAACATCCAGGAAAAGACTTGGATGGTAAAATTTGTTAATTTTGGGCAAGCTCTTAGCACAGTAGCAGCTACCCATCTTCCATCCCCAGCCATGTGGCAGGCAGCTATGCATGTGTTCCTAGAACAGCTTGCACACATCTTACAGGAGCCACAGTGGGCAAAAAAGACTATCCTCCTGTCCTCCAAATACAAGGACATGCACTCCATATGTGATCACTGATTACTACTTCTGCTCACAGGTATGTAGTCAAAGAGGCATGCAACCATATACCTCCCTCCATTATTGGAAACTTCTCTCCATTTGGCTAAAGTGGCATCCAGGGACTTAAAGAGCTACTGTCCTTTGTCACTCTGTTCATTTTTTGCTTTTTCCTCTTTTGGGAGCCAGACGTCAGAGAGTAGGACATTCAAAAACAACTGCATGTATGAGGAAAATTAGAAAATGATCACACATGCCCATGGAGAGGCTCAGAAAATACCTGAGAAGATCTTAAGTTTATAACTCAATCTGATCCTCCTCACAGAGACAGCCTATAGCAATAAAATAAAAACAAAAATCAGTAATAAAAAACAGCAAACCCTGTGGAAGGAGGAGAATCTATTTCGAAAGTTACCACATTATTAGATTCAAATGTCTAGTGTTCAACAAAAAATTACAAAACATACAAAGAAATAAGAAAGGATGGTCCATTCAAAGAAAAACATAAATCAACAGAATCTGTCCCTGAAAAAGTCTTAATGGCAGATATATTAGACAATGACTTTATTTTTTGAAATACTTTTTCTAAATATTTTTTAAAAGATTTTAAGTAATCTCTATACCCTCTATGGGGCTCAAACATACAACCCCAAGATCAAGAATTGCATCCTCTGCCAAATGAGACATCCAGGCACCCCTAGACAAAGAGTTTAAAATAAATACATCTTAATGACGCTCAGAGAGCTAAAGAAAGATGTGGAGAAAATAAAGAAAATTATGTGTGAACAAAATGGGAATATCAATACAGAGATAGAAATGATCAAGAAATAGAAAACCAAAATAAAAGAAATTCTGGAGCTGAAAGATACAATAACTGAAATGAAGAGTTCACTAGAGATTCACAGGCAAATTTGAGTAGGCAAGAGAAAGAATCTGTAAACTTGATCACAGGACAATGGAAATTGTGGAATCTGAGGAGCTAGAAGAAAAAAGGTTGAAGAAAACTGAACAGAGCTTATGGAACCTGTGGAACATCATAAAGTCCACTAATATATACATTGTAGGAGTCCCAGAAGAAGAAGAGAGAGAATATTTTCTAAAATAATGACTGAAAACTTTCCAAATTTGATCAAAGTCATGGATATAAACATAAAAGAAGCTTAACAAACTCCAAGTAAAATGAACTCAAAGAGAACCACAATGAGACACATTATAATCAAAAATTCAAAAGTTAAAGACAGAGAACCTTAAAAACAGCAAGAGAGAAATTAATTGTCACATATGAGGGATCCTCAATAAGACTATCAGCATATTTCTCATCAGAAATTCTGGAGGACAAGCAGTTGCACTACTAGGTATTTATCCAAGGGATACAGATGTGCTGTTTAGAAGGGCACACACACACACACACAATGGAGTATTACTCAGCAATCAAAAAGAATGAAATCTTGCCATTTGCAACTACATGGATGGAACTGAAGGATATTATGCTAAGTGAAATTAGTCACTCAGAGAAATACAAATATTGTATGACTTCACTCATATGAGGACTTTAAGAGACAAAACAGATGAACATAAGGGAAGGGAAACAAAAATAATAAAACAGGTAGGGGGATAAAACATAAGAGACTCTTAAATATGGAGAACAAACAGAGGGTTACTGGAGGGGTTGTGGGAGGGGGGATGGGCTAAATGGATAAGGGGCATTAAGGAATCTACTCCTGAAATCATTGTTGCACTATATACTAACTAATTTGTATGTAAATTAAAAAAAACATTAAATTAAATAAAGAAATAAAATAAAATAGTTCTTAAGAAAAGAAAAAAGAAAAAGAAATGTTGGCGGACAGAACACAGTGGGCCAATATATTCAAAGTGCTAAAAGAAAAAAAATATGTCAACCAAGAATACTATATCCAGCAAACGTATCCTTTAAGAGTGAGGGAGAAATTAAGACATTCCCAGATAGACAAAAGCCAAAAGAATTTGTGCCCCCTACATCTGTGCTACAAGAAATGCTCAAAGACTTCTTTGCTAGGTGAAATGAAAGGGCACTAGATAGCAACTTGAGCAGAATGGGAAAATAAAAATCTCAATAAAGGAAAATACACTGGAAATTCTAAAACCAAATATTATTGTAACAATAGCTTGCAACTGCACTTTTTGTTTTCTACATGATTGAAGAGACTATTATGTTTAAAGAAAAAAAAATATGTGTGTAAAAAGGGGTGCTATTGTAACTTTTGTTTATGATTTCAAATCTTATCTCCTACATAACTTAAAAGACTAATGCATTTGAAATTATTAGTTTATGATTTGGGACACACATGTATAAAGATGTAATTTTGTGACATCAACAACCAAAAGATGTGGGGACAGAGCTGTAAAGAACAGAGATTTCTTTTTTATGTTATTGAAGTTAAGCTGATATAAATTCAAACTGGAGTATTATAACTTTAAATGTTAAATGTAATCTCCATGGTAATCACAAAAAAAAAATAGCTATAGAATATACACAAAAGGAAATGAAAAAATAATTTACACATTTCACTACCAAGAAAACCACCAAACAACAACAACAACAAAACCTAACTAAACAAAAAGAAGATAGTAAATACAGGCAATTAGAGACAAAAATCTATAAGGCATACAGGAAACAAATAGCACAATGACAGAAGTAAATTCCTCTTTATCTGAAATTACTTTAAATGTAGATGGATTAAACTCTCCAATCAAAAGGCAAAAATTGCAACATGGATAAAAACATATGATCCAACTATATTCTATTTATAAGAGACTCACTTGAGAACCAAATTTACAAGCAGGTTGTAAGTGAAAAGATAGAAAAAGATATTCCCTACAAATAGTAACTAAAAAAGAGCAGGGTGACTACACTAATAGAAAAAAATAGAATTTAAGTAAAAAAAGTTTATAAGACACAGAAAGGGACACTATATGTTAGTAAAACTCAATATAAAATTGATATAACAATTGCAAACATTTATGCACCTAATAACAGACGCTCAAAATATGTGAAGCAAAAATGGATAGAATTGAAGGGAGAAATGAACATTTCTATAATAATAGTTGGAGACTTCAATATTGCACTCACAGTAATGGATAGAAAACGTCAGCAGAAGTAAGGAAATAGAGAACTTAAACACATTAACCTAACTATATCTGACAGACATATGCAGAACACTCCACCCAATAACAGCAGTGTATACATACATTCTTTTCAAGTGCACAGGGGACATTTTCCAGGATAGACCATATGTTAAGTCACAAATTAAGTCTCAATAAAATTTTTAAAAAGATGTAATTTTAAATATACAATGTATATCTTCTTTCATCACAATGAGATGAAGCAACTATCTTAAAGATGTTCTTGAAGAATGTGAAATTAACAAAAAGCAAACTGAAAAACTCACAAAGTTTTGGAAATTTAATAGCACACTGTTTTTTCAAATGTTTATTGATTTATTTAGAGAGAGCACACATGAGCAGGAGAGAGGCATAGAGAGAGGGAGAGAGAATTCCAAGCAGGCTCCATGCTGTCAGTGCAGAGCCTGACATGGGGCTCAAAGTTATGAACTGGAAGATTATGACCTGATCTGAAATCAAGAGTTGGACACTTAACTCACTGAGCCACCCAGGCGCCCCCAAAATTTAACAGTGCACTGTTAAACAACCAGTGGATTGAAGAAGAAATCACAAGGAAAATGAAAAAAATACTTAGAGAAAAACAAAAATGAAAATACAACATACCAAAACGGATCAGACAATATAAACATGGCAGGGCAGTGTAAATTTATAGCTATAACACGTTAAAAAACAAGAATGACCTCAAATCAACAACTTAAGTTTACAATTTAAGGAGCTAGAAAAAGAAGAAGAAGCTAAGCATAAAGCTAGAAGAAGGAAGGAAATAATGAAAATTAGAGAAGAGATAAATGAAATGGAGAATAGAACAATAGAGAAAAATCAATGAAACCAAAAGTTGATTTTTTTTTAATGTGTATTATTTTTTTTGAGAGAGAGAGAGAGAGATAGTGAAAGCAGGGGAGAAGCAGAGACAGGGAGACACAGAATCAGAAGCAGGCTCCAGGCTCTGAGCTGTCATCACAGAGCCCAAAGCAGGGCTCGAACTCATGGACCACGAGATCAAGACCTGAGCCGAAGTCAGATGCTCAACCGACCGAGCCACCCAGGCGCCCCCCAAAAGTTGGTTCTTAAAAAGAGATCAACAAAATTGACAAACCTTTAGCTAGATGGACTAATTAAAAAAGTGACTCAAATTACTAAAATCAGAAATGAAAGTGGAGACATTACTACTGTTTCTATAGAAATAAACAATGATTACAGGAAAGTACTATGAATAACTGTATGCCAACAAACTGGATAAACTAAATGTAATGGGCAAATTCCTAGAAATACAAAACAAACCAAGACTAAATCAGGAAGAACTAGAAAATTGGAATAGATCTATAACTAGTCAGGATATTCAATCAATAATAAAAAACCTCCCAACAAAGAAAAGCCATGGACCTGATGACTTCACTGGTGAATTCTACCAAACATTCAAAGAAAAACTAATACCAATCCTTCTCAAACTTTTCCAAAATAATTTAAGATAAAGGAATACTTCCAAACTGATTCTATGAGGCTAGCATTACTTGATACCATTGCCAGAAAAAGATACTCCAAGAAAACTACAGATGATCATCCCTTCTTAAAAATGATTCAAAAATCCACAACAAAATACTAGTAAACAGAATTCATCCACATATTACAAGAATTATACACCATGACCAAGTGAAATATATTCCTGGAATTCAAGGACAGTTAGACATACAAAAATTAATGAGTATAATATGTCACATCAACAGAATGAAGGGGTAAAAACCACGTAATTATTTCAATTGTATAAAAAAAAGCATTGGATAGAATTCAACATGCTTTCATTATAAAAACACTTAGAAAACTAGGAGTAGAAGGAAACCACTTCCATGTTATAAAAGCTGTATGTGAAAACCCCACAGCAAACATCATACTCAATGGTGAAAGATTGAAAACTTTGGCTCTAAGATCAGGACCAAAGCAAGGGTGCTTGCTGTCACTACTTCAGTTCAATAATACTGGAAGAGTAATTATGCAAGAAAAAAGAAATAAAGGGCATCCAAATTGGAAAAGGAAAAGTAAGATTATTTCTGTTGGTGGGTGATATGATCTTATATATAGAAAAGCCTAGAGATTCCAAACACATACACACAAAAACTGTGAGAAATAATAAATGAATTTAACAAAGTAGCAAGATACAAAATCAATACACAAAAACTTACTTACATTTGCATACATGAATAATGTATAATCTGAGAAGGAAATTATAAAAACAGTTCCATTTACAATGGTATCATAAAGAATAAAATATTCAGGTATTTACCAAGGAGTTGAAAAACTCATACAGTAAAAATTACAAAACATTGCCAAAAGAAATCAAGGATGCATAAATAAATGGAAACACATCATGAATGAGAAGAATTAATATTGTTAAAATGTCAGTACTAAAATCTACAGATTCAATGTTATCCCTAGCAAAATCCCAATGATATTTTGCAAAAATAGACACACTTATCTTAAAATTCATGTAGATTCTCAAGGAACCCTGAAAAGCCAAAACAACCTTTGAAAAGAAGAACAAAACCATAGGACTCACACGTTCTAATTTCAAAAATTACTAAACTCTCTAGTAATCAAAACAGTGTGGTATCAACATCAAGCAGACATAGACCAATAGAATAAAATAAAGAGCCCAGAAATAAACCCTTTCACATATTGTCATACTGCTAGGATTGCCAAGATTAATTAATGGGAAAATGGCAATCTTTTTAACAAATGGTGGTGGGAAAACTATATGTACATGCAAACAAAAACAAAAACAAAAAAAACCATGAAGCTGGATGCTTAAATAGACAATTCATCAAAGATAGACTAATGTGTATAATATAGTGATCAACACAGGATTCTCATCACAACAAGTCCACTCCTTAATCCCCATCACCTATTTCCCCCATGCTTCTACCCTCTGGTAACAATTAGTTTGTTCTCTATAATTAAGAGTCTCTTTCTTGGTTTGCCTCTCTCTATTTTTTTCTTTTTGCTCATTTATTTTGTTTCTTAAATTCCACATATTAGTGAAATCATTTGGTATTTGTCTGTCTGACTGACTTATTTGGCTTAATATAATACTCTAACTCTATCCATGTCATTGCAAATGGCAAGATTTCATTCTTTTTTATGGCAGAGTAATACTCCATTTTTGTGTGTGTGTGTGTGTGTGTGTGTGTGTGACATCTTCTTTATCCATTCATCACTAAAATTACACTTTATGTTAACTAACTGGAATTTAAATGAAAAATAATAAATTTTAAAAATAGGGGATTGGGATTAAGGAGTGCATTTGTGATGAGCACCAGGTGTTGTATGGAAGTGTTGAATCACTATGTCATACACCTGAAATTAATATTGCACTGTATGTTAACTAATGGGAATTTGATTTTTTTTAATGTTTATTTATTTTTGAGAAAGAGAGAGAGAAAGCAGGGGAGGGGCAGAGAGAGAGAGAGAGAGAGAGAGAGAGAGAGAGAGAGAAAGGGATAGAGGATCTGAAGTGGGCTCTGTGCTGACAGCAGAGAGCCTGATGCGGGGCTCAAACTTATAAACTGTGAGATCATGACCTGAGCCAAACTCAGATGCCTAACTGACTGAGCCACCCAGGCGCCTCTAACTAATGGGAATTTAAATAAAAACTTTTTAAAAATACACCAATGGCCAAAAGTCACATGAAAAGTACTCAGTATCACCAATCATTAAGGACATGTAAATTAAAACTAAAATGAGATATCACCTTACATCCATTAGGATGGCTACTATTAAAAGAACAGAAAACAAGTGCTGCTGATGTGAAATTGGAACCCCTTGTGCACTGTTAGTAAGACTGTAAAATGGTACAGTTGCTGTGCAAATAGTATAATCGTTCCTCAAAAAATTAAAAATGGAATTAGCATATGATTCAGCAATTCATCTTCTGGGTATATACCTAAAAGAGTTGAAAGCAGGGCCTCAAAGACCAAATTGTACATCCATGTTCATAGCAGCATTACTCACAATAGCTAAAATGTTGAAGCAACCCAAGTGTCTGTAATCAGATGAATAAGCAAAATGTGGTGTATGCATACACTAAAATATTATCCAGCCTTAGCAAAGAAGGATATTTTGCAATGTGTGACAACATGGATGAATCTTGAGGCTAATATACTTAGTGAAATAAGTCAGTCATAAAAAGACAGATACTGTATGATTCCACTTATATAAGGTACGTCAGTAGTTAAATTGATGGAGACAGAAGGCAGAATGGTGGTTACTGGAGTTGAGGGGGGACAGGAGAATGGGGAATTGTTTAGTAGGTACAGAGGTTCAGTTTTATATGATGGAAAGAGACTTTGCGATCGGTGGTGATGGTTGCACAAGAATGGTTGCACAAGAATTTAATACCACTGAACTGTACACTTAAAAAATGGGTAAGATGGTGAATTTTATGCTATGTGTATATTCCTTTTCTTAAAAAGGAAATAAATGGTGATATACGCTAAAACATGGATGAAACTTAAAAGCATTATGCTAAGTGAAATAAACCATACACAAAATGGAAAATACCATTTGATTTCACCCATACAAGGTACATAGAGTCATCAAATTTATGCAGACATAAAGCAGAATGATGGCTGCCAGGAACTGAGGGAGGGGGGAATGGGGAGACAGTGCTTAAAGAATACAGAATTTTAGTTCAGGAAGATGGAAAAGTTCTGGAGATGGATGGTGGTGATGGCTACACAACAATATGAATGTACTTAATACCACTGAATTATATACTTCAAATTTGTTAAAATGGTAAATATTATGTCCTGTATATTTTACCACAATAAAAAATGGAAGTAAAAGAAAGTATGAGTTTTGAATTTTGATTGTTCCTTTTAAATTATTCCTAGAAGTTCTATTTGGTTCTATTTCAAGTCTTCTTTATTACTTTTTATAGTTTCCTATTCTCTGCAGATATGTCTAAGCTTTCAATATCTTTAAAAATTTTTTTTTCAACGTTTTTATTTATTTTTGGGACAGAGAGAGACAGAGCATGAACGGGGGAGGGGCAGAGAGAGAGGGAGACACAGAATCGGAAACAGGCTCCAGGCTCCGAGCCATCAGCCCAGAGCCTGACCCGGGGCTCGAACTCACGGACCGTGAGATCGTGACCTGGCTGAAGTCGGCCGCTTAACCGACTGCGCCACCCAGGCGCCCCACAATATCTTTAAACATCCCAAGTGTTATTATTTTGTGCTCCGTGTCTTACAATCTAATAGCTGACTCTTTTTGAGGGCTGTTTCTGCTACCCATTGTTTCTATTGGCTCTCCCTCCTGCTGTCTCTTTCCTTATATACTTGGTTATTTTTTATTGTACGTTGCTCATTGTTCTTGAAAAAGTATTTGTGGGATGAAGTGCTTTTCTTCAGGATTTACATTTGTTTCTGCTAGTTGTCTGGGATGACTACCAGCTAATGACCACTTTAAACTAAACTGGCAACTGAGATTACTTCTAGACTACCCTAAAAATGTGAACTTGGGATGCAAATCTCCATAACGCCCTACTTAAGATTGCAAGTTCTGGAGTGGGGTAGTCCCTCCCACACTCTGTTTAGTGACTCAGCAACTCTCATTTAGCTCCCCAATTCATCTTTATTGTGAAAGTATAGCTTTTCAGGTTCTTAGCTTAATGTGGGGAAAGTCTCCTATTATACTGCTCACTTTTGATGTTTGCCCTCTCACCATCTGAACTCAAATCAGAGTTCAAGTTTGGCTCAATCATTAAATGCCCTCAGAGCAAAAGTAACTCCAGTATTGCTCTTACCTCTCTGGAGTTTCCTCTTTCCCTTATATTTTTGTCCTGTTAAGTCTTTACTATTAGGGTTGAAACATGTGAAATTACTACTGGTTGACCTCTTTTGACTGTCAAAAAGCAAATATAATAAATCTAATATTTAACCAGGCTTTGGATGCTTAAAAAAATGCTTCTTTTCTATCCAGCATTTTAAATTTTTCTCAGCAGGAGAGTTGGCCCAAATAATCTAGTCTGCCAAATTCCTAGAAACAGAATCTATCTTTCAATTCCTCCTGCTGATTGTTGTGGGAAGACTTCCCTCTCCAAACTCAGCTCCTCCATGTGTAATCTCTGGGAACCTTCTACATATTATCTCCTTCTCTCAGGTGACACATTTTTTTTCTCTTTTTCACCTTACTATTTCTCTTCTGCCTTTTTTTAATGGTTCATGTTTCTTTCTTCACTGAAAAACTTTTCTGGCATGTGGAAATTACTTCTTCCTCAAAATCTATCTTCTATCTGGCTTACAGTAGGGAGTAAAGCAGGAAAGAGAAAGACAATGAAAAAACTGAAATAAATGAAACACAGGAAACACACTTGAGAAGCAAAGGACTGTTGTGAAAAGCTAATATGAATGTAAGTCCAGAATTATAGCTATGTTGCTGGCTATCAGAGCAGCTGGTCCCATTCAAAGCAGGAAGGTAGAGGGCCACAGAAAAGAGATCTCCAAAAAAGAAACAAAATCAATAGATGATTGGATGTGTTCAAATGTATCAAGAGAATGTATCCAGAGCAATGCTAATGAATAATTAAGCAAAACAAGATAATAAGAACACATGTGCACACACATGCAAAACAAAGAAACAAATAAAAAACAAAAGCCATTAATAACTTCAGGGAAAAGAAAACTTGTACAGTAAGGGAAAGACAGTCCTTGCCATTATGTGTGTGGCTGTGCTATAGATGATATATACAATTAGATGTAGATATAGATATTATAAGTAATATTTACTACAGATAATATGACTACATGAATATGAAAAAAAGGCTTATTGTGACAAAACTGTATTCAGAGAATGGGGAATACACTTGTGGGTGAGGGGTGGTATAAGACAGTAAATACTTATTTTCCATTATAGGAAGTCAATAGATAGTTTCTAAACCAAAAAATATGAATAAAGATACAAATATAAGCATGACATTTGGAATTATAAATACTATAAAAATGTCAGAAGAAATAGTTAAAATAAATAAAAGCACTTGCATCTGAAGATTCAGAATCAAAAGTGAGTGTGGCAAGGAACTGCTATTTTTATTTAAAAAAAATTTTTGTTTCAACGTTTATTTATTTTTGGGACAGACAGAGACAGGGCATGAACGGGGGAGGGGCAGAGAGAGAGGGAGACACAGAATTGGAAACAGGCTCCAGTCTCTGAGCCATCAGCCCAGAGCCTGACGCGGGGCTCGAACTCACGGACCGCGAGATCATGACCTGGCTGAAGTCGGACGCTTAACCGACTGCGCCACCCAGGCGCCCCAGGAACTGCTATTTTTAAATTATAAATCTTCTAGTATATTATTTGAATTTTTAAACTATGTGCTTTTATTACTAAGATAAACAAAATTTGATTTAAAATATAAACATCAGAAATAAAGGTAAAATTATCTTTATATGCACTTGTAATGGATTGGATATGTTGAAAACCTAAAAAACTAATTAAAAAACTGGTATTGATAAGAACATCTAATAAGCTTGCTAGATACAAAGTAAATATATAGAAATAAATAGCATTTCTCTGTACTAACAAATTTAGTTAGAAATTAAAATGGAAAGATCCTATTCATGTCAGTGACAATAATTCAACAATATTTACAGGAGTAAGTCTAGCAAAAGGGATATGATACCTATTGAAAAAAATTTTCTAACTTTGCTAAAGGAATTAAAACAACATTGGAGAGACACACCATGTTTTGAGATATAAACATGAAGCTGTACAATAGCAAAAACAAAATGCAGTTGTAAATGGAATTTCGGTGGTATATCTTAGAATGGAACAAATATGTTTTACAGGTAATATGACAAAATAAAGTCTGAGAATACCCCAGAATATTTTATTTAAAAAGAAATGGTGTGGGGAGAGTGTTTTGCTTCACCAGATTATTACAATTTACTTCAAAATGCTTTAACAGTTGGCATAGAAATGACATAAATCAGAAACAAATGAAACAAAATAAAATCCAGAAATATTAACATTTTCCTTATTGTCTTTGGCTTGTTTCACTTATTAAAGATATGTATTACTTCATAATTTAAAAAAATCTAATAAAGACAATTTGAAAACAATCTAATGGAATATTTCTATTTATATACACTTTCCATATCTTTTTAGAAAAACAATGGTATTTTTTTCAGATGACTTTTTCTTTTTCTGCATGTGTTTTTCTTCTTTTTAACATTCCAAGGATCATTGTCAAGTATTCAATAACCCAGAAGTATATTGAGGAAAAATGGCTAAGTCCCTCTTCAAGATCCAGGAAAGTTTAATGTGTCTTCTCCATTGATTCTTAAGATTGCTTTGCATGGTTTCAGATCACACATTTTTATGGCCCCGCACTATCATGCAAAATGAAGAATCCTGTATATGTGTTTAGGTATTTGCCTTTTAAAACCTAAAATGGCATAATTCTGGATTTGCTGTTCTTCAAAAAAATTTTAATTTATTTTATTTTAGTGTGTGTGTGCAAGCACGTGAGTTGGGGAGGGGCAGAGAGAGAGGGAGAGATCCCTAAACAGGCTCCATGATGAGCGTGAAGTCCAACTCAGGGCTCTATCTCACAAACCTGGGATCATGATCTGAGCCAAAATCAGGAGTGGGATGTTCAGCTGAGCCACCCAGGCATCCCTTGTTCTTCAAATTTTTCTAAATTTTTTAAGTTTATTTATTTATTTTGAGAGAGACTGAGACAGCATACGCAAGGGAGGGGCAGAGAGAGGGGAAGAGACAGAACCCTAAGCAGGCTCCACACTGTCAGCACAGATCCCAATGTGGGGCTCGAACTCACAAAATCATGAGATCATGGCCTGAGCTGAAACAGAGAGTTGGACGCTTAACCAACTGAGCCATCCAGGTGCCCCTTCAATTTTTTAAATATAATCTTTTAAAATTGTCAAGTCCTTGGGGTACCTGCGTAGTTCAGTCGGTTGAGCGTCCAACTTCATCTCAGGTCATGATCTCATGTATGGTTCGCGAGTTCAAGCCCCATGATGGGCTCTGTGCTGACAGCTCAGAGCCTGGAGCCTGCAGATTCTGTGTCTCTGTCTCTGTCTCTGTCTCTGTCTCTGTCTCTCTCAAAAAGTAAACAAACATTAAACATAAAAATAAATAAATAAATAAAAATGTTAAATCCAACAGAACTATGGATTAAAAGTTTTTCATTGCAGGGGCGACTGGGTGGCGCAGTCGGTTAAGCGTCGGACTTCAGCCAGGTCACGATCTCCCGGTCTGTGAGTTCGAGCCCCGCGTCAGGCTCTGGGCTGATGGCTCGGAACCTGGAGCCTGTTTCCAATTCTGTGTCTCCCTCTCTCTCTGCCCCTACCCCGTTCATGCTCTGTCTCTGTCTGTCCCATAAATAAATAAAAACGTTGAAAAAAAAAATTTTTTTTTTAAAGTTTTTCATTGCAAAGCCTATCTTCCCATCTCACCCCCAATCTCATTTTTCTCACCAGAGTAATAGATTGGTGAGGATCGTTCTGGTTCTTGTTTTGCAATAGGTATATATATTTTGCACGTAGATAAATGGGTCATAATAAATGTATTGTTTTGAGGCTGTATTGTTTGTATTTAAGAATAGGTCTTTGGCAGCAGCAGTAGTAGCACTGCTAGGAATTTCCCCCAAGGGATACAGGAGTGCTGATGCGTAGGGGCACTTGTACCCCAATGTTTATAGCAGCACTTTCAACAATAGCCAAATTATGGAAAGAGCCTAAATGTCATCAACTGACGAATGGATGAAGAAATTGTGGTTTATATACACAATGGAATGCTACGTGCCAACGAGAAAGAATGAAATCTGGCCTTTTGTAGCAACATGGATGGAACTGGAGAGTGTTATGCTAAGTGAAATAAGTCATACAGAGAAGGACAGATTCCGTATGTTTTCACTCCTATGTGGATCCTGAGAAACTTAACAGAAGACCATGGGGGAGGGGAAGGAAAAAAAAATGGTTAGAGAGGGAGGGAGCCAAAACATAAGAGACTCCTAAAAACTGAGAACAAACTGAGGGTTTAGGGGGGGGGGGGGCGCCCTTGGGGGTGGTGGGTATTGAGGAGGGCACCTGTTGGGATGAGCACTGGGTGTTGTATGGAAACAAATTTGACAATAAATTTCATATTTAAATAAATAAATAAATAAATAAACATTAAAAATAAAAAGAAAGAAAAAAATAGGTCTTTGGTCTCTTCCTCCTTCTGTACATGTAGAACTGCCTCATTCTTGTAAAGGGCTGCATGACATTTCATAGTAGAAATACACCATTATTAATTTTTTACAGCGTCACCCCAACAGACATTGAAATTTCCCCAAATTTAGTTATTGCCAGCACTGCTGCAGTAAATGATCCTGAACATGTGGTGTTATGCATGGTGTAAGGATTTGTGTCAGCTATGTTTTTAACTGTGAAATTGTTGAGTCAGAGGGTGACCCATTGATGGACACCACTCAGTGCCCTGTATAAACATGGTCCCTGTTCCATACTTCTATCAATAGTGTGTGATGGGTCCCTTTCTCCCATACTCTAACCCAGATGGGATATTATCAATGTTTTTACATTTTTGACAATCTGATAGATTTTAAAATGTCATCTCATTGTTTGAATTTGCATTTCCATGCCCAATACTTCATGGTTTACCAGCCATTTATATTTCTTCTGTGAATTGCTTTTATAAATACCATTTGCCCATTTATTCTACTAGGCTATTCTTTTTTCTTTGATCAATTTTTAGAAATTTGTTACAATTTAAAACTTGAATGTCTTTTATACATATTACAAATATTTTCTCTCTAAGTTTACCTCATTATTAAACCTTGCAAATGATGTCATTAATATATAGAAGTTTTAAAAATTATAGATATTTAAATCTGTCAGTGTTTCTATTATGGCCAGTGGATTTGGTATTCTGCTTATGACATTACATATCAAATATGAAGATATACCCCTATATATTTTTTCTAATACTTTTATAATTTTATTTTTCTGCACTTGATTCTTTAATGCAGCTGGATTTTATTTTTGTATATAGTGATGTTTTAGGAATATAAGTGTATTATTTTTTAATAGTAGTACCTTCATTTATTGAACATTCTAGTCTGTCTCTGCTGGTGATGGTCCTCTATTATGTGATAAATTCCCAAATAATCATGAATCTGTTCCAAGACCTGTCCTTTTCCATCCATCTATTTGTCTACTCTGGCTATCAATATCACAATATTTTAATTACTGTAACTTTATAGAATATTTTGATATCTAGCACATCAAGTTCTTGTCATTTTTATTTTTCCAACACTTTTGGCTATTCTATATTTTAAACAGAATCCATTTTGTACATTCCATAGAAATCCTTTAGGATTTTTGTTCATATTTTATTCAATTTGTGCATCATTTGGGACAGACTCTACCTCTTTATAAAACTGAACATTTCCAGTGAAGCTCATGGAGTTTTTCAGACTTCTTAAACGTTGTTCAGTAAATTGGTTTACATTTTTTAATGTAGAATTTATACTCTTTTTCCTATAGTAGATTTAAAATATTTCATTTGGTGTTGTTTTGAATGGCATTTCCCCCCATTACAATTATAAATACTAATTGGGAAGTCTATGCCTTTGTGTGTGGTAGTGAGGTGCTGGGGGAATAAAGGAGTGACTAAAAAGTATTTCTTCATTTGCTTTCATGGAAGTACTTATACCCCATCTTCATCATCTTTTATTTATTTATTTATTTATTTATTTATTTTGTAATCTCTGTGCCATGGATACTACTGATAATTCTTCAAGGTCTTCTATTTAAAATTTTTTTTAATGTTTATTTATTTTTGAAGGAGAGAGAGAGACAGAGACAGAGACAGAGAGAGAGAGAGAGACAGAGCATGAGCAGGGGAGGGGGAGAGACAGAGGGAGACACAGAATCTGAAGTGGGCTCCAGGCTCTGAGCTGTCAGTACAGAGCCAGACACGGGGCTCGAACTCATGATCCCTGAGATTATGACCTGAGCCAAAGTGGGACACTTAACCAACTGAGCCACCCAGGCACCCCAAGTTCTTCTATTGTTTTATCATCATTTATTAATCCAGTGATTCTTAACTGGAGATGGGGTGGATACACCTTCTGAGGAGGCACATCAAATATACTCCAGTATTAGGAAATATTTCACACATACAAAGAATATGTATAATGTCTACATAGGGGATAAAAAATAATATAATGAACCCTCCTCTATCCACCACTCAGCTTAAAAAATTAAATATCACCAAGTCTTCGAATGCCTTTTGAAGGTCTTTCTGATCTCATTCTCTTTCTTCTCTTGAGGAAGTAAGAAATATCTTGAGCTATTTATCACTTTCTTGCTTTTCATCATTACTTTACTACACGTGTATGCATTGGGGCAGTTTTTAAATTCACACACACAGATATTTTAACATGGTTTTCCTTCCATCTCAAGCCCTCTCAATGAGAATCTTTTCCATAAAGAAACACTGTAACTCTGGGAAAATGTGGAGTACTCCAGAGACTGAGTTTGAAAATCATTAAACCCTTGTCATTAATCCCTTTGAATTTTATCTTGTATTACTGAAGCACTTAGGTTTCTTCTTAAGTTTTTTATCCCATTTCATAGGTATGTTTACTTCTCCACTGGTCCCACACTTTCTTAATGATCGTAGCTTTAAGATAGGCTGTTTAAAAAATTGCCATGGAAAATTATCTTTATTAATCTTTTTAAATCTCTTATTAAAACAGGAAATATGTATCAATACAGAAAAGTACCAAAAACATTAGTGAATAATAATCTATTAAATCTTTACAAGGTGAAAATTCCTGTCATCAGATTGAGAAATAGAACATTTCTACCACTCTTAGAAAGTTCCCCATATGTCCCCTCTTGATTACAAATACTGAATAACATGTCCAAATAAAATAGGCTTTGTTTTAATATCTGGAAATGCATTATGCTTTTTTGTTTTAAAATTTTCTTCACTACTATTAGCTTTTCATTCCTCAAGAAGAATTTTGTATTAATGCTCTTAGGTCACTCAAAAGGTCATCTTGAGCACAGATTGAAAATACATTACACTTGTAAATTAATTTGGGAAGAAATTTCATCTTTACAATATTCAACCTTTCCAATCAAGAGCTCAGTATCTTTCTACAATTGTTAAAATTTTATTTTATTTTCATTATTAGAGTTCAAAGCTTTTGTGCTCACTTCAGCAGCACATATATTAGAGTTCATATACTAGCTTTCTCAACAAATCCTGCTTTTTTATGGTAAGTTCATTCTTATGTGTATGTTAATATTTTTTTAGTAACTAAAAATATTGCTTCTCTGAGAGTCTGTAAAAAAGAATCTTTGTATATTAAAATTAAAATCTTCTGCACAGTGAAGGAAACAATCAACAAAACTAAAAGGCAATCTAAATGGGAGAAAATATTTGCAAATGACATATCCAATAAAGGATTAAAATCCAAAATATATAAAGAACTTAGACAAATCAACACCCAAAACCAAGTAATCCAATTAAAAAATGGGCAGAAAACATGAATAGACATTTCTCCAAAGACATCTAGATGGCCAACAGCCACATGAAAAGATGCTCAACATCACTCATCATCAGGGGAATGCAAATCAAAACTGCAATGAGATGTCACCTCACACCTATCAGAATGGCTAAAATCAAAAACACACTAATTGCTTCTTTAGTTTTGGTGAGGGTGTGGAGAAAAAGGAACCCTCTTTCACTGTTGGTGGGAATCCAAACTGGTGCAGCCACTGTGGAAAGCAGTATGGAAGTTTCTCAAAAAGTTAAAAACTGAGCTACCTTACACTCCAGTAATCCAGCTATTGGGTATTTACCCCCAAAATACAAAAACACTAATTCAAAGGGATATATGCACCCCTATGTTTATAGCAGCATTATTTATAATAGCCAAATTATGGAAGCAACCCAAGTGTCCACTGATAGATGAATGGATGAATGAAGAAGATTAAGGAGATGTGATGTGGAATATATATATTCAGCCATAAAAAAGAATGAAATCTTGCCATTTGCAAAGACATGGATGAATCTAGAGAGTATAAATGCTAAGTGAAATAAGTCAGTAAGAGAAAGACAAATACCATATGATTTCACTCATATGTGGAATTTAAGAAACAAACAGAAAACGATAAAGAAAAGAGAGGGAGAGAAAGAAACCAAGAAATAAACTCTTAACTATACAGAACAAACTAGAAGGGAGTGGGGGTTGGTTTAAATAGGTGATGGGGATTAAGGAGTGCACTTGCTGTGATGAGCATTGGGTGAAGTATGGAAGTGATGAATTGCTATATGATATATCTGAAACTAATATTATACTGTATGTTAACTATACTGGAATTTATAATAAAATAACATTTTGTAAAAGGAATCTTTGTTAGGATACATTTGTTTAGGATTTTGGTCTCATACTCACCCTAAATGCTACATGTTTCTTCTTTTTTCTTGCTTTTTTTTTTTTAAGGTATAATTGACATATAATATTATATTAGTTTCAAGGGTACAACATGATTCTATATTTGTATAGATTGCAAAATGATCATCACAATGAGTTAACATCCATCAACATATGATTCAATATTTGTATATATTGTGAAATGATCACCACAATAAGTCTAACTAACATCTATCACTATACATAGGTAATTTTTGACAGTGTGGTAAAGCAGTCTTCCAGAAAGAAAAGCTACTGATTTCTCTGTGATTATTTTTCTTAGCTGGTTAGAAGGTGTCTTTTTGAAAATGTTCAAACAGAACTACCTAGTTTGTGAAATAGATCAAGATCAAATGAGAGTAAGCAAAGGCTCTTTCAAGCTGTAAAATAATATGTGAATATTACTTATTCTTGCTATTGTTTAAATTGGTCTTAAAGTCTTTAGCCAATATTCATCAGAGAAGGCTATGTCATGCTGTAGCAATAAATGAACCCTGTAACAAACAAAAGTTTGTTTCTTGCTCATATAAGGTCCACTGAGAGCTGGTTCTTGCCACCTGGTGACTCAGCAATCCAAACTGTCCATTTGTCTCAGGTCACTGAAGTAGGGGAAGAGAGGGATGGAGAACACACACTGTCTCTTATTTCTTATCCTGGAAGGAAAGCACATCACTTGTGCTCACAATCCATTGGCCAGAGTTAGTCATACCTAATAGCAAGGGAGGCTGGGAAATGTTGGGAAGCTCAAGGATGGTAGGTAGGTGAGTATCAACTGTTCCCATGACACCAGCAAAGTCACCATAAATAAACTCATGTGTGTGGTCTCGTGCCCTCACTGAGGAGTTTCAGCCACAAAGGACTGGCCTTGCAGCTGCTGACAGTGTGTGGGAAAGTGTGCTGAGCCCAAACAAGCTCTGGGGCCCATGGTCTATTTCCTGGATTTCTCATTCACACCCTTTGTTCTTTCTGACTTTAGCTTCTGTGTGTAAATATGCCTAGGTCACTCAATCCCTTGGCTTAGTCATCATCTCTAATTCCTCATGGGGCAATGGGTGGTTTCTAAGGCAGTGTCTTCAGTGCCTTGGGACCAGGGCAGGTCAGGCTCAGGCAGCCACCTGGAAGTCCCTGTGAGAGCAAAGGATACCAGTTTCAGGGCTTCACTCTTGTGTCTACAAGCAACAGAAACACATTCAAATTCAGACTTTTCTCTTCTCTCACTTCCCACATCCAATGTCAGGAAGCCCTGTTGGTCCTCATGTGGTATAGATCCAGAACTGCTGCTGATTTGAGCATCAGTAGTTCATACCTGAATACGGCAACCATAATTCATATGGCCCATCCAGTCTCTTCTTTTTCTCCCATCTGGTCTCAAAAAGTGGCCAGGACGAATGTTTTAAAGCCTAAGTCAGCTGGTGATATTCTTCTGTTCATGCCCCCCAGGGGCTGCCTGAGTCCCCCAGCCCCTTACTTCTCCTGCCTCTTTCTCCATAGCTCTGCCCTTTGCTCACGTGGCTCCAGCTCTCTGGTCTCTTTGCTGTTGGTCAAACATCCCAGAAGTGGTCCCATGTGGGGTTTTGCACTTGCTGTGCCTTCTGCCAGAAGCAGCCTTCCCTCAGGTAGTATCACCTTCATCTCCTTAACCCAACAAGGATTCACCTGACCACCTTATTTAATATTACAACTTACTTCCCCACTCTCTAGGCCCCCAATCCCCTCCTTCTATTCTGCTCTCAGCCTTCTAGCACCTGTAACTCTCTACATACTATATAATTGACCTACTTGTTATGCTTATTGCTTATTATCTGTTTCCTCCTTCTAGAATGCACACTCCATGAAAACAGGGTCTTTGTTAATGTTGTTCTCTGATATAGGCCAAGCACATAGAATTATGCCTGGTACCTAGTTGATGCCTGATAAATACCTTTTTTTTTTTTTTTTATTTTAGAGACACAGCACGAGTGGGAGAGAGGGGGCAGAGGGAGAGAGAGAGTGAGAGAGAGAGGGAGAGAGAAGGAATCTTAAGCAGTCTCCATGTTCATCTTGGAGCCCAATGTCAGGCTCAATCCCATAACCCTCAGGTCAAAAACCATGACCTGAGCTGAAAGCAAGAGTCAGACGCTCAACTGACTGAGCCACCCAGGTGCCCCTGATAAATACTTTTTTGAATAAATGAGTGAACAAATACAGCTCAAGTGAAATATTTTCTTAAAATAAGACTGCAAAGGGCTCATGGGAATCCAAGAAGGGGTCCCCTCAACTAGTGGAGATCAATTACAGAACTTGTCCAGGAGACCAATTACAGACCAGGGTAGCTGCCCTGAGTATCTATGTCAGGGCTGGCAGGGTCTGCATCATAGATTCTTGGCACACTGGCTCCTCTGTGCTCCTTCTGCCCTTTCTGCCCAGTCTTTCTGGCCAGTCCCTCTACCTGCAGGTGCCTGGACCCAGGGACTGATGGATGAGGTTGCAGTGACCTTGGGCTGCAGCCATAGAGGTGGGACAACATGTGGCACCCAGAGGGGCCTAGATTCTGAAATAAGGGCTTCTTATGGCATTGGCCTCTTTTATGCCAATTCACAGGCAAAGGCAAGACTCTACCTTAGTAGTCTTTCCTTCAAGTCCTTCCAGAACTTTCCATTTGCTTTAATACCAATAATTACTGTCTTGCTTTGCTCCTGCTTGCTTATCTGTCCCCCCAAACAGTGTGAACCTTGTAGTGTGGAGACGTCTTTTGTCGTCCGTGTATCCACAAGGTTAGCACAGTAACTGCAGGTAGCAGGCACTCAATAAATATTTGCACATCAATGAATGAATGAATGACAGTGTGGGGTGAGACAGAGCTCACAGGTGGGTGCAGGGCCAAATCCAAATGGAGTTGAGTTAAACACAAACAAGGGTGCTAAATTCTAGGCAGGCCCTGGCCCTTGGCTACCTGCATTTCTGCTGGCTAGCATGTCAGAGGCCCAGGGCCATTGCTGTTCCCTATCACTGGGGCCATCCCCATCAGAGAGGCATGCAGTGTGCTAGTAACACCTCCTACCTTTTGTATTCTCAGGAAATGTTGGTGCCTTCATCTCTATGCATTAACACCCACCCTCCTAAAACTTGGCAAGAGACCTAAGGAAACTCAAGACAGGTTTTAAACTCTATCAATTCTGAAGAAGGGAAGGGTTTTTTCCTCTGAGGACTATTTGTGAATAGATGGCTCATGAATGTGTTAGAGAGAGAGGACTCTGCACTTCTGGAAAATCATAAGAAGAATGGATTGCTATAGGTTCGGCAGTATCCACCGATAGGCTATCAGGTTCAGAAGCTGTGTCTGGGGTTTTACGTTCTGCAATTTTCTCCACAGCCCTATGAGCCAGGCTGGGGGTGGGATCTGCCTTCTTCAGATGGAGCTAGGGGCCAGCCTCAGGGGTTCTGAGGGACTTGCCATAGTGGAAGGGGATAGCCACAACAAGGCCTCCACTCCAACTCTCCTATAATTCCATGTGACGGGGGCTGAGCTGGAGCTGGGGACACATAGCCCTGAATAAGACAAGATCCCCCAGCCTGGAACCCACAGGACCAGTGGTTCTCAGTGAAGGGCCCAAAGACCACCTGCACCAAGACCACCTGGTGTGTTTGTTAAAATGTACATTCTTGGGCCCCCAAATCAGAATCTTGGGCATGGAACCAGGCAAGCCACCTTTTTATGATGTTGCCATAATTTTGTGCACACTGGAGTTTGGGCACCTTTGGGATGCGTATGGGAGAGAGTGACTAATGGGCAGACAATCACAATGTGGAGTGACAAATGCAACAGTGGAGGTGTGTCCAAACTATTCTGGAAGGAAAGATTGGGTGGTCATGGTCAACTCCCATGACATGATGTTGGCATTGGGTTTCACAGTGTGAATAGGCATGTTGCCAGCTGGAGAACTGGGGAAAGAGGGCTCCCTAGCAATGGAACGGCATGAGGAAGGGCATGGTAGGAACAGCACAGTGTGGTCTGGGAGTAGGCAGTAGGTCAGTGTGGCTGAGGCAGAGGGTGAGGGGCATGGGGAAAGCTGGCAGGGGAAGACGACCAGACAGGCGGAGGCCAGACAGTGTCCATCCAAACAGTGAATGATCAGACACAGGGTCCCAGGCTTCCCTGGGGATCTGGAGGCAGACAGCAGATGGATAGGATGGAGAGATACCACTGGGGTAGAGATGGGCATGAAGACAGCCCTCAAGATGGAGGTAAGACAAGTGCAGGCCTGACTGGAGGTTGTGTGGATGGAGAGGTGAAGAGGGCTTGAGTAAATGGGGAGACAGATGCCAGAAGCTTCCAGAAGACAGGCTGGGATAGGGGTCAGGGATTCCAGCTGAGGTGACTGGACAATCTGGAACCCTGGCAGGGGACACCCAGAGGTAGTTTGAGAAAGAGAGGTCAGTAGAAGATAATTCCACTTTGAAAATGGAAATACCAGTCTGGAGCATGTTTATCAAGCACCTACTATGTGCCTGGAATGTCACTAATCAGCTGTAGGCACTAGTTTAAATCTGAGGAGCCTGGATGTGTGTGGGAGGCAAATGGGGAAGAAATCACAACTGTGACAAGCTAACCTCAAGGGCTGGCCTCAGCAGAAATATCTGCCACCTTCACTGTAGACAAAATGCCTCTGTGAAGGGCCTACTTTGCCTGCCAGCTGCTGGGGATCATGCAGTCTGTGGGGTCTAGACAAGCCAGTGTGGTTGTTGTAGGTGTACTCTTGGGCACTCCTCGGAGTCAGGAGGAGTGAAAACCCCAGACCCTGAACCCTGAACCACATAGCCACGGGAACTGAACCAAGTCACAGAAATAGTTGCTCACTCCCATTTGTCTTGCAAGTTATGGAAAGGCTGTGGCTCATCTCAGTTCTTAGTAATGGGGCGAAAGGCAAGGCAGGCTGGGTGCCTTTCTCTGCAGCAGGTAAGGTGAGCTGTGGGAGCTGCCATGACCTTCCCCTTGGGTGAGTGGGGGGCCAGCTCAACCAGGAGCCCTCTGGTGAGCAGGGTGCCTTCAGTGGAGCTGGCTTGTGGAACAATGGACAAGGGGTCTCAGGAGAGCCCTGGAGAGGCCTGTTCTCAACCCCCTCAACAGAGATGTAGTGGGGCTCCCTGTCTGCTCTGCAGATAAGTGAAATTCTCTGGACCAGGCTGAGTCTGAGGGCTTCATCACATGTAAACTTAGCCTGTCCACCTACCACTGAACACAGAGGGACCCCTTCCCAATCCCCGTCAGCCTGTCCAGGACTCATTTTCAGACCCAATGGACAGACTCCTTTATGAGTTGAATTGTGTTCCTCCAAAACGGAAGTTGATGTTCTGACCCCCAGTACCTTAGAATGTGATTTCATTTGGAGATAGGATTGTTGCAGTTTTAAGTGCTTAAGATCATACTGAAGTGGAGTGGGACCTTAATCCTATATGACTGGTATCTTTTTAGAGGGGGAAATTTGGACACACACACACACACACACACACACACACACGGAGTCCTGAAGATGAGGGCAGAGATGGTGGTAATGCTTCTATAAACCAAAGAATGCCTGAGATCACCAGCAGCCAGGATAGACGCTGAGAGCAGATGCTCCCTCATGGTCCTCAGAAGGAAGCAGCCTTGCCAGCACCTTGATTTCAGACTTTCAGCCTCCAGAGCCCTGAGACAAGACTTTTCTATAGCTCAAGCCCCACCTCCTAAAGTCTGTGGTACTTTGTTACTGCTGCCCTAGGAAACTACTTTTTTTTAAATGTTTATTATTTATTTTTGAGAGACAGAGAAAGAGAGTGCTGGCAGAGGAGGGGCAGACAGAGAGGGGGAGACACAGAAGTGGAAGCAGGCTTCAGGCTCTGAGCTGTTAGTACAGAGCCTGACACAGGGCTTGAACTCATGAGTGGTGAGATCATGACCTGAGCCAAAGTCGGATGTTTAACCAACTGAGCCACCCAGGCGCCCTGGAAACTACTTAATACAGTCTCCATTCTGTGCAACATGAGTGAGTGAAAGGTCTAAGAACACGGAACCTTCAGAAAGCAAGAATAGGGATCTTTGTTCCTCTGCTGAGAGGGGTGAGGCTGCTGCCTCACATGGTAGGAAAAGCTGCTGACCTTCACTGAGCTCGTTCTCCGGGCCAGCCCCCACACACAGTTATCCTTCCTTTACCAATGAGGAAACTGAGTCACAAGTCCCAAAGCTAGTGAGAGGTGGAGTCCTGTTTTACTCCAAAACCTTTGTTTTTAAGTTAGAGAAGCTGCCTCTGAATAAGCAAGGCTCATCAGGCATTGAAGGCAAGAAGTATGAGAAGCCTGGCTAGAGGCTTATCAATTTTGTTTATTTTTTCAAAAAACTGGCTCTTGGTTTCATTGATCTGCTCTATATTTTTTTGTTTTTTTGTTTTCTTTAAGATTCTATATTGTTTTTTCTGCTCTGCTCTTTATTATTTCTCTTCTTCTGCTGGGTTTGGGGTGTCTTTGTTGTTCTGCTTCTATTTCCTTTAGGTGTGCTGTTAGATTTTGTATTTGGCATTTTTCTTGTTTCTTGAGATAGGCCTGGACTGCAATGTATTTTCCTCTCAGGACTGCCTTTGCTGCATCCCAAAGCGTTTGGATTGTTGTATTTTCATTTTCATTTGTTTCCATATATTTTTAAATTTCTTCTCTAATTGCTTGGTTGACCCATTCATTCTTTAGTAGGGTGTTCTTTAACCTCCATGCTTTTGGAGTCTTTCCAGACTTTTTCCTGTGGTTGATTTCAAGCTTCATAGCATTGTGGTCTGAAAGTATGCATGGTATGATCTCAATTCTTGTATACTTATGAAGGACTGTTTTGTGACCCAGTATGTGATCTGTCTTGGAGAATGTTCCACGTGCACTCGAGAAGAAAGTATATTCTGTTGCTTTGGGATGCAGAGTTCTAAATATATCTGTCAAGTCCATCTGATCCAATGTCTCATTCAGGGCCCTTGTTTCTTTATTGATCCTGTGTCTAGATGATCTATCCATTGTTATAAGTGGAGTATTAAAGTCCCCTGCAATTACCACATTCTTATCAATAAGGTTGCTTATGTTTGTGATTGTTTTATATATTTGGGGGCTCCGGTATTCGGCGCATAGACATTTATAATTGTTAGCTCTTCCTCATGGATAGACCCTGTAATTATTATATAATGCCCTTCTTCATCTCTTACTACAGCCTTCAATTTAAAGTCTAGTTTGTCTGATATAAGTATGGCTACTCCAGCTTTCTTTTGACTTCCAGTAGCATGATAGATAGTTCTCCATCCCCTCACTTTCAATCTGAAGGTGTTGTCAGGTCTAAAATGAGTCTCTTGTAGACAGCAAATAGATGGATCTTGTTTTTTTTATCCATTCTGATACCCTATGTCTTTTGGTTGGAGCATTTAGTCCATTTACATTCAGTGTTATTATAGAAAGATATGGGTTTAGAGTCATTGTGATGTCTGTAGGTTTCATGCTTGTAGTGATGTCTCTGGTACTTTGTCTCACAGGATTCCCCTCAGGATTGCTTGTAGGGCTGGTTTAGTGGTGATGAATTCCTTCAGTTTTTGTTTGGGAAGACCTTTATCTCTCCTTCTATTCTAAATGAGAGACTTGGATAAAGGATTCTCGGCTGCATATTTTTTCTGTTCATCACATTGAAGATTTTCTGCCATTCCTCTCTGGCCTGCCAAGTTTCAGTAGATAGATCCATCACTATTCTTTTCAGTCTCCCTTTATATGTTAGAGCATGTTTATCCCTAGCTGCTTTCAGAATTTTCTCTTTATCCCTGTATTTTGCCAGTTTCACTATGATATGTCGTGCAGAAGATTGATTCAAGTTACGTCTGAAAGGAGTTCTCTGTGCCTCTTGGATTTCAATAACTTTTTCCTTCCCCAGATCAGGGAAGTTCTCAGCTATGATTTCTTCAGGTATACCTTCAGTACTTTTCCCTCTCTCTTCCTCCTCCGGAATCCCAATTATGCATATATTATTGTGTTTAATTGTGTCACTTAGTGCTCTAATTCTCCCCTCAGACTCCTGGATTTTTTTTATCTCTCTTCTTCTCAGCTTTCTCTTTTTCCATAATTTTATCTTCTAATTCACCTATTCTTTCCTCTGCCTCTTCAATCTGAGCTGTGGTCACCTCCGTTTTATTTTGCAGCTCATTTATAGCATTTTTGAATTCCTCATGACTATTTCTTAGTCCCTTGATCTCTGTAGTAATAGATTCTCTGCTGTCCTCTATACTTTTTTCAAGCCCAGAGATTAATTTTATGACTACTATTTTAAATTCATTTTCTGTTACATTGCTTAAATCGTTTTTGACCAGTTAATTAGCTGTTGCTACTTCGTGGAGTTTCTTTTGAGGAGAATTCTTCCGTTTCGTCATTTTGGATGGTCCCTGGAGTGGCGTGGAACTGCAGGGCTCTTCCCCTGTGCTGTCTGGAGTAACTTGCGTTGGTGGGCGGGGCCGCAGTCAGACCTGATGTCTACCCCCAGCCCACCACTGGGGCCACAGTCAGACTGGTGTGTACCTTATCTTCCCCTCTCCAGGGGCAGGGCTCACTGTGGAGTGGTGTGGCCCCTGTCTGGGCTACTTGCACACTGCCAGGCTTGTGGTAATCTGGGATCTGGTGTATTAGTCCAGGTGGATCCGCAAGGTGCACAGGGGCAGGAGGGGCAGACTCAGCTCACTTTGCATTTGGTGGTCCGCTTTGGGAGGGGCCCTGCAGCACCAGGAGGGAGGCAGACCCGTTGGAGGGATGGATCCACAGAAGCACAGCATTGGGTGTTTGCCTGGTGCAAGCAAGTTCCCTGATGGGAACCAGTTCCCTTTGGGATTTTGGCTGGGGGATGGGCAAGGGAGATGGCGCTGGCAAGTGCCTTTGCTCCCCGCCAAGCTGAGCTCTGTCCTCCGGGGCTCAACAACTCTCCCTCCCATTGTCCTCTAGCCCTCCCGCCCTCAGAACAGAGCTGTTGACTTATAACATTCCAGACGTTAAGTCCCGCTGGCTATCAGAACACACTCCAAAGGACAGTTCAGAACTGAACTCCAAAGGACTTACAGAGTTAGATGGAACAATTTGGGTAAGTGATGCAAGAAGGGGGAGGGTGGGAAGAGCGACCCACAAAAGCTGGCGAGCCTGACCTGTGGGAAGCCAGAGATGCAGCTGGAAACACATTGATGAGGTGGAGGGTCTACACTAGGGATGTTCGCTTTATCTCAAGAGTAATGGAGGAAATTTATCAGAGGGTTTATACTCATCACGACTGGTTTATATTTAGAAAGACCTTTCTGCTTGTGCAGAGCATGGGTAGAAGTATGGATAGGTAAGGGGAGGCCTGTTTGGAGGCTCTGGCTCTAGTAAGAATCCAAGTAAGAGAGGGTGGAGTCCAGGTTGGGTGGCAGCATTGGGGACCAAGAGAAAAGGGGGTAACTAAAAAAGATGGTTAGTGTCACTAATCACCAGAAAGATGCAAAGCCAAAGCACCATGAGATAGCGCCTCACACCTGTCAGGATGACTATTATCAAGGAAAGAACGAAAAAGAAAGAAAGAAAGAAGGAAAAAGAAAGAAAGAAAGAAAGAAGAAAGAAAGAAAGAAAGAAAGAAAGAAAGAAAGAAAGGGAGGGAGGAGGGAGGAAGGGATGAGGGAGGGAGGAAGAAAGAGAAGGAGGGAGGAATGAAGGAAGAAGGAAGGAAAGAGAAAACAAGTAATGGCCAGGATGTGAAGAAATTGGAAATATTGTGCACTGTTGGTGGGAATGCAAAATGATGCAGCTACTGTAGAAAACAGTATGGCAACTTCCTGCAAAGCTAAAAATAGAAACACCATATGATCCAACAATCCCACTTCTGGTTTCATACCCAAAAGGACTGATATCAGGATCTTGAAGAGATAGTAGAACCCCGGAGTTTATTACAACATTATTCACAGTACTGGAAACAAACTCAATGTCCATCAGTGGATGAATGGATAAAGAAGTTATCGTCTATGCATACAATGGATTATTATTCAGCCTTAAAAAAGAAGGAAATCCTGCAATATGTGACAACATGGATGAACCTTGAGGACATTATGTAAAGTAACATAAGCCAGTCACAGAAGGGCAAATGCTGTATGAATCCACTCAGACAAGGTCATTGAAATTGTGAAACTCATAGAAGCAGAGAGTAAAAGGGTGGTTGCCAGAGGCTGGAGGGAGGGGGAAATGGGGAATGGGGAATCAAAAGGCATAAAGTCTTAATTATGCAAGATAAAGTAGTTCTGGGGGTCTTCTGTACAACACTGTGACTGTAGTTAACAATACCGTAGTGTGCACTTAAAAAAATGTTAAGGGGGTAAATCTCATGTGAAATATTATCACAGTATAATTTTTTTAAACGTTAACAATTTTAAAAAGAGACATATTTACAGGGGCTAACTGTTGGCAAAGCTGGGGAGGTGAGGGAGTGGGTGGATGGCCGTGAATAGTGGTGCCATCTAGGACTGTGGGAAAATACTTGAGCCTGCAGATCAAAAGTTTATATTTTGGCTGTCCAGAATTTGAGGCCTCAGTGAGATATCAGAGTGTATTTGTCAAGTGGGCAGTTGGTGGAATCAGACCGGGATCTTGGAGAAGAGGACTGAGGGAGGCAGACCATGAGGGAATTATCAGAGGATGCAGTGGGGCCAAAGCCACGGGAGGAACTGCAAAGAGAACTCACTGAGGAAGAGCCCAGGGCAGGAGAGGAGAACCAGGCCAAACCTGAAAGGGGAGGAGTGGCAGAACTGACTGGAAGGGTGAAGGCATAGGACAGAGTGGCCAGTGGGAAGAGAACCAGGTGGGGTTGTGGGTGAGAGGCTTTGGGAAAGACAGAGGGGCAGCTGTGTAGACTTCTGACCAGAAGTTGAGTCCATTGAAAACTGCAACACACCAGGGCAAGTTTAGTGATTTGGGTCATTGGCAAATGAGTAGGAGTTCTGTAGGTGGGGGTGCCGAGGCAGATTCCAGGGTGTGGTGGTCTGAGGAACAAGAGAGGGGAGAGGGAAGTACATTCAGAGTGTGGGCAAATAGCACAAGGCACTATTTGGTCTGCTTCAACTTTTCCTGCCTAGATCAGTAAGCACTGGACAGTTTTCCACAAACACTGGGCACCACCATTTCTCGGGCACTGTGTTGGCTGAGGAGATCCCCAATACTCCCTACACATAGGGAGATCCTAGAACAGTGGGTAAATCAGAAATTAAGATAATTATAATATTAGAAAGTGAGTAAGGTAGGAGTATGTGGGGGGTGGTGATTATGTTGACCTTGGAGGTTGTCAAGGAGAGAAAGGACCTTTGTGCAGAGTGAACAGCAGGAAGGGATTTGTGAGGAGGGGAAGCCAGAGCCAAAACAGGTGTCTTGGTCTTGCTTATTCCACCCTGAGAAACTTCAGCAAGTTCTGCCATCTTCCAGTAATTTGCCAAAATGACCAACACAAAAGGAAAGTGGAGAGGCATTTGCTATATGTTCTGTAGGCCTTTTAGAAAACATGGAGTTGTTCCTTTGGCCACATACATGCAATTCTCTAAGAAAGGTGATATTGGAGACATCAAGGGAATGGGCACTGTTCAAAAATGAAATACCCCACAAATGTTACCATGGGAGGACTGGCACAGTCTACAATGTCACCTGGCATGCTGTTGGCATTGTTGTAAACAAACAAGTTACAGGCAAGATTCTTGCCGAGAGAATTAATGTACAGATTGATCATATTAAGCACTCACAGAGCTGAGGTAGCTTCCTGAAGCATGTGAAGGAAAATGATCAGAAAGTGAAGGAAGCCAAAGAGAAAGATACTTGGGTTCAGTTGAAGCACCAGCCTGCTCCATCCAGAGAAGCTCACTTTGTGAGAACCAATGGAAAGGAGCCTGGGCTTCTGGAACCCATTCTCTATTCATTCATGGCACGATAAGTATAAAAAACCCCCAAACAAACCTCTAGACTGTAAAAAAAAAAAAAAAAAAAAAGAAAAGAAATTCAGAAAACTACACCTTACATGTGTTTTCTTCCCAGTGAAATGTCTCCATGCTATTCATATTAAAGTTCTGACAAATCTCACAAAAAAGAAAGGTCTTAGATTTCTAATCCAGCATTTCCCATATTTTATCAAAACCTTCTTTTTAAGGGTACATTTGGGGAAGTTTAGGAGCAGGTGGTAGGGAGCCATTGCAGGGCTTTGAGCACACTAGAAAGGTTCCCCTAAGAGTTATGTGTAGGCAGATGGGAGGAAGAGATGAAGAATAGAGAGCTGGTTATGGCAAGATTAATGTGCCCTAGTCCTAGCTCAGGCAGCATTTGGGTAGATGCATGGAAGGGGACAGATTCCAAGAAATTTGGAAGAAAGAACCACCAAAACTGGATGACCCATTAGGGGTATGTGTGAGTGTGTGAGTGTGTGAATGTGTGTGTGTGTGTGTGTGTGTGTGCGCACGCACGTGTGTGTGGAGGTGGAGGTGTTGGTACAGGTAAGTCTGGAGGTGGTGTAGGTTGTTATGATAGTAGTGGTGGAGGATGTGGAGGTGGTGGTGACAGAGGTGATGGTGATGGTGGCAGAGGTGAAAGCACAGACAGAGGTGAATATGGAGGTAGTGGTCAGGGTGGAAGTTTTAGTGATGGTTGTGGCGGAGGTGGAGGTGATGATGGTGGGGAGTAGCAGAAATTCCTGACCCTGTGTCTAGATGAATTTTATCAAGAGAGAGAATGTAGGTGGAGTGTAGATTTGGGGCTGGGATAAAAGGTGGGAAAATAAAGTCAGTTCATCTTGGACATAGTTTGAGACATCTGCAGAGCAGACACAGGGTGTCCCAAAGAACTGCTGCTTTAGGGGCGCCTGGGTGGCGCAGTCGGTTGAGCGTCCGACTTCAGCCAGGTCACGATCTCGCGGTCCGTGAGTTCGAGCCCCGCGTCGGGCTCTGGGCTGATGGCTCAGAGCCTGGAGCCTGTTTCCGATTCTGTGTCTCCCTCTCTCTCTGCCCCTCCCCCGTTCATGCTCTGTCTCTCTCTATCCCAAAAATAAATAAAAAAATTAAAAAAAAAAAAAAAAGAACTGCTGCTTTACCTGCTGGAACTCAGGAGAGGACTCTGGGATACAAGTTTGGGTATGGGTCAATAGCCACAGAAGTGGATGGAACCATAGGAAAGGCAAGGAGAAAGGAAGACAAGGGGACTGGTTGGTGACTGGCTTGGGTCAGGGTCTCCTAGATAAGCTCCAGTGGAATGGGCCAGTGATGTCTCTCAAGTGCTACGTGTGCCAGAAAATTCCTGGGCATAAGACTCAGGGTCCAGTGCAGGCCCTGCTCTTATAGGAAAAAGTGCCAAGCCCAGCTCCATCTGGACAAGGATGGGCCTGCCTTGCCCTGCCCTGTTTTGCTATGGACCTAATGGACTATGTTTATGTTTTTGGTCCAGTTACTCATAGGCAGCCAATTGGCGGGGGAGGATTTGTGTGCCATTTGGAAGTGACAGCCCTACATCTCCATTCCTTGGCTGGACTCCGGCTGGCAGATTAAGGGAGACTGGCTTGGCACAGGAGCGAACAGTGGCTCTGCAGATGGGTGTCTTGCTTGCACGCCAACTGGGTGTGTGCTCAGATCACACAGATTCCTTTCCTCCAAGCCCTTTGGGCTGTACTGATCTCAGTATGGAGTCAGTGGCCTCTGCCATCTTGGATTATTGGACAAATGCGTTGGCAAATCTAGTGGAGTTGGAGGCCAGAGGCCCCAGCAGGGTGCCTGGTGCCTATTGGGCTTCTTCAAACTTAGAACCACCATACCCACTGTAACCCTGGGTGCCAATGTTAGGAGGGAAGGCTTGGGATTGGTAGGGGGTATGCTTGTTGTGGGTTTGCATTTGGCTTGTGAGTCTGGATTCCTGTGCTTGGAGGCATCATAGGAAACAAACTTCCAGGTACACAGACAGACACATAGACAATATCTATTACACAGATATTTCGTTTAAATATTGATTGAAATATGCATTGAAGGGACGCCTGGGTGACTCAGTCAGTTAAGCGTCCAACCTTGGCTCAGGTCATGATCTCACAGCTCGTGAGTTTGAGCCCCGTGTCGGGCTCTGTGCTGATAGCTCAGAGCCTGGAGCCTGCTATGAATTCTGTGTCTCCCTCTCTCTCTGCCCCTTCCCTGCTTGTGCTCTGTCTGCCTCTCTCAAAAATAAACAAACATTAAAAAAATTAAAATGATAAAAAAAAGACATATGCATTGAAAATCAAGCCATTTCATTGAGGTTTTAGGTGTTGAGGTCAAAGTCTGTTTTAACCTAAGAGTTATACTTGGTTCTAATTTGTGTGTAAGATGCCCAGAGTTCAAGGAAGCCATAGGACTTGACGATCAATGGTAAGTAACCCTGTGGCCTCACTTAGGGACTATGTCATCCTCTGGTATTGGGGAAAAGGTGAGGCCTTCAAGTGGTGTCTATAGAGAAAGTGTGTCAGACCACTGCCAGCTCCATCCAGGATCTCGTGTAGGAAAGATCTTCCCAGACAGCCTGTTTAGAAATCCCTTTTTGGACTTGCAGACACCCAGGCAGACTTCGTCTCTTCCCTGAAATGCATCTCCCACTGAAAGCTCTCACGATGTAGCTGCTGGTTTGTGGAGGGGAAATAAAGACCACGGCTTGGTGTTTATGCAAAAAAAGCAAAAAACAAAAGTAAGCAAACCAACCTCCCTCCTAGCTTGCATTACTAGTGCTAAAATGTGCCCTTCTAACCTTGCCAGTTTAGACAGGGTAGACGGTGTAGACAGTCCAGCCTTGTCTCTCCAGTCCAACCTTGTGTCTGTGCTCTCTCAGACACAACCTTTCCCAGATGCTGTCCCCAGAAGACCCAGGAGTCAGCTGGGAGGAAGCTCTTTCAGGCTCTGATGACCTTTGCCCCCAATGTGCATGTCACAGGCAGCTTGGCAATGTGCATCATGCTGCATGTTGATCCTGAGGCCCAAGGAACTGGGTGGTCTCAATCCAACCTGATCCTGGTCTCCTGGAGACTCTGATGCCCACCCAGCCAGTCCCAGCCTTGTTCCATCCTGGGGTGCATGGGACAAGCAGGTGTGGGGGTGATGACATGGGCCAGGGAATTGCTGAGAATGGTCTTCAGAACTCTTGCAAGAAGAGACACCTGACCCTCATTGGCAAATGGAAGCTGGATGACCTTGTAGTTGAGAAGAGTATTTTTTGCTTAGTCCATTTTGGAAGGCTTTCCTGGACCTGGCCTCTTATTGAATGTTTTTAAGGGAAAAAGAGATGAAAAAAAGTTTAATAGATCCATTCATGCTTAACTGGATTCCCAACCACTTCTCCCCTTGAGTGGCAGTTCCCACAGCCAGCCTTATACTCAAGTCTCAGTGAATTCTTTGGTTGGTGGGGCTATGTTAGTTAGCCCTGGATGTCAGAGCACATGATCTGGTCATTTGGGGGCTCCTTGACCCTCCTGCCCCATGTCAGGCTAGAGAGCCCCATGGTTTGACTGAAGGAGCAGAGGCTCTGCTACAGACAGACCTGGGTTCTGACAGTGAATCAGCCATGGGCCTGGGCAGGAAACCCCTCTAACCTGTTGATCCATCTCTAAATCAGGATAAGCATACTTACCTCACAGGTTGGTATGCTGATTCATTAAATGCCCTGGTATAGGCATGTATATACAGCCCCAGCATGCTCCCGGGCACCTAGTGCCCTTGCAATGCTGGAGTCTGGCACGGAAGGGGCTTGGGAACTGTCTGTAGAATCTGAGTCCTCAAAGGGATTATTCATGGTTTAGTAACAGCCTATCAGGAAGGACAATGGTCCCCTTATTGTTCTCTTTCCCATCATTGCCAGCCAGGCCTATTTATAACCTTAGAGGATTCCTCAGGAGTGACTCACCTGCCACAAGGCTACCCCAAGGAGACCTTATCACGCATTACCTGCCTTGCCTGCTGGCCTCTACCCTGGACTCTTCTGGTCTCACCTCAGCAAGCCCAGTCCAGAGGTGCCTGTTTGTGTCCTCAGTTCAGGCATGACATGACTCCACCAACTAGAGAGGCAAACAGAGGCCAGGGGTCAAAGACAGAGGGTGAGAGGAAACCAAATCCCATTGTGAGACCCAAGTCAGGGACTGGGGTCACCATTCAGATGGAGACATCAGCCCCAAGTCATGGCTGGACATGTGGGGGAGGGCTGGCACGAACCAGTTGGATGGTGAATCCAGTCAGCACAAGGGGGCACCAGTCTGGGTTCAGGAACATGAATTTAAGGCCAGGCCCATCCCAGCCATCCTGGGAGCCTACCCGAGGGTGACTCCAAGGTTTCAGAGGCTGTGTGAAGAAAGGCCTTCAGTGGGGCTTTCCTCTCCCCAGTAATGGGTAGTAAGGGGTTATAAGGGGCTAGGCACCACAATGGCTACAGAAAGGAGGGCTCTGGAGACACCTCATGCAGAACCAGCTCCCTCTCCACATCCCTTAGTCAGACTGTGGGGCAGCAATTTCCGGTGGAAGAGGGTGCCTGGGGCCCTCCCCCTTCTGTTCTCACCTCCTCATAGTCACCTCTGGCCTCAAGATTCAGCTCTGGGGCACTTGACGGTGTTCCTCCTTCCTTCACAAAAATTCCCGGGAAAAGACAGCAAGAAAACTCACATGCTGGGAGTACTAAGCATTTTTAAAGCCTTGTTTTTGGGGGGCAGCCCTTGGCTTCCTTCCTTGCAAAAGGCAAAGGTTCTGTTCCAGGGAGAGGGACCCTTGGCATCCACCCCAGAGTCAACGGCAGGGGTGTTCCAGGCCTATGGCAGGCTGGATTCTGCCATCAGCTTCTTCCACTTCTCTGCCTACATTTGGGGGTGCTTGGGTGGCTCAGTCAGTTAAGCATCTGACTCTTGACTTCAGCTCAGGTCATGATCTACAGTTCGTGAGTTCAAGCCCCCCATCAGCTCCACACTGTCAGTGCAGTGCCTGCTTGGGATTATCTCTCTCTACCTCTGTCTCCCTGCCCCTCCCTTGCTCACTTTCTTTCTCTCCCAAAATAAGTAAATTTAAAAAAATAATAATTACAAAAAGCTCCTTAATAATTACAAAATCATCTGTAAACATTGAGATGAACTTAAATGGTACTTTCTCAAGAATCTCACAACCCCTTTAGAGGAGTTGGGAGGTGCTCATCTGAGGGGCAGCAGGAACAGCCCCCTCTTTACAGAAGGCCCGTGCCCTGTTAGGATGGTGGAGCTGGCAGATTATGCCTTCTGTGTGTTTTTCATCTTATCAGAAAATGTGGAAGAAAGGACACTAGTATTTGTCAGGCACCTACTCAACATTTTTCAGTGATTAGTCCACTTAATTCCTTAAGCACCCCTGTGCGTAGGTATAACTGTAGCTGGTAATAACTAACGTATAACTAAGTAGTAATAACTAAGCACTCATGGTTAGCTCTGTTTTAAGCACTGCTAAGCTCTGTTTATATGAATTCACTCACCCAGTACTCCTGACAACACTCCAGCAGCGATCCCCACTTTATGAGGGAGGAAATCGAGGTTTAGAAATGTAAGTGACACAACATGACACAGCCAATACCTGGAATCACTGGTATTTGGCTTCGGGCAGTCTGACTCACAGTCTAAGCTCTCGACCCCTTTATGTCATCCTTCTGAAGTGACCAGGCCAGAATTTGAATCCAGACCACCTTCTCTACCCTGTCAGGCTGCCTCTCAGGATTGGAAAGGAACTTGGCTCTCCAAATGGCCCACTGATGGCTGCTGGGGAAGTGACAGATCCCAGCTCAGAACATCAGATTCCCACTACGGGAAAGAATGGTGGGTAGAAAGGGGGCTAGGGAGAGGAGGAGGGTCTAGTAGGGAGGGGTCTCCTGTGCTAGTGCTGCACTTTTGGTTTAGTTCCAATTCCTTAGGTGCAAGACATCGTGCTGACCCCCAGGTTTTCCTTTGCTTGTTAACCCAGGGGCACCTGGAAGAATCTGCTGTACTGATGCCAAGAAATAGGCTGGGCCAGGCAGGGGCAAAGATGGCTTTCCCACAGCATGGAAGAGAGGCCACCGAGCTCTCAGTCCCCCCTCTGCTTCCCTGTCCACACACCCTCTCCTGTCCCTGTGAGCTCTTGTTCAGGCGTCTGTCTCCAGCCAGCAGGAGACATGGCCTGGTTCTATCTCGAGTGCTGGCGCAGGGCCTGGCAATCAATAAACATTTGTTGAAAGAATTAATCAAACTTGGAGCATTTACTGGACAGAGGCCATTAACCCCTGGTTTGAGTCCATCAGCCTGACCTCTGTCTTCAAGTGGTCAGATTAGTCCTTCTGAGGAGACCCAATGGCCCTTGGCACTGAATCCACATTTCCTTGCTGGTCAATGACAGAGCGGTCCTGGCCAATGGCCACTGGCTCCAGGAGCAGGAGGCTGAGCTTTCCCATCGTTGCCTCAGCAGTGGCCCTGCCAGGCTTCTGGTCAGTCTGGTGTCCCCTCTGGGCTGGCTTCTTGCTTCCCAGCTCATTTCTCCAGGCACGTGGACTCCAGGATCAGATAGAAAGGGTTGAGAAAGACAGGGCAGAGAGAAAGGCGCCACACTCCTTGGGAAAATAGTTGGTTATATTTGCTACTCAATGCCTGGCCCGCTGTTTGTTACTGTCTGCAAGGCTACAAGTACAGATATTGAGAGTGAGACATTTTTAGAGCAGTTTGACACTGCTGCAAGGGCCAAACAACTGACCTGTGGACTCATCTTCTTGAACCACTAGCATGGATTCAAGTTGGCTCTTCACCATAGATGGTGGGAGAGGTGCTGGGTGATAAAAGGTAGCTCCAGAAATGCATGTTCCTTGCAAGCCTCCTCTGCCTCTCCTCATCCCAACTCAAACGGACACTGAAGATGTGTCAGTCTCGTGCCCATAAAGTCCAGTGTGGGTTGGGATAGTTCTAGGTTTTCATTCTGGCTCCATCACCTATCAGCTGTTTGATGCTGGGTAAACTCAAGGGTGCCTCAGTTTCTCAATTGTTGATTATGGTGAGCATTAGCTGAATTAGCATAGAACTGGGTCTGGCAAATACTAGACAATGTACACATGTCAGTTCTTGTCACTGACGAGCATACCCTGCTCTGTTTCAGGCTCTTAAGAACCTGAAAGAAGCATGAGACCCAGACCTAGCCTTCATGTTGCTCTTTAGGAGAGAAGACATAGGTATTGAGACCAGGGAGGCCGGGATCCAGCAAGGGATGCAGCCCAGAAGCTGCTGCAGAAGGATCCATAGATCACAGGGGCTATGACTGGTAGATGGGTCTTGAAGATGGATCACATGGGGAGAGTGCCAAGAAAGGGTTGAAAGTGGAATAAACACAGTTTTTTTAAGGGGACTATAATTGGCTTCCTTGGTGTGGGGGGGGGCTCATTTAAGGAGAGTCTTGAGAAATGATATCAGATGGGGCCCAATTATGGATTATAAATACTTGAGATTGGTCCCATAGGCAACAGGACAGGGAGAGGGCAGCATTTGTAGTTTCAGTGACATGATTTAGATAAGTCACTAGTAGATGGATTAATGCCTAGTACCTAGTATGTAGGTGAGTGAATAAATGAATGAATTGATGCATTAATTAGAGCTCCTTGGGTTGTGCATAAAATCATCCCAACTTGGGGCGCCTGGGTGGCGCAGTCGGTTAAGCGTCCGACTTCAGCCAGGTCACGATCTCGCGGTCCGTGAGTTCGAGCCCCGCGTCAGGCTCTGGGCTGATGGCTCAGAGCCTGGAGCCTGTTTCCGATTCTGTGTCTTCCTCTCTCTCTGCCCCTCCCCCGTTCATGTTCTGTCTCTCTCTGTCCCAAAAATAAATAAACGTTGAAAAAAAAATTAAAAAAAAATAAATAAAATCACCCCAACTCAAACTGACTTAAGTAAAAATAAAACTAGGACATTTATTGGCTTCAAGATATGAAAATAACTTGGAGCCTAGCTGTATCCGGGGCTCAAATGTTATCAACACTCTCTTAGCTGAGCAGCTGTAATTACTTTTCCAGTAATTCCAAAGTTCTGGAATTTTGTCTTCCTGCTCAGGCTTGGGTCATGCTTCCAAAGGAAATGGAATAGATTGGTTGGCTATACTTGGGTCACCTGCCTATGCTGGGGAGCAGAGTCACCCTAAGCACAGAGCTCCCCATGGGGAAATAAGGGTGTTGTTCACAGAGAAGGGTGCAGAGTTGCAGAGCAGGTAAGGAGATCAGTTCTGCATGGCAGCAGATGGTAGCTGGAGCCCAGAAGACCAGAGAGATGTTAAAGTCTTGAATGAAAGTAAAGCTGAGCATGTCACCTTAGTAGACCACAATGTTTGTCTTCTCAACCTTTCCCACAAAAGGGCATAATGGCTTGAGATCAGTATGACTCAGGATGCTGTGCCAAGCATCCAGAGGAGTCATCTTGGCTGCAGGCACTGTGGACATGCAGACATGAGAGAGGAATTGTAGAAGGCAAGAAAATAAATGTCTTTATTTGTTTTGCTTTGTTTTCCCAGAGGGAAAGAGGGGATTGGCAGCTCCATGTTGGTCATATTCCATTTGAGATGCCTCCTAGGCACGTAAATGGGAATTCCAAAGAGGCACCTGATTATAAGAATATGAGGATCAGGGGCAAGGTCTAGAGAGGTCTTCTTGGGGTCCTTAGTGTATAGAAGGTATATAAAGTCATGAGACCAGATAGGATCACATAGGAAGAGAGTGCAGATGGAGAAGAGGTCCCAGGGCTAAGCCTGGGGTGCTGTCAAATTGAGTATTAGTCAGTAAAGGAAGGGCCAGAGAATATGGGCGGGAAATGCAGCAGGAGGAAATCAAGTTGGGGAGAGGCCCAGGAAGTTGAAAGAGGAGGGTGTTTCAATTAGCAGGGAATAGACAAATGTGAGCAATACTAATGGGAGAAGAAAGTGTCTATCAGATTTGTTTACAAGGAGATATTGGTGATCCTGCTAAAGGTAGTCTCAGTGAGACTAGAGGACAACAGTCAGATTGGAAAGAAATGAAGAGGTATAGATTGTAGTGGTGTGGACATGGAGACAGAGAGTAGAGAGCCATTCTGCTGTGAAAGAAGGCAGAAAGAAGGCTGTGAAAGAAAGCAGAGAGATGAGACAGAGGATCTTGTAATCCTGTGTTGTTTGTTTGCTTGTTTTTAGGTTGAAGGGTGCCAGAGTATGTTTGTATACTAGAGGCAACAATCCAGTGGCAAGATGGAAGGTGATGGTAAGGAAGAGGACAGGGATGTAGGATGCCATACAAGGGTGAGGAGGGGAGTAGGATATACTGCCCACTGCACCAGGGGGGGCCTGGGGAGATGGGAACCATGCAGGTACACATCTTTGCGGGGTGGTGGGAAGTTGAGGGATGGCGTCTCTATTGGTTTCAGTTTTTCCACGCAGAAAATATGAGGCAAAGGCATCTCTGAAAATGGGATGTGGGTGGGAAAGGGCATGAAATTGTCTCAGATAGCCTGAAATCAACCCCAACGGAATGATTCTGGGTGTTGAGTAGTACTGAGTATCTCTGAGGCTTGTCCTAAAGGGCTCAGGTGGAACCTGTCCACTTGGTTGGGAGTCTTTCTGTGGCAATGACAAACATGTGGGTAAGGCAAACTGTTGAGTCCATTTAAGGTTGGGGGAGCAGCCAGATGGGTTGATGGATGACAGCAGCAAGAACAGGGTGCCAGCAGAGCGGGAAGGGAAAGACAGTGGTGTGGAAGCAGCAGTGGGAGTTCCTTGCCTTCTGACCCAACCCATCTTTCTCTTATTCCAGCTCCCTTTCCACTCTCCTAGAGGCAGCAAGGCAAGTAGAGTTCTCCAGGGAGGGGCAGCTCCATTCCAGTTAAGGCAAAGAGTTAAGGAAAAGTTTAGAGAAGAGGTTGGGGAGATGGAAAGTTCCAGAGAACCTGATGAAGGGTTTAGGGTGAGGGAGGGAATGGGAAGTCAGGTCAGATTAAGGAATGAATGAATCTCAAATGAATGAATCTGTGAGTTGATGCCATGCTAGTTAGCTTGAAAGAGGGCACGTTGATGATACCTTGTTGATGGCACCATACTGTGCACATTCTTCTCCATTGTTCATTGTTGGTATTGCTGGTGGGGGCGGGTGGTGGGCGGATGCAATGACAGATAGTGTGTGCCATGTGTGGCGTGATGTGCCTCAGTGGTGTACATTTCATTGCTCAGTGATCTCGTTTTGAGTCTCACAGAATTTATTTCCTCAAGCTGTTTCTATCCTTATTTATATAAGTGACTAATCCTTTCATGGGTAGAGCCAAGTCTTCTGTTTCAGTTACATAGAGATACCACGACAAATTACTCATGAACGTTCCAGAAGAGATGAGTATCTGCAAATTATTGAGAGTGCTTCAATATGTAAATAGTATTCTGGAAAGCCTCACAACTATCCAGATTAGATTAGACACAAGAAGTGGGTAATTCCAGACCAGTTATCTCTTTCACATATGGCACAGTGCCCCACTACTTTGCAGCTCATATGCCTGTCTGTCGCATGTCTATGTGGTAAGAATGCTTCCAGAGGAAGCTGGGGAAAAGAAGGAGGGCTGCAGGATATGTCCCAAAGACTGAAAATTTAACATCCCTGTTCTGGATGTGTTACATCTTGTTGGTAGAACATTGTCCATTTAAAGGGAGGTGTCTCCTGAATTTACTTTGTAAGTATTTTTGCAATACCCCTCTGAAGAACTAATTGGCCCTAATAAATCTTGCAGAAGAAGAGCCCAACCCTAATGGGGAGAACCATTTGCAGTCAAGAGTCAAGCCAGCTGCAGCATTGACACATGCAGAGAATGAAGAGGAGTGCTAATGTCAAGGGTCATCCCACTTTTCATGTTGACATAAACAAAACCCTGAACACAGCCTAGAACAAGCTGACATTCATTCCTAAGTTTCCTGATAACTCTGAATTCTGAAAGGAAAAGAAAATAAAATTTTTGTGAGCAGAGAGATCCATGTTCTATTTCAAAATCCGTGAGTGTGTTGAGTGAATCATCACTTCCAACTACTGGGTTTTGGTGTTTGACTCCTCACTGCAGACAAAGCACCAAGACCTTACTATAAAATGTAAAAGTACTTTTGAAAGTCAAGAAGATTTTTAATTTATCCTGACTAGTTAAGTTCAGGTAAGTCATCCTAATAATACTTGTCCACACATGTAGCTATCCCTGCCAAAAGAAATGCAAACAGAAGTCTAGTGAGTTTCTAACTTCCCCATCTCCCTGTCCCCACTGGATACATCTGCCAAGGGGTCACCAAGGGGTATGATGAGACAGCTGGCAGGACTTAGACTCTCAATGGCAGTCAACCCCTTCAAAGTCACCACCCTGTCCCTGGATGTGGTGACTATATCCAGATTTTTGCTTCTAAAGTTGGCTTTCTTGAGAGGTTAGGCATGACTCCAGGGACAACACCAAAGCTTTCTCAAAACACATTTTTGGCATTAGCTTCTAGGACTATACATGAAGAATTAGTCATACAGAAAACCTTTAACGATAGCAAATTTGGGTCTACTGAGGGTGTATTTGATTTGTGAAAATCAAGCTATTGAAAATCAAGCCAAAACAAGTTGTAATTCTAACTCATGGACTCTGATTTTTTTAGGTAGCTTATTGAACCAGCCCTAGAAAGACTCTAAAACAGGCAGTTCCATTTATTTTTTTAATGTTTATTTATTTATTTTTGAGAGGGAGAGAGAGAGAGAGAGAGAGAGAGAGAGAGAGAGAGAACAGCGGAGAGGCAGAGAGAGGGAGACAGAATTCCAAGCAAGCTCCATGCTTTTAGTGCAGAGCCCAGTGTGGGGCTTGAACTCATGAACCATGAGATCATGACCTGAGCTGAAACCAAGAGTCAGACACTTAACTTACTGAGCCACTCAGGCACCCCAGTAATTCCATTTTAACAATTCTTTCATCCTTTTTTTTTTTTTTTCAGAATGGAAGAACAAAAAACAAAAATTCCTTTACAGCCAGAAACACTTGATTTCAGATTCCAGCCCTGGCACTTATTAGCTGTGTAACTTTGGGCAAATTACTTAACCATTGAGCTTTAGCTGAAAAATCTCCGTAAAGGAAACATACCTACCTCCTAAGGTTATTCTACTCTTTTTTTTTTTTTTTTTTTTCCTGTTTCTCCTTCCCTGAATGGAGGATCTTTCCCTCCTAGGACATTGTCTTAATTCCAGATTCTTCATTCCTCTACTCCCTGTAGTTAAGTGGTAAGTTAGATCTCTGAAAATAATCACGTCTTGATTTGTGGATTCTGCCAATCTCCGTGGTATAAATACTTCCACCATGGCTGAGTTTAAGTTATGAACAGTTTATCAATAGGCTCACAAAGTTCCTAAGTATTTAATAACTGGCCATGATGGATGGTAGGCGCTCACTGCAGCACATCTCTTCTTCCTTCTCTCTCCTTTATGCTTTATACTTTCCTGATAGACCTGTGGATGTTGCCAGATAGAATTTCCATCTGTGCCTCTGACTTTTACATTTAACCAGCTCATGTGCTAGAATTCCAGTGGTCTAACCATTGCCTTCCATCTTCTTGAATACTCTTTGGCTATCTCATCAGCAGGAATTTTCAAAGGAGACAGAGGGCTCTTGGTTTTCTGTAGGGATCTGTTAATTTACAGTTGGGTGTCCTCATTCTACCTGTGTTGAGGACTGATCTATTACCAGTAGAGTTTTCCATTGTATAAGTGCTCAGGCTTCTCTGCCCACCCTCTACCCACAACGATTCTGGATCCAATTCCAATCTGAGTGTGTTTTGGGGAATGCGGAGTCCAACATTATCAACCAGTTCTGACACCAGCTGGGTATCCTATAATTCAACTCAATTCTGACACTATCTACCTAAGGGGAACATCAGATCCCACAGGTTAAAGGGTTCAGTTCTACAAGACTGTCCTCACCATACACATACACTTCAGATGCCAGTCATAAGCTGAGATTATCACATGTGCTTCGGATCAACTGTCAGAGAGGTTTATGACCCCATCCTTCGATTTGATTAATTCACTAGAGTGGCTTACAAAACTCAAAGAACTATTTTACTTACTAGATCACTGGTTGATTATAAAAGGGTGTGACTCAGGAACAGCCAAATGGAAGAGATGCTTAGGGCAAGGTATAGGGAAAGGGTGTGAGCTTCTATGTCCTCTCTAGGCCCACCAGTATCCCCAAATCTCCACATGTTCACTAACTTTGAAGCTTTCTGAAACCTGTCCTTTTGATTTTTTACAGAAGCTTCACTTCATAGCTGTGATTGGTTAAACCGTGGGTCATTGGCAATTGATTCAACCTCCAGTTCCTTTTCCTCTCCAGATGTTGGGGGATGGGACTGAAAGTTCCAGTCTTACAATCACATGGTTGGTTCCTAAGGCAACCAGCCCCTACCCTTAGATGGGGGTATAAAAGTCACTTCATTGACATAGCAGAAGACAGCTTTACTCCTCTCATTTCAGGAAATTCCAAGGGTTTTAGGAGCCAGAAACAAGATGGAAGACCAAATATATATTCCTTTTTGGAAGTCACAGTATCATACCATCTGATTGCATTCTACTTCCAGTGGAGTCTGGAGGAGATTTGGAAACCCAGCAAATGGAGAAAAAAGAACCAGAGTTCTGGTACTCTGTCACAAGGCCATGTGATAACATGCATGTCAGAAGGAGAAAGAGCACCATCCACAGACACTCTCAAAGCAATGTAAGTTGACTTAGTAAGGAGCTCTTCCTCCCAGGGTGGGTCTTAGGCACTAAAAACATCCATGTGTTGTAACAGTCTTGAGAAGGACCCCCAGGCATCCAAAGATAGATACCAACTCCATCAAGCACAGGTTATGTTCATAGATTATTTCACATTGGCTCTATCACAACCCTATGAAGGTGAAATTCTTACCCTGATTTTCCAGGTAAGGGTGGATCACACACCCAGGGTTATCAAGGGAGCAGGAAATGGTTCGGCTCATAAGCCTTACTGGAAATGTAAATTAGCATAATCCTCCAAAAGGCAATGTTGCCTTTTATCTCAGTCTTGAAATTCTTCATCCTGTCTCTTTAAAAAAGACCTTTGGTTATGTCAGTCCAGGTAAGCTTACTTTTATAACCAACAGCCCCCAAATCTTAGCTAGAGAAAGGCGGGGTTGGCAAACCATCTATACAGGCTGGATAGTAACTGTTTTAAGCTTTGTAAACCATACAATCTCTGTTGGAACTGCTCATTTCTGTCTTTGTGAAAGAAACCACAGACAATAAGCGAATGAATGGTGTGGCTGTGCTCCAGTCAAACTTTATTTATGGACACAAATTTGAATTTCACGTCATTTTCACGTGTTACAAAATTCTATCCTTTAAACCATTTTACAAATGTAAAAACTATGCGGAGCTCACAGGCCATAGAAAAGGAGGGAGCAGGCTGGATTTGGCCTTAGCTCCACAGTTGGCTGGCCCCTGCCTGAAGCTCTGGAAGTTTCCTCTCATTGAGGCAGTGGTCCAACATGGGGGCTCCTGGCTGGAAGGCCCTCCTGGGCGGCTCTTTGCCAGTGGGTTCTCAGGGATCCAGGATCCTGTGCTCCACCCTTTACAGACCTTCAAGTCTTCTCTACTCTCTCACTGAAGGAGAGAGAGGACAGAGAGGATTTTGTAGGCATTTTTCCTGGGCAGCCTGGAGGTGTCCACATTACCTCCTCCCGCATTCCACTGCCCACGAGTCAGCATGCTCCAAATGGCAGGAGAGACAGCGAAGTTTGTCTAGCTGTGTTCCCAGGGGGAAAACGGACAGGGGCTCCGTGATCACGGAGCAGCGTATTCACAAATCAAATAACACACTATGTTCACATGTGTCTGTACTACGGCAGTACTTTAAAGTTGCAAGACTGGAAGAGTGCTTGGGTGACTCAGTTGAGCATCTGATTCTTGATTTCGGCTCAGGTCATGATTTCACAGCTTGTGAGTTTGAGCCCTGCATCGGGCTCTGCACTGACAGTGCAGAACCGGCTTGGGATTCTGTCTTCCTCTCTCTCTGTCCCTCCCTGACTCGTTCTCTCTCTCTCTCTCTCTCTCTCTCTCAAAAATAAACATTAAAAAAATAAAGGTGCAAGACTGGAAACAAGCCTGGTTGGAGGAGAACTTTGGAACAACAGCTGAGCCTGTGAGTATATCCCATGCCCTAGGCACCATGCACATTGTGATCCTGCAGCCTGTTCTTGGGCCTGGACCCTCCAGGTCATTGCTGAAGTGACCTCTGCACAATGCTATCCTCTTCTGCCATATGGCAGAGCCACGGCCACAGAGGCCAGGCTAAAGTGGTGGGCCTGGGGGCAGTAACTCTGTGCCCAACTGACTTGAGTAACCCCCACAACAACCGATAGGGAACGTGCTATGAACCATTCCAATTTTAAAGACGAGAAAACCAAAGACCCTGAGAATGCCTCATTTGACAGCTGAGGAAACTGATTCCAGAGAGATGAAATGGCTTTCTCAAAGTCATGTCGTATTAACTATAATAATAGTATTTTCCCCAGGTGCATGGGTGTCTCAGTGGGTTGAGTGTCCAGTTCTTCATTTTCAGCTCAGGTCATCATCCCATGGTCGTGGGATGGAACCCCATGCTGAGCTCCGCTCTGAGCGTGGAACCTACCTAAGATTCTCTCTGTTTCTCTCTCTCTCTCCCACTCTGCCCCTCTCCCCCACTTGTGCTCTCTCTCTTTCTCTAAAATAAAATATTTTTTAAATAAAAAAGAACAATAATATTCTCCCATTTAATTAGTGCTTATTATGTGTTAGGGGATATGCTGAAATTAGATCTAATTTTCATAACAACAATGCAAAAGAGAGCTTTCTTCTTATTTTTCAAGAGTCCCCACAAGGGGTATTCATCAAGGTCATACAGCTGGCAGGTGAGTAAGCAGAATAATGCTGTCCCCACTCTTTCTGAAGCCACTATGCCCAGCTGCTTCCTGGCACAGCGACAAGGCCTGAACATTCCCCTTCCCTTCCCTGTCCTCAAGGGTGCCTTGGGGCCTAGGGCTGTCCTTGGCTTCCATAGACCTGCCCCAGAATTTCCCCCGTCTGAAAAAAGGTGAAGAAACATTTCACAATGGAGATACCAAGAGCTTGACTTGCCAGCAGCCCACGCTCTTGGGGACAGGAGGGAGAGGCCTCGGCTCTTGCTGCTCTTGGGGATGAGTAGACCAGGTTCCCTATTCCAGAGTTTCCCAATGTCCAGGAGGGGAGATGTGGGGCTGACAGAGGGTGGAGGGAGGGGAGGAGGGACTGGTGTGGGGTTTTATATACAAATTACATTTAAATTCAGATGCCAGCAGGTACAGCATGCTGAACGATTCTAGATAGGGAACATTACCCCTGGGCCTCAGTTTCCCCATTCATTCATAAAGGGAGAATAACAGGGTAATGCGCCTGGCAGGGGAGATCAAGTGGGACTGGGGAAGGCACTTACATGTTGAAATGCATCGTGTGACCTTGAGGTGTCCAAGACTCCCCATTCTGGCCCCTTCTCAGCAGGCTCTTCCAAGGTATGCCTCCAAGGCTGGGCTCACTGGTTAAAAGACTATGTCAGGTCAGATACCGAAAGTTTGAGGTGACTGTTCTGGGGGCCTTGTGTGGTAGTTGCCACGCCCTCCCACCAAGAGTTCTCCCTCAGTGAAGGTCACTGCCACTGAGACTCCTTTGGTACCTGCCCAGTGATAGGCAGGTTTGGAAGCCATGATGTGTGCCCTCATGAGCCTGGAAAATCTTCCCCAGTGGGGTTTGGAACTTAGAACGGAAGTGTACTCCAAGTCTGTTCTCATCCATCAAGGTAAGCCCTGCAGGAGCCTGGCAACAACCAGGCTGACCACATCCTACATCTGGAAAGGTCCCGACCCCATTGTGCTTTCAACCTCCACCAGATGACATTCTCATTCACCAACTCCCAAGGGCTCCAACACACACTTGCAACAGGTGTGAGCTGAGAAACACAGAAGTGCAGCTTGGGGACACTCTGGGTCTGTCTGATTGTCTGGAGGGAGGCCAGGGCAGGCCCAATGGGGCAAGGAGACCCTCCTGTCCCATAAAGCACCCCTGAGGTTGGAGGGTACCTAAAGAAGCTTGAATGTTCTTCCTACTACTTGCATAGTATGACATTATTTTATGTATTTGTTGGCTTGTTGGCATTTTCCTGCCTCCCCTACGAGAAAGTAGGGTCTACAAGGCCAGGGACTTATTGTTTTCTTTTTAACCACCAGTGGCAGGCTGAACAATCTTTTTCCCCTAACGATATCAAGTCCTAATTCCTGGTACCTGTAAATGTCACCTTGTAAGGTGAGAGGGTCTTTGTAGATATGATTAAAGATCTTGAGAACGGAAGATGATCCTGAATTATCCAGGGTGGTCCTAAACCAAATCACAAGTATCCTTCTAAGAGAGAGGCAGAAGGAGAGGAGGGCTATGTGACCACAGAAGCTGGGAGGTGAGGGACACGGCTGCCAGAACCCGGAAGAGGCAAGGAACAGATTCTTTCCTCGGAGTCTCCAGAAAGAGCACAGCCCTACCACACCTTCATTCCAGCCCAGCGATACTGGTTTCTGACTTCTGGTCTTCAGAACTGTGAGAATATATTTCATTGTGGTTTTAAATCACCAGATTGTGGTGATTTGTTACAACAGCCACAGAAAGTAAATACACTACCATATCCCAGTGCCTGGCCCATGGCGGATAGTTGATAGATATTTGTTGAAAGCATAAATGAATGTTCCTAGCCAAGGAGCCAAGGATGCTCCCCAAGCCAGCTTTGGTCTACCCAAGGGTTCAAGACCCCAGCCTGTGTCCTGAGTGGTTCTGCCTACAACAACGCCTTCAGCCTGGGCCTGTGAGGCTGTCCACCAGAGGGCCTGTGTCCGACTGAATTCTACTCACCTCTCGCAGAGTCATTGCCTCCCAGACAAAGCTGAACGTAAGCAAGGGGGCCACATCCAGTCAGCAGACATATCTGGCTGGCATAGAATCTTGTTTGTAAATTACATTAGTTGCTAACATTTTATTGAAAATGGGGAGACTTCACATAAAATCAGGATTTCCAACCTCTGTGGAAAAATCAGATGTTCTTTTCAGCCTCCGGTTGTATTCCCACGTGGCTCAAGGGGTTAGACCTTAGTGGTAGCTCAGTCCACAACCACCAGGGACCCTCTCAGTGTCCATCTGCACACCTGCCCCCCACATTTGAGATGGGGGAATTCAGATTTTCTCAAACTTGCATGAAGTACCAGACCGTCTCAACCTCTCAGCTCCTCTGTCCCGCCCAACTGCCTCCCAGACCTTCTTTTGTAAAGATTCTAAAGGGACCCCTCCCTGCCCTGCTCAGGGGCTTTCTACAGGGGGTTCCACTTCCCTGGTCCCTTTCAGGCTCCAGGCCTCTGTAGCCCCTGGAAATCACCCAGTTGTTCCTGGGGGTCTTCACTCTCTTGGTCAGCAGGACAGCAAACTTCCCAGAGCCACCCAGGACGACCTCCCGCATTCCTGGAAGACGGTGGGACGGCAGAAATGCATCTGCTTTCCCAAGCACTCCCTGGCCGAGTCAGACAGTGGCTCCAACGGAAACCAAAAGCACTAATGAAGGAAAGGAATGTAAGTGAAACGCTTGGGAAGGTCCCACGAGGAGGGTTCTTGGCTCACTTGGAGGACACAGGGTCCTCAACGTCTCCAAAACGATGCCCAAGTCTGAATGTCAAGTGTGCGTAAGACTCTCTGCATCTGCCTTTAAATGTGCAGATCCCAGGACTGACATTAGCAGGCTCTGATTCAATGCAACCGGGGGCGGAGGGGGGGGAGGAGCGACCCAGAGAACTGCATTTATGGCCAGTGGCCCTAGTGGTTCTGACTTGGGGGTCTGGGACCATACTGGGCCTGGGGGTGCAGAGCAGGGGGGTTCTCAGAAACACAACAGTCTCCTCCTCTCCAGGCAATAGCCACAGCAGCACAGAGAATCCATCTGATGAGAAGAGTCACTGAGTGGGGCCCCTAGGAAGTGATCTGTGTCCACAGCTGCCGTCTACTCGGCTGTTTTAGGAAGTCTTCCCCAGGGCTTGAGAAAATGAAATTTAAAACATGTGTCAGGCCTTAATAGGACCAGTAAACTCCTCAGAGTCCTGCTCCGGCTAACATTTTTAATTCTGTGAGCACTTCTGACCAGGGGTCTCTAGCACTTGGGAATGGATTGAGTGAGATGAGGAATAAATATGCAGAATCAGCTGGCTCTGTGTGACCGCAGGCAAGTTCCTTAGCCTCTCTGAGCCTTGATGTTTTTACCTATAAACCAAGAACAAGAACTGCCTCAAAGGGATATTGTAAAAAATTAATTGAGATGAGGAACATGCATGTCTGACTGTTAACAGGCACTCATGCAAGTTTCCATGTCTGGACCCCATATTTTAATCCTAAGGTTGGGGAATGTCTGATGTTGTGGCTCCCACATCTTTCTCTCCTGCACCACTGGGGTGAGGAGTGGGGTGCCAAGTCTGCAGCTCTGATAGTCACGGCTTTCGGTGACCATTAGCAGAAACCCACTCAAATAGGCAAAAAAAAAAAAAAAAAATAGGTGTATAAATGAGGTGCATTTATTATCACAAAGCAGAGGGAACCCTTCAAAATATGTGAGCCTAGGAAGACCTGGACCCAGGAATGGGAAAGCCATGGAAAACCCTCTTTCCTTCTGGGTTCCCTTCTCTCATTGTCTGCCTCTCCACATGGCCTCTTGAGCAGGCTTGTGGTCAGGCCCATGGGACAAGGTAGCTGACATTGAACCTCCTTGCTGACATGTCTTCAATTCAGGTGAGCAACAGAGAACATTGACATCTCCAAATCCCACCCACAAGTTCCCAGGCCCAGCATGGGGGTCTTCACCCCCAGACCAATCAGCTACAAGGAGGGGCCCAGCTCAGCCCTGGCACACTGTGTCAGCCACTCCTCCCAATGGGATTGTCCTCAGTGCAGCAGGACCAGGGCCTCCTAAAGTTGTCCGTCCAGGAGTCCAACCCTGATGCATAACTCATTTAGGATGCATAACTTTCATCTTCCAAACCTGCCTGGAAGCATCTGGGGATGGGGAGAGCAAGCCTAGCATCCATACAACTTCTCCACAGGGCCATGATGAGTCCTGTCATGCAAAAAGAGGCAGAAAACTGCTATTGTGAGAGCATTTGCTTCTGCCAGCCAGGTCTTGGTTAATCCTGGGTGATGCATGGAAGATTCTCCATCAAGGGGACGCCCTGTGGAAAGGTACAGGTATCTGACTAGCACTTCCCTGCTCTGCCCACAAAGTCTTTGTGCAGACATCTGCTTGAGCCCTCACAAAACTATGAGAGAGAGAGAGAGTTAGGTGGTCACAGAGCTAACCAGAACCACTACGCTGCACTACTTGGGGCAACATTCACACTGTGATCTAAGTGAATGGCACCTCCTGGAGTTGTGCAGTGCACTACCTGGGTAGCTGAACATAGTGTCCCTGTAGCTAATCATTAACAGAGCCAGGTGAAACTCAGGACCTTGGCCTTGAATTCTATTTTCTTTCCATTGCTGTCTCTCCTTCTGAAGTACCTCACTGAATTTGAAAAGATGCCTGATGCCTACACTGTTGGGCTCCTCATCTGTAAATTCAGGCTAAAAAATCAACTTCCATTGCTGGGATGAGTAAATGCTATAAAGTAGAAAATAGGACCCTGACACAGGGTCTAGGTCTTAGTGAGAATGTGAGAAAAGGAAGTAGCTATTGCTACCACTTCTATTGTCATAATAATATTCATGGTAAGTATCTGTGCCCGCCATTATTAAGATCCTCTTTCCCATGCAGACACACCTCCTCCTCAGGGTGGTGAGGGTCCAAGGCTCCTAGCACCACACTGCACAGATTAGGTAGTCCTCTGTCTTCCTCTTGCTCTGCTAAAGTGGGGGTGACCCACATCATACTCCAGGGGGTTGGTGAGGAAGGAGCCCTCATCGGCTGAGACAGGAGTAGCCACCTGATAGGTCCATGAGTGAAATGGTTGAGAGCTTCTGGCGCCACCCCTGCCCTGCCTTCCTTCTCCCTGCTGTGTCATGCAGGTGTTGATGCCCGTGCCTCACTCTCCCTAGTAGATCCAGCAGCCACCGACCACGTGCCTCACTTGCGCCCAGAGCAGGATGTGGTTCCTGTGTGTCCCACACAGTAAATTGATGAAGGGCTGGGTGAGCACATGAGAAGTGGAACTCTCCCCTTCAGCTTCCATTTAGCACATTTTCATTTCCTTTCTCCCAGCACACCTTAGGGTGTACCTGCTCTGTGAAATGCACAGTGCCAGATTGGGACACTAAGACAAATCTACATGCCCTTGACCTTGGCAGCTCACACCTAGGCGGGAAGAGCTCTGGGCCTGCTCCACTCCCTCCTCCAAGCCCCTGGGCAGATTGGCTCTACCTCAGAGGTCCTCACTCTAGCAGGCAGCAGAACCCGCTGGAGGGTTGTCAGGACGCACACTACTGCCCCTCTCCCCCGCCCCCCGCATTTCTGCTGTAGTGGGTCTGGGTTTGAAAGCGGGCATTTCTCCCAAGTGCCCAGGGGTAGCTGTTGCTGCTGGTTGGGGACCACGCCTTGAGGACCACCGCTCTCCCTGAAGGGGGCGCTGGTTCCCCAGTGCCAGCCTGCGGTTGCCTTGGAGATTACAACCTAATGCTGCCAGGTCTCCTGATTTTTCAGAGGAAGCCAGAAGTGCAGATTTTCATGTAAACTTTTCTGATTAAAATAAAATGTGTAACGAAGTTTTTTAAAAGTGAAACTGTCGGGAATTAAAATATATCCACAGGTTGAATTGGATTCACAGCTTCCCACTTTGTGAGCCGGGTATTTTACGCATGCGTGGTTTGATGCCGCTTAATGCCTGATGATGTTTGTGCCCATTGGCTTCTGACCGTTGCCACGTGTTCCCCAGGAGCTGAGGGTCTTGTTGGAACCCATATGTTGTCCTTGTCCTTGCAGCCTAGGGCACAACGAAGACGGGTTGGTTTGTCTTACAAGCCTCTGTCAATGAGAAGGAACAAAAAGGCCACCCATCCTAAGAGGATTATCACAGACTTCTCAGACCACAAATAATTAATGGCGGGGCACACCACTGCGGGGAACCCTGGGCTGGGCTTAGCATGAAGCCGGGAGCGCTCTGCCAAGTGGGAAACTGAGAGACGCCACCGATAACAATAGCCCCAATGAAATGACAGGCAGCTCAGCTTTCAGGCTCAAAGGACAGAGGATGATCTGAGCGCAGGTCAGGGTAAGTGTCTCCCTCCCCAGGCATAGGACGGCAGAGCAGCGCACACCTCCAGCATCACGTCTGGCTTCGAAAGGCGGGCCTCCGGCCAGCAGCGCAGGCTCATTCTTGAACTGGGCACTGCCTCATACAGCCATTCCTCTACCTACTTCTCTTATCCTTCAATAGGACAGCAACAGCCACAAAGCACTTAATAGCTCTGAGCATATCCAGCACATTGAGACTTTTCTGGATCTTTGAGCTGTACTTTCTGTTGAGTGATGATTACCTGTGGAAGAAAACACACAAAATATGGCAATTTTAGTTTACCTTCCCATCCCCACCATAAACACAACCATCGAGCATGGTGCGGGACAGCTTACGCCTGAGTACCAACAGATCAGCTGTGCAGAAGTCAGTCATTAAACCAGTTTACAAAACTGCTTAATTAAAAACGCTCATAGTCATGTGTGTGTGTGTGTGTGTGTGTGTGTGTGTGTGTTTCTTGTTTGTTTGTTTTTGCCTTGATTCATTTGATTTTCAGAATGAAGTGTTCTCTAGCTTGTTTTGAAAAGTCATAGTGGTCCAATGTAGAATGTTTCTAGGCCTGGAGATTAAGGTTTACTATTGCTCATGTTAACATGAAGAAACAGAGGGAAGCTTCCAATCTTCAACATGCCTATAGTTGGGGTATGGTCGGCCTATGCCACCATCACTCTTTGCCCAGAAGATTAGCTTCTCCCTGGATGAGGACCATCAAAACGGATACAAGAAATTGACAAGGGGTTTATTCTAGACATTTCTAGACATTTCTCACTCTGATCCTGGAAAGTATGTCCTTTAAACATGGAAAAACTGGATTAACATTTGAGATTTCAACCAGAGCTCCTTCCTGGTGTCTGTGTCTCAGGCAGTCCCGCAGACTCAGAGAATTTGAGGCTTGGAGAAAACACACACTCAGCACGCTGACCTGATGGAGGGTGCTCACTGCAACACTTTTAAAGGACATGTTTTAGAGGTACTATAGGAGGTTATTGTATTAATCAGGGTTTTCCAGAGAAACAGAACAAATAGGATGTGCATATATATGTCTCTCTGTCTCCATCTCTCTCCAAGAAATTTAAGGAATTGACTGACATGATTGTAGAAGATGGCAGTCTAATTTCTGCAAGGTGAGCCAGCAGGCTTGGGACCCAGGGAAGAGATGATATTTCAGCTTGAGTCCTAAGGTCATCTGAAGGCAGAATTGCTCTTCCTTGGGGGAGACAAGTCATTTATCTCCTAAGGCCTTCAACTGGTTGGATGGGGCCCATCCACATTATAGAGGGTAATCTATTTTATTCCAAGTCTACTGATTTACTCCTAAATCTAAGACTACACTGTATGCTATCCAACTTGAATTTAAATAACTAAGTAAATGAGGAAAAAATGTCTACTGATTAAAATGTTAATGTTGTCTAAAGAATACCTTCACAGAAACATCTAGAATGTTTGACCAAATATCTGGGTACCATTGCCTAGTTGAGTTGACACGTAGAATTGGCCATCACAGGCATGGACTGGCTAATATTTGGGAAGTGGGCCTCTTAGGAGACTGATAAACAAAGATGGTCCATGCTGGGCCAGGGGAAATTCTTTCCAGGCCCTGGGAGGTCCTGAAGAAAGGGTTCTCACCCATATCCCTTGAAATTCCAGCCCCTCAAGTTCTAATGCCAGATCTCACACCTGGGTTTTGGTGTAATATTTTGCCCTATGACCAGAACCATCTTGGTGATGATGTGATAATGCCCCAGCAGCACACAGGCAAGCATAACACAACCTTCCAGGAAACTAGGCTGTGGACCTTATTTTGGTTTTCCTTCCATGCTTTTTCTGTCCAATGCTCCTGTTTATGCTGTCTTGACTTCTATCAGCTTAGGGAAGGTACTGAGGATCACTGAGAACAACAGAAACAAAGTCTAACCTTTGAGCATCCCAGCTGACACCTGGTGCAAAGGGCATGAATGGGTCAGGGCCAGTTTTTCCCACCGTTCAAACTAGACAAAACTCCTGTGGGCTGCAGGGAGAACAGTTGGTGGGGAGAGAAACAGCATCACATCTGGGCATGGATCTCTGAAATATGGGGTGAGAAGGTAAAGAGCAGGACAGTTCTGGGAGAACTGAGCACAGTGGGAAACTGCGCCTCCCATCTCCAAGCCTGGAGGGACACTGTACCTTGAAGAGAGCTCCTGTATGCCAGGATGGAGAGGAAGCAAGAGGGCAAAAACAGTACCTTGGCTTCCGGGTCTCCACCACCTCCCTGCTGGGTTTCCAGGACCACCAAGGGCATATGAAATCATGCACCTTGTCTTGTTCACTCTCACTGAGCAGTGTTGCATGCACTCTAGGCCCTGGTAACAAGTTGATGAGAGATATTGGGTGAATGAAAACTCATTTGTTCAATGGGCCTTGTCCCAAAGAGAACCCACTCTGGGCTGGGTGGTGGTAGCTGTGGAGCTCCAGAGGCAGCTCCTCTTTTTTACCTGGTAGGCTTAATGAGGGTACAGTGAAGGTCGCAGTCTTTGCCCACAAAGGGGCAAGCTACCATCTGTCTGGTTCAGCCTCTTGCAAACCAAATACCCCTGGAACTCAGTGAAATTTGACTGGCCCCTACCAATTGGTTGGCCCTTGGACAGTCTGCAGTGGGTGGGTGAGTAGGGCACAGGGAAGATTTCTCCTGGTGCCTCCTTGGCCCACACAAAGGAACAAGGCCTTTGATTGTGTCTTGTGGGAAGGTGTCCTTATGGCCTGACTCAATACCACCTGGAGATCTCACAAAGGCCCAGGGCATGGGTGCCATGTCTGAGAGTTAGTAGCAGCCAGATGAGTCTTTTTCTCTCCAGAATGGCCAATGCTGAGTCCTTCCCTAAGATGGGATATCTCCTAACTCAGAGGCAAGAGCCTGACTTTTCCAGCCTTTTCACAAGAAAGTTTCACCCATCACAGGATTCTGTGGGGGAAAGAATCAGAGTCACAGTTTTTATAGCCTCTTGTTCTGCCCCACAGCCAACTAGATAGGAGAGAGAAATTGTAGCCAAGCATGGTGGGAAAATCGAGGGAATTGAGACAAAAGTCTTGGTTCATTCTCTCGCCAACTGTGGCCTTGGGCAGGTTCCTGGACCAGACTAGGCCTCAGTTCTCCAGTATGGGAAATGGGAGCTCTGTGCAAGGCACTGCCCATGCTGCTATGGGATGCATGAGAACATAAGGAAGAACTCAACTTCAGGGAGCCTACACCCCACTCATTAAATCCGGCGTATTGAAGGAACACATGGAGTTCTGGTCAATTGAGATCTCACTTTCTTTTAGCTGATCTGTTTGTTCAGTTCAATAAGATGTTTACTTAGCACCTATTATGTCTTAGGCCCTTTATTAGAGGCTGGCAAGAGCAAGGTTAAAAGATGGGATCCCGCCCTGGAGCAGTGATTCTCAAACTTTCTGATTTGAGAACCCCTTTGCTCCTCACTTTATTCTCCAAAACAGGGCAGGGGGAAAGCTAATGAGAAGAAGCGACATGGTTTTACATGTTTACTAATGTGAAATAAATTCCATAAGACTTTTTCAATGTTGAATTTAATAGAAGGCAGCTGGATTCATATATCTGCTTCTGCATTCCATGTGCTCTGATAAATCACATCCTGGAGACTTTAGAAGAAATAAGAAAAAGGGAAATAACATCTTAGTGTTAATTATGAAAATAGGTTTGACCTAGTGGGGCCCACTGGGCTTCAATAGACAGTTTGAGAGCCACTCAAAATGAGCCACTGGCATTAGTGTCAGGAAAATGTACTGCTTTTTGTAGATATTTTTAGTTGTCATATTAGTTGTAGGGCACTATTAACTGAGCCAGGAATCTAGCTCCATTTTACATGTAAACACAAAGTAATGTTTGCATAGTTTTAATATACTCAGTATTTTCCAAGAATTCAACTACCATGGCAAATGAGAGAAGATTACATGTTGCTTTGTTCAGAACTTTACTAAGAGTTATTAATCCTTTTGGAAAACACATTATTAATGGCAATGTTGTTTGTGGTATTTGAGTTACCAGCACAAACTCCTGAATTATCCTGGATTTGAGCCTGTTGTTGTCCTCCTGACTATCCCATAGATACAAGAATCTTGTCTACTATCATATCTGTGGCTTCTGTATTTATTTTTGTAATTAAGATTTTATTTTGAGAAAATTACAGATTCACATGCAATGGTAAAAAAAATAATACAAAGAGAGGCTCCTGGGTGACTCAGTTGGTTAAGTGTCTGACTCTTGATTTCAGCTCAGATCATGATCTCGAGGTTCATGAGATTGAGCCCCACATTGAGCACTGCATTGACAGTTTGGAGCCTGCTTGGGATTCTCTCTCTCTACCCTTCCCCCCCCCAAAATAAATGAATAAATATCTTTAAAAAATAAAAAAGTAATAACACAAAGAAATCCCAACAATCATTTACCCACTTTCCCCTAATGGTAACCTTTTCCAAAACTATAGCACAGTATCACAACTAGGAAATTGACACTGACACAGCCAAGACGCAGAACATTTCCATCACCAGAAGGATCCCTCACATTACTCTTTTGTAGCCACACCCACGTCCCTCCTCCCCACCCGCTCCTGAACCCCTGACAAACACTAATATGTTTTCCATGTTGATAATTTTTTCATTGAAAGATTGGTATGTAAATGGATTCATGCAGTATGTAGGCTCTGGATATTGGCTTTTCTCACTCAGCATAATTCTTTGGAGATTCATCTGGGGTGCTGTGTAAATCAAGTTTGTTCCTTTTTCATTGCTCAGTAGTATTCCATGGCATGGATGTACTACAGCTTGTTCCATTATTCACCCACTAAAGGACATCTGCCTTGCTTCCAGGTGTTTGGTTGCTGCAAATAAAGCCACTATAAACATCCATATACAGTTTTTTGTCTGAACACAAATCATTTCTCTGGGATAAATGTTCAGGAGTACAACACTAGTTGCATGTTTAGGTTTAAAAGAAAGTGCCAAACTGCTTTCCAGGGTGACTACCATTTTACATTCCCATCAGCAATGTAGGAGTAATCCAATTTCTCTGTATCTTTTCATGTGCTTGTTTGCCATCCATATATCTGATTTGGTGAAATGTCTGTTCATGGCTTTGCCCAATTTTGAAGAATTGTTTGCTTTTTTATTGTTTAGTTTTGAGAGTTCCAAAAAACTCTAAAGATTAGCCTTTTATCATATACATGGTTTACAAATATTTTCTCTCACTCCATAATTTCTCTTTTCATCATCTTAACAGGGCCTTATGCAGAACAAAAGTTTTAAATTTTGATGAGATTTAATTTATCCATTTTTTTTCCCTTTTACACATCATGTTGTCAATATCAAGTCTAAGAACTTATTTTTGTTTATTTATTTTGGTGGTGGCGGGGGGAGGCAGAGAGAAAGAGAGAAAGAGAATCCCAAAGCAAATTTCACTCTGTCAGCACAGAGCCCAATGCAAGACTCAGTCCCATGAACCCTGAGATCATGACCTGAGTTGAAATCAAGTGTCTGATGCTTAAACAACTCAGCCATCCAGGTGCCCCAAGTCAGGCAAAATAGGGAAATACTTTCCCCTATTTTTTTCTAAAAGTTTTACAATTTTACATGTCACATTTATGCCCATGATTCATTTTGAGTTAATTTTTGTACACTGCAGGGCAAGGTTTTTTTTTTTTTTTTTTTTTTTTTTTTTTTTTTTTTTGCCTATGGATGCCCAGTTGCTCTGATACTGTTTGTTGCAAAGGCTATCTTTACCCCTACTGAATTGTTTTTGTTCCAATGTGAAAGAAAAATCATATTTATATGAGTTTATTTTGGGGCTTTCTATTCTGCTCTACTGATCTATGTCTATCCTACAAATGCCACAAAGTCTTAATTACTATACTCATATAGGAAGTCTTGAAATTGCAGAAACCAATGCTTTCCACCATATCCTTCTTTTTCAAAACGTTAGTTACTTTGGTTCCTTTTGTTTTTCCATATAAATTTTAGAATAATTTTGTTCATATCCATAAAATATCTTGGCTGAGATTTTGATAGGAGTTGCATTAGCCCTACATATCAGTTTGGAAGAATTACTATGTTGAGACTTCCAATTCACAAACATATGCCTCTCCGTTTATTTCTATCTTCTTTGATTTCTTTCATCAGCATGTGTAGTGTTAGCTTACAAAATCCCACAAATAATTTGTTAGATTTACACCTATTTTATTTCTTTTGAAAGATTGTAAGTGGTGTTGTATTTAAAAAATTTTTAGGGCGCCTGGGTGGCTCAGTTGGTTAAGCTTCTGACTCTTGGTTTTGGCTCAGGTCATGGTCTCCTGGTTCATGGGTTCGAGCCCCATGTTGGGCTCTGTGCTGACAGTGCAGAGCCTGCTTGGGATTCTTTCTTTCCCTCTCTTTCTCCTTCTCTCTCTGCCTCTCCCCTGCTCATGTTCTCACTCTCTCAAAATAAATAAATAAACTTTTAAAAAATTATTTATTTATTTTGAGAGAGAGAGACAGAATGAGAGTGAGGGAGGGTCAGAGAGAGACAAGGAGACACAGAATCTGAAGCAGGCTCCAGGCTCTGAGCTGTCAGCACAGAGCCCGATGCGGGGCTCGAACTCACAAACCGTGAGATCATGACCTGAGCCAGAATCCAATGCTCAACCAACTGAACCACCCAGGCGCCCCACAATTTGTTAATCTTTAAAGAGAACTAGTTACCTGTTTTCTTGATTTTTCTTTAACATTTTCAATTCCAGTGAAGTCTGCTCTTATCTATATTACTTCCTTCCTTCTGCTAAGTTTTGGATTTATTTTGCTCTTTTTCTAGGTTCTTGAGGTAAGAACTTAGATTAATGATGTGATACTTTTCTTCTTTCCTAATGTATGCATTTAATGTTATAACTACCCTCTCACCACTACATGCTGTGTCCCCCTCATTTTGATATATTTGTTTTAATTTTTATTAATTTCAATATATTTTCAAACTTTTCCTTGAGACTTTCTCTATGACCCATAGATTATTTAGTGTATTGTTTAGTTTCCAGACAATTTCCTGTTATTTTTATGCTATTGATTTCTAGTTGAATTGCACTGTGATCAGGGACATATTGTATGACTCCAATTCTTTTAAATTTGTTGATTTTTCCTTTTTAAAGCATAGGTTTTGGCCTATTTTGGTATATGTTTCATGGGTACTTGAAAAGAATGTAAGTTCTGCTGTTTGGTGCAGTGTTTTATGAATGTTATTTGGATACTGTTATCTGATGGTGTTGTTGAGTTCTCCTATATCCTTGCTTACTTTCTGTCTAGTTTTTCTCTCAGCTGCTGAGAGAGAGATATTAAAATCTCAAGCTACAACTGTGGATTTATCTACTTTTCCTTTCACTTTTATCAGTTTTTGATTCACATATTTTGTGGCTATTTTTTGGTGCCTACCCACTTAGGATTCCTGTCTTCTTGGTGGACTGACCCCTTCATTATTATATAATGTCTCTCTCTGTCTCTGACAATTTTCTTTGCTTTTATATTACACTTATATAGCTTTCTGCTTTCCTTTAATTAATGTTTGCATGATATATCTTTTTCTATTCATCTCCTTTTAACCTGCTTATGTTGTTGTGCTTAAAGTGAATTTATTTTAGGCAACATATATTTGGATTGTGTTTTTTAATAGACTTTGCCAATCTCTGTCTTAAAAATTGGTGTATTTAGATTGTTTTCAAGGGTGCCTAGGTGGCTTACTCAGTGGCATTTGCTCACGGTTCGTGAGTTCAAGCCCTACATCAGGCTTCATGCTGACAGTGAGGAGCCTGCTTGGGATTCTTTCTTTCTCCCTCTCTTTCTGCCCCCTCCCCAACTTGCACTATCTCTGCCTCTCTCAAAATAAGTAAATAAACTTAAAAAGTAGATGATTTTCATTTAATAGAATTATTGATATGTTAGGGCTTAAGTCTTCCATTTTGTTATATGCTTTCTGTTTGCTATCTCTGTCTTTGTTTCTCTGTTTTCTTTTCCTGCCTTACTGTGGATTTTGTGAACATTTTTTAGAATTCCAGTATGATTTATCTGTAGTGTTTTTGAGTCTGTTTTTTGTATAGCTTTTAAATGGTTGCTTTAAGTATTACATTACATATAATAACATATCACAGTCTACTGGTATTGTCCTTTTACCAGTTTATTGAAGCATGCATAGAAAATTTGCCTTCCTTTACAAGAAGAGTAAAGGGATTTACCCTCTCCAGTTACATTTGTATTACAATTTTCTCTACATACATTTAGAACCACATCACACAGTGTCATAATTTTTGCTTCCACCATTAAGCATAAATTAGAAAACTTAAGAGAAGAAGAAAAATCTCTTTTATTTGCTCATATTTTTGTTCTTCCTTCCTTCCAGGTGTTCCAAGATTCCTTCTTTATTATTTCATTTCTATATGGAGATTTCTCTTCCACCTATTATTTTGGGGTAGATCTGCTAGTGATAATTCTTAGTGTTTTTTTTTTTAATATGAAAATGTCTTGATTTACCCTTCATCCTGATGAATGTCTTTCTTGGGTACAGGATTACTGGGTTGACAGTTCTGTACACTCAGAACTTGGAAATATTATGCCTCTTCCTTCTGGCCTCTGTGGTTTCTGATGAGAAATCTGCTATCACTCAAATTGTTTTTCTTCTGTAAGTAATGTGTTGTTTTCACTGGCTCCTTTCAAGATTTATTTTTTCCTTTAGCTTTCAGAAGTTCTGTTTTTATATGTCTTAGCATGCCTTTCTTTGTTTATCCTCTTTCGCATTTGCTCTACTTCTTGAATCTGTAGGCCAAATCTATTGCCACATTTAGAAAGTTTTCAGCCATTATTTCTTCAAGTACTTTTTCATCTCTGTCCTCTTCTTTGTGGGATTCTGATGACACAAATTTTAGACCTTTTGTTATAATCCCTTAGATCCCTAAGCCTCTGTTCGTTTTATTTCCAGTCTATTTTCTCTCTTTGTTCAGATTGGATTATTTCTAGTTTTCTGTTTTCAAGTTTAGTTGATTCCTTCCTCTGTATCTTCTATTCTGCCATTGAACCCATCCATCAGGCTCTTTGTTTCAGTTATTGTATTTTTAAATTTTTTTAAATTTTTAAAGTTTTTAAAATTTCCATTTGGTTCTTCTTTACATTTTGCGTTTCTTTGCCAAAGCTTTCTACTTTCTCCACATTTGTTTCAAGTGTGACCATGACTGCTTCCTCAAGCATTTTGATCATGGCTTCTTTAAAATCTTTTTTAGATAATTTTAATTTCTCATTTGTCTTCATGTTTGCGTCTGATTTTTTTTATTCTTTTACTGAAGTACAATCAATGTGCAGTATTATGTTACTTTCAGGTTTACGATATAATGATTCAACAACTTTATATATTAACTCTGCTCATCATAAGTGTACTTTTAATCTCCTTTATCTATTCCACCCATCTCCCCGCCCCACCCAGTCCCCTCTGGCAACCACCAGTTTGTTCTCCAGATTTAAGACTCTGTTTTTTCCCTCCTTTTTACATTTGTTTGTTTTGTTTATTAAATTCTGCATGAGTGAAATCATATGGTATTGTCCTTTTCCATTCAATTTGAAATCTTCCTGGTTCTTGATATGATGAGTGATTTCAGTTTTATACTGGACATTCTTGTATTATGTTATGAATCTATATCTCATTTAAATTTTCTATTTTAGCTGGCTTTCTCTGCCGCTACTCTGCAGGGGAAGGACAGAGGTGCTGCCTCATTATTGTCAGATGGAAGTATAAGTCCAGTACCCTCACTCAGTCACTATAGACACCGGAGGTATAAGGCTTTTCATTATAGCCTCATGTAGGTGGGAGATTTAGCTTCCCACGTGGTCACCACTCTGACCCTGGTTAAAGTGGAGTGTTTCAGTCACTAGGGATAAAAACCCAGGTTTCTGCTTGGTCTTCTCTGACACCACCCTTGTGGGGGTGTTGGGACATGTCATTAGAGCTTCACAAATATAGAAGTCTAGGCTCCCCACTTGGTCTTTGCTGGCATGGGTAATGTTTTCTGTGGTTTTTTATTAGAATAGAGCAGTTATTGTGTAAAAGTTTTTGGTCTTGCTAGGCTGTCCTTTTCTGGTCCTTTGGTTTGAGAGAGAAGGCTTTTATTATTGTTTTTTTTTTTGTTTGTTTGTCCCCATTGGTATTTCAAGGGTTCCACCTCCTTCGGCTCCAAGACTGGTATATGTGAGGCAGGAAGAAACCCCAGGGGAGCCATCACCATGTTGTCATTCCTTGTTCTCAAGGCACTTAGCCAGCCTGCCTTCTTCTTTTCACTTTTCAGAGTCTTCTTTTGTTTTATATATAATGTCTAGTTTTTAGTTGCACTTAGTGTGAAGAATAGGGAAAAGTATGCCTATTCCATCTTCCCAAAAGTAGAAGTCTCCAAAATTTGTTATTAAAATGTATTAGTCAAGGTTCTACAGAGAAATAGAACTGTATGTGTGTGATAGGGAGGGAGAGGGTAAGAAAGGGAGGGAGAGAGAGACACAGATTTTTATGAAATTGGTTTACATGACTGTGATCATCACAATTGTGGATGTTTGTTTTGGTCTAAAATCCATAGGGCAAGCCAGCAGGCTGGGTACCTAATTAATGTTGTAGCTCAAGTCCAAAGGAGTCTAGAGGAAGAATTCCTTCTTCCTTGGGGGACTTCAGTTTTTGTCTCTTAAGGTTTTCTTTTTATTATTTATTTATTTATTTATTTTGTCTCTTAAGGTTTTCAACTGATTACTTGAGACCCACCTACATTATTAAAGGCAATCTTCTTCACACAAAATCTATTGATTTAAATCCTAATCCATCCAAAAATATCTTTACAGCCAAAGCTAGACTGGTATTTTACCAAATACCCAGATACCATGGCTTAGCCAAGTTGACACATAAAATTAACCATCACAATATTACCTTATTATAAAGCAATTTCATCTAATTTCTCCCTTATGATAAAGTTGAAGACCATTATTGTTTTTCTAAAAATACATATGGTTGGGTGATATTACCTGACTCTTAAGAAAATGAAGGAGACATTGCAAAGCATTAGTTATAAAGAGGATGTTATCTGGTAGTGTTAAGAACTACCACCTTTGAGAAACCTCATTCTGACCTACTTCCCCAACCTTCTGGATGTTGAAGTTACAGAATCAGTTTAGAATCCTATGATGTTGCTGTTTTCACAGTCAAAATATCAACAGTTTTATTACATTTATTATTTTTAATCTAATATCAACATATCCACCAAAAGGAGCAGGAGCAGATCAGACACCACTTTGTAAGAATGCTGCTCATCCAAGCTGCCACTCTGTGCACAAGAATATTGATTTCCAAGGTCCATTTGTTCTCCAGTCCAAGTCCTTCTCTGGAATGATTCCTGATGTGCTTTCTTGCTTAGGATTTTATAAAGATAATGATCACACTATGGAATGAACCAAATGATTCACTATATATACACAACAGTCAACATTTAAATGGAATGTCCAGCTCCCACTCTTCCTCATTAAGACTTCCATAAGACTGTTATCCAAGGATCTATTCAGTTCTCTTTTAGCTACTGGTTCTTGGTCATGAGTCTTTCTTTTGTCTCCCAGCTAGTCTTTCTCTTATGGTTACCATTTATTGAGCACTTACTTTTGTGACTTTTATCTAATTTGAAGTGTCTCTATCTCTAAGTGTAACAGAGTAAGGTAGGTATCGGTGTTGCTCTTCTAACATACAATCAAACATCTTTTGGGCTCACTCTATGCACCAGAGTCTTTTATCCTTTGCCTCCTTCAAAGTTCATACTTTAAGTTGGGTCAATCTTAGTTCTGTAGATCTAACTTTCTAGTATATAAAATACTGCACAGATCTATTCAATGCTAGTCATAACCTAAAATGTCAATACTACTCAAAAGCAATCTACACATTCAATGCAATCTCAATCAAAATTACACCAGCATTCTTCTCAAAGCTAGAACAAGCAATCCTAAAATTTGTATGGAACCACAAAAGACCCCGAATAGCCAAAGTAATATTGAAGAAGACCAAAGCAGAGACTTCAGCCTCTACTACAAAGCTGTAATCGTCAAGACAGCATGGTATTGGCATAAAAACAGACACATAGACCAATGGAATAGAATAGAGACTCCAGAATTGGGCCCACAAAAGTATGGCCAACTAATCTTTGACAAAGCAGGAAAGAATATCCAATGGAAAAAAGACAGTCTCTTTAACAAATAGTGCTGGGAGAACTGGACAGCAACATGCAGAAGAATGAAACTAGACCAATTTCTTACACTATTCACAAAAATAAACTCAAAATGGATAAAGGACCTGAATATGAGACAGGAAACCATCAAAACCCTAGAGGTGAAAGCAGGAAAAAAAAAATCTCTCTGACCTCAACCACAGCAATTTCTTACTTAACACATCTCCAAAGGCAAGAGAATTAAAAGCAGAAATGAACTATTGGGAACTCATGAAGATAAAAAGCTTCTGCACAGCAAAGGAAACAATCAACAAAACTAAAAGGCAACTGAAGGAATGGGAAAAGATATTTGCAAATGACATATCGGACAAAGGGCTAGTATCCACAATGTATAAAGAACTCACCAAACTCCACACCCCCAAAAAAAATAATAATAATCCAGTGAAGAAATGGGCAGAAGACATGAATAGACCCTTCTCAAAAGAAGACATCCAGATGGCCAACAGGCACATGAAAAGATGCTCAACGTCACTCCTCATCAGAGAAATATGAATCAAAACCACACTGAGATACCACCTCACGCCAGTCAGAGTGGCTAAAATGAACAAATTGGGAGACTATAGACGCTGGCGAGGATGTGGAGAAACAGGAACCCTCTTGCACTGTTGGTGGGAATGCAAACTGGTGCAACCACTCTGGAAAACAGTGTGGAGGTTCCTCAGAAAATTAAAAATAGATCTACTCTATGACCCAGCAATAGCACTGCTGGGAATTTACCCAAGGGATCCAGGAGTGCTGATGCATAGGGGCACTTGTACCCCAAGGTTTATAGCAGTACTTTCAACAATAGCCAAATTATGGAAAGAACCTAAATGTCCATCAAGTGATGAATAGATAAAGAAATTGTGGTTTATGTACACAATGGAATACTACGTGGCAATGAGAAAGAATGAAATCTGGCCTTTTGTAGCAACGTGGATGGAACTGGAGAGTGTTATGCTAAGTGAAATAAGTCATACAGAGAAAGACAGATACCATATGTTTTAACTTTTATGTGGATCCTGAGAAACTTAACAGAAGACCATGGGGGAGGGGAAGGAGGAAAAAAAAGAGAAGGAGGCAGCCAAAGCATAAGAGACTCTTGAAAACTGAGAATAAACTGAGGGTTGATGGGGGGTTGGAAGGAGGGGAAAGTGGTTGATGGGCAATGAGGAGGGCACTTGTTGAGATGAGCACTGGGTGTTGTATGGAAACCAATTTGACAATAAATTTCATATTAAAAAAATAAAGTGCTAGTCTGAAAAGATGATTGATATAGCAACTTGTGGGTGATTTTGGATTCACCTTTGGGTACAGCATGACACTTTATGAATGGGGTTAATGAATTTAGGTCTGTGTGGGTACTATGACTTTTGGTAGAAAAATAATGACTTTCAGATTGAAAGCTGCATAATTTCCCTCCCATTATTCAAAAGAAGTTTTATTATGGTTATTTTCCATTATACTATTAAGTTTTACTGCCCCTTTCCCCACCTTTTACCTAGGGCTTTAGCGACCAGTCCCTCTTGCCAAATATATCATCCCCACTTATATGTGAACCATAAAGATTCTTCTTCTATTTTTGGTAGTCCTTACCATGAGGGTCTGGTATAGAGGATACAAGACAGGTGACCAGATGGCCTGTTTTCTGAGGCCATAAGTAGTGCTATAAGCAGATGGGGACTCTGTGGTTTCCCACCAGACAATGGGGGGGCTGCTGAGATACCGAGAACAACTTTATTTTGTTAGGAAAATTTTGAACATACTCAAATATACATACAAAGTATAATGAACACCCATCATTGAGTCTCAGTAATCATTAGCTCATTGCCAATCTTGTTTCATCTCTCCTTTCTTCCCTTAAGTGGATTTGTTTGAAGCAAATCCCAAACATCAAGTCTTTTAATCTGTAAATACTTCAGTATGTATATAAAAAAGATAAGACTTTAAAAAATAACCATATTATTATTATCAAGCCTAAAAATGTTAACTAAATGTCTTAATATTATCAGCTTTTTTATTTTCTCCATCTTATAATTCTTTTTGCATTTGGTTTGTTTGAATCAGGATCCAAACAAAGTCCGTACATTGTATTGGTTGATGAGTTTCCTAAACCTTTTTTAATCCATAATAAACTTCCTCTCTCCCTTAATGTACCTGTTGAATGTCTAAATTATTCACCCTATAGAGTTCGTGGTATTTTAGATTTTGCTGATTGCAACCCCTGATGTCATTTACCATACTCTTCCATCTGCAGTCTTCCTTGTGTAACATGGTAGATTTGGTGACTTGATTATAAACATATTGGCTTTTGGAGACAAAAATATTTCGTAAGTCATGCTGTGTACATAATGTCTGGTCCTGTCTATGCTATCAGAATTGATCAATAGGGTTTCAGATATTGTTAGCCTGATCCATCCATTATAAAGTTCCCCATCAGTTTTTCACCTAATACTTTTATCAGGCATTGATGATCATCAGAGGCTGCAAAATGGTGATCTCCTACTTCTATCATTCCTTCTTAATTTATTAGCTGGACTACATCTACAACAAGAAATTTTCTTTCATCAACAACTTGATTACTCTGAGATACAGTTCATAGAAGACACAGAGGATAAATGTTGGATTCTTTCCCTTTGTTTACCAGTTTCAGAATAATGAATTGGCATTCTATCAGGCTAAAAATGTTAAATACGTTTGAATTTTGTCTTGTTTTGTGTGTCTCCTCATCATTATGAACTCATGTGTTAAACATGTTTCATGTGCTTCAATCTTTGGTAACCACTATTCTTTTTGATATTCAATTTGTACTATCTTTGGCCATTGGGAACCTTCTAAGTTGGCTCCTGAGTCCTTTTAGCTCATCCCTAGAAGTCCACAACCACTTCCTTGTTCTCCAGCTTGACAAGGTGCTGTGGGTTCCTCTTGCACAGTTCTTGTACCAGACTAGGATTTAGCCATTTCTTCAAGGAGCCTGTTCCTTCTGGTGGAAAATAGAATTTAGAGTAATGCCCAAAATCTGGGCATTACTGGTCTTCACTGATCCTTGGTTGGCCATTGATTTTAGGCCTTTGCTACTGAACAGAACTAGAAAAATCTTTATTTTTTAATACATCATGAGTTTATGTTATTTTCAAATTCAAATTTAGGATTACAGAAATTTTACATTAAATCTTGATTCCTAACAAGATTAGCATACTTATTTACTTGCCCCAAATATATATATTTATATAAATATATATTTATTTATATATATTATATATTCCCCAAATATATATTTATATAAATACATATATATTAAATAAATAAATAAATAATATAAATATGTGTGTATATATATATATATATATATATATATATATTGGTTTCAGAATATCAGTTCCAAAATTATTTATAATATCATGATTAGTAACAGTTAAGAGTCCCTTGTAGTTATTTTTTGTCTTTGGAGTATATCCAAAAAAAATGTTCAATAAAATTACTGTGTTTTAAAACCATTTGCAGTTATACCCCTTTGTATGAATAAGCCACCAGTCGAATAAAAAGATTTATTTGTTCCAATTTGGCTTTCTATTTTTAGAAATTACCTTATAAGTGTTCCTTTTATTTAATTTTATGCATATGTAAAACATTTACATGGCTGCAAAGTCAAGTACTGGAAACAGGTACATTCATAGAAGTCTAGTTATATATTAGTTTTACAATTTTATTGTCCAATTTTCTTCTTCACATCATAATATATTCTAGAGATTATCTGTAGCAATGTATAGAGATATTCTTAATTTCTCTTAAAACCTACATAGCATTCTACTGAGTGGAAGTACTATAGTTTATACATTTAATTTATACAGTCCCATTGGTGGACATTTGGTTTGCTTCCTGTCTTTTGCTATGAATAGCCTTGTGTGTATAATTTTTTTCATATTTGGCACTATATTTTCAGTTTTGATTTATATAGAAGGGATTTCTGTATTAAATGCTTATGTAATGTAGCTAATCTTTCCAAATTTCTTCTCATAGAGTTGTAGCACCTTTTTATTCCCACCGGCAATGTTTGTCATCAAACTTTTGAATTTTTATCCCATAACAGGTTAGAAGGGATACTTGGTATGGGTTTCATTTAAATTTCTCTTATTATAAAGAAGGTTAAGCATTGTATATGTGTGTAAGGGCCATTTGCATTTCTTTTCTGACCTACTTGTTTATAGATAGCTCTTGCCTGTTTTTTAAATGAGATTGTTGGATTTTTTTTCCATCTCTCTTTTAGAATCTGTTTTTCATAGTTAATCATTTGGCTTTTCTCTTTATTTATGATGTTTTTGCTTGGTTTGTTTTTGCCATGCAGAAATTTTATGTATTTGCTATTAGATTTATTAGACTTTTTCTTTCAAATCATAGTTTAAGAAGTTTTCCCTAGTCTCTGAATTTTTAGGAATTAATCCTTTTTTTCTATATTTTCTAGGATTTATTCTATATTATTAAATATTCTGTTTAATTTCTGAGCTATTTAGAATGTATCTTGGTATACAGAGTGAGAGACAGATTCAGTTTTCTTTTTCCCTACAGCTGTACAGCTATCCCAACACTATTTATTTAAAAAGTGTATCTTTTGAGATACCTCCTTTAGTATATACTAAATTTCTATAAGCAATGGAGGCTATTTTTGGACTTTTGATTCAGTTCTATCAGTCTGCCTATCCATTTACTAATTCTACACTTTTTTTTTTTTCAACGTTTATTTATCTTTGGGACAGAGACAGAGCATGAACGGGGGAGGGGCAGAGAGAGAGGAAGACACAGAATCGGAAACAGGCTACAGGCTCTGAGCCATCAGCCCAGAGCCTGACGCGGGGCTCGAACTCACGGACCGCGAGATTGTGACCTGGCTGAAGTCGGACGCTTAACCGACTGCGCCACCCAGGCGCCCCCTTCTACACTTTTTTTTAAGTGATAAAGACTTTGTAATATATTTTAATATTTGGTAAAGCTAGTTTCTCTACATTGCTTTTTTCTAGGTTATCCTGGCTATTTCTGCTTGAACTTTTGATTCAATTTGTCCAGCTCCAGAAAAAAAATGGTATTATGTTAAATTCATAATTTATTTTAGGGTAAATTGAATTGATATCTTTTGATGTTCAGTCTTTCTATCTATGAACATGGTATATCTCCCCATTTCTTTTGCTACTTTCACAAAACTTTTATATTTATCTTGCATAGATTTAAACATCTCTCATTGAGTTCATACCCACAGTTTTCTTTTTCTATCATAAATGAAATCTCCTCTTTCATTGTTTCTTTCAAATGGCCTTTCTTTATAGATATGTAGGCCATTGCTCTTGCTTATTGATTTTACAGCCTGCTACTTTTGAGTTTCATTATTGTTTATGTTAGTTTTTCCATAGATTCTCTCGGGTTTTCCCAATATATTATCATATCATCTATAAACAGATATCATTTTGTTATTGTCTCTTTTCAAATTCTTCTGCTTCTAAATATTTCTTGTTTCATTGTTTTGCCTAATGTTTCCAACACAAATTGACACAGTATTGGTGATGTGGACATCTTTGTCCTGGCTCTGACTTCAATGAGAAAGTATTTTTAGTATGAATGAGTGCTGCATTTCTCAAATGTCTTTTGTATCTTTGGAGACTGTCACATTGTTTTTATCCTTAGTTCTATGAATATTATGAATTATATTTCTGTATTTCCTATATTGAACCACACTGGAATTCCTGGAACAAACACTATTTGCTCATAATGTATTACCTTTAATGTGCTGTTGGATTCTATTTGCTTAGGTTTTTCTTTAACATTTGCATATCAATATTAGTAAGTGATACTGGTTTGTAGTTTTAATTTTTCGTATTTTCAAATGATGATATCCTTAGCAATAGTCAGAACTTTTCCCTCTCTTTCTATGCTGTAGAATAGTTTACGTAGCACTGGAATTACCCAATTTTTGAAGGTTTGTTAGAATTCTCCTGAGAAATTATTTGGGCTTAATGTTCTTTTGGGGTGCTGGGGGACAGCTCTAACTACTTTCTCTATTACTTCTATGATAATTGGTCTGTTCAGACTTTTTGAAGAAAGGGGGCCATTTCTAGTGGGTTATGACATGCAGGAATCAAAGAAAGAAATGCAAATATTCTTTGTAGGTCGGGGATCACGGTACTGTTTTTATTGGTATATTACTTTGTTTTTATGCTTTAAACACAATAGAAAGAAGAAATAGTCCTTCTTCACAACTTACATTAAATCTTTTTGGAAGTTGAATGTCCTTGATAATATGTTGTGAAACAGATAGCATTCTTTAAGACCTTTCTTTACTTGAAACAAAACTTTGTATAAATACATTGGTGTGTACATATCACAATAGAGCTGGGATCCCCAAAACCACCAAGTGCATATTTCAATGTCATGTCAATTCAGTTAGGTTAATAAGTAAAGATTCAATTTTGGTTAAAATCTCCAATAGAAATAGTAATTCTTGAAAAATGATTTGTTTTGGACTCAGGTTGACATTTGCCAAATTAGGATGGTTTAATTTGGTTTGGAGTTTGTGATTTTGTGCTAAGAAGAGCTTCATGAGATTGTGTCATTTCTCTGTTTCATTCTTAAGAAATCACAATCCTCCACTCTTATTCTTCACTTACTTTTTCTCTAGATAACATTTTCCACTAGAACTTTGGGGAATGAAGCAGATGCATTTGGATTCCTTTGTCCAAACTAATGACTTGTTTCTGGACAGAAAAATGTTACCATCAACAGGATTTTTTTTTTTTTAAATATTATACAGTGTTTGGTTCAGGCCAGCAGTGTGGGATGGGGATTTAGTCTCTGGGTTTGCCAAGATGTTTATGCAGCGGGAATGTTACTTATGTAAGCCTGGAAGTGCTCCTCATGTACTCGCCTCCCTCTCCCCTTTCAGCTTTTTTTCATTAAGAAGTTGATCTTCCTTTCATGATACCACATTAAATGGCTAAAAAGAAAAGAAAAGAAATTATTTACTGTAAAAAATAACCTAACTGTCCACAAAACATCCATTTAGTTAAAGGAACCACAAGGAGATCTGGAAAACTGGGCTGTGAATTGTTTTTATCCTCTTGGTTTGGCCCCTAACTCACTTCCTATTGCTCCCCAGAAGAGATCAAACTCAGATTTGGGGGAAAAAATAAAATATTTTTAAAATAAAGGAATAAACAAACAAACAAAATACATTTTTTTACATTTTTCTAGGGACTGCAGATAAATTTCCATGTAACAGAGAAATGTAAAAGTGAGGGTAAATCATGAATGTTAGACATTAATAAAACATATTACAAATAAAATCTATACTTAACAGTTGTGAGAAACTAACGCAGTGTAGAATTAGAACTAACCTCAACACAGGTAAATAAATATCTATGTGCTTACATAATCAACCAACAAAACTTATTGAAAGCAAATAGGGCATTTGGAGGTGAAAACAGAGATGACCGTGAAAAGTCATGAGGCAATACTCCCAACCCTCCCTGCTTACCTCATCCCCCTGCTTTTCTGTGTATGCTGCCCTATGAGTCAGTGGAGATGATAAACTTAAATGATTTTAAGCAGATGTGTGTCAACATTCCTTGATAAAAGCATGCCAGAACCTTATACCAGTCTGTTCCAGCACCCATCCCTCAACAAAGCAACGGTCCTCCAACCAAAGTGGTAACAACTGCAGGTTACACTCACCTGGGAAACCTCTATGACCTCAACAGCTCAGAGGGGGGATATTCTTCACTGAGGAGTCCCTGAGCCTAGGTCTTGAAGCATTGGTTGGAGTTTACCTTCTATCTATGGCTCTGTGAACTTCGTGGATAAATGTTGGAACCATGGCTCTACACTGACATATTTTTCATATGGACAACAGTGAGGGTGAGACCATATTTCTGAGATTCAATCAAGTCTCTCAGTTCTAATTGCTGAAGAAGAGATGGAGCCTCAGCCTGGGAATACCAAGGTGGCAGGTGTGGGGATGGTTGCTACTCTGTATTCATAAATCCCTCCAACTAATATACATGGAGCAGACAGATATTGGCAGATCTGCCACATACAGCTGAGAAGGTTTCACACTGCACAAGCTTGATCTATTAAAGGGGCACCAATCCCATAGTAGACAGATATCATAGATTTTCATGTTTCTTGTGCCGGTTTTCTTTTTTTTTTTTTTGGTTTTTTTTTTTTTTTTTTTTTGAGGAGAAACAGAGGCAGTGCAAGTAGGGGAGAGGCAGAGAGAGAGAGAGAGAGAGAGAGAGAGAGAGAATCTGAAACAGGCTTCATGCTGCCAGCACAGAGCCCAACACAGGGCTCAAACTCACTAAACCATGAGATCATGACCTGAGCTGAAACCAAGAGTCAGATGGTTAACTGACTGAGCTACCAAGGTGCCCTTCTTGTGCCAGTTTTTTTAGAGAATAACGATAAAGTATCTTGAGTAAGGGATGGATCACACAAAAGTGCTATCTTTGCTTGAGGAACTGGGAAGATGGTTCTGGGTGGTGGGAATCCAAAGCTGCGTGGGACAATGAAAGCTTCTCATGATTCTGTGTTTTGCTGTATGTGTGCCAGAGTGGATGGGGGCTAAAATGCCATGGACCAAGGAAAGAAGAGGGCTCTGGCACCTAGCAGCATGCCCCTAAAGCAAGCCATGTCATATTGGCCATACTGTCTAGAAAGATGCTATCCAATACAAACATTATATGAGCCACAAGTGCAAGCCACCTACCTCATTTCAAATTTTCTAGTAGCCATATTTTAAAAAGTAAAACAAAACAAGTAGAATTAATTGTAATAATATAATTTCTTGATCTGCCTAAAATACTGTCATTCAACATATATCATCAATATAAAGATGATTAATGAGATAGTTTGCACTATTTTTTTGTACTAAGTCTTTGAAAGCCAGTGTGGATTTTATACTCTCAGCACATCTCAATTAGGACTAACCACACTTCAAAGGCTCAGCAGCCTTCTGTGGCTAGCAGCTCCCATATTGGACAGGAAAGTTCTAAAATCTTGTTGGTTATCATCTGGATTCTCTCTCTGAGTGAGGGTGAGGCCTCCCTCTGGAGCAGTCAAAGCTGAGTTTGGGTCTCTGAAGGAACAGAAGTGCAGATGGGCATTGAGGGTCTCAGAGCATCAGCACAGGAAGGCTGGAGCCCCTGACCACCCCAGGACCACCCTCCCCACCGCTCTTCCCTCAGCCCAGAGACTTGGGTATATTGGATTGAGAGAGTCAGCACTTTGGTGAGACATAAGGCAAATAGACCCAGTGCTGTTCCCATTAGAGGAAGGAACCACTACAGACCATTCTTCAGGGAGCCACACAAGTGATCAAGTTCAGAGAGGCGGGAAGCCGCAGAGCTGGGTGGCCTCCCTCCAAAACATTTATGACGACTGTGGTCGCAGCCGCCACCACCATGTCCCAGGCGTGGTGCTTGGTGCTGGATCTGATCTCCACAGCGTGCACCCACTCTGTGGGAGGTAGGGATTAGCACCCTGTTTTGTGAGGAGGAAACAGAGACTCAGAGACACAAGTGTCTTGCCTGGGGGCCTCATGGCCAGAGCAGCAAAGCCATCAGTGCCTCTACAAACTCTGCTGCTTCTTCCAGGTTATCAGCTACTAGTCACAGATGGAGTTGGCATTTATAGGGTCTGAAACTTTGACCAAATCCGCTGGTCATGGTAGCTTCAGTGACCCCATCATCCCGCAGAGCCCAGCCTCATCACCATAGCCTGAAAAGATAGGTGAAGACCTAAGTTAGATTACTAGATGTGGCCATTTCCCTCTTCATCCCTACCTTTATCATGTTAGCCTGGAAGAGAAAAGCAGCTGGGGTGTGTTTCCTTTCATGCAAAATGCTTTGTCTCCCGCCAGGTGTGGGTCAGATGAAGGAAGAAGAAAGGAAGGTATGGGGTGTGTGTGTGTGTGTGTGTGTGTGAGACAGACAGACAGATGGTGCCCGGGTCTGATGCAGGAGATGAGCACAGGACAGGGCACAGAGCAGGGCAGGGAATACCTAGCTTAGGGAAGTAGTTGAGGCTTAAGGAAGAGAGGAAAGTTTTGCAAAGCAGAGACGTGATTAGGGATTAGAACTGTGGTAGGTGTTTCTAGCTGGGGGTAGAACCACGACCACTGAGGGCAGAAACCTGGTATATATAAGAACTTTCCAGTAGGCACAACCAAAGGATGAGCTGCCTCAGCAGAATGTGTTTCCTGTCCCCAGAGGTATTTAAGCTTGTGCACGGTGACAACTTGGCCACGATCACATGGACTGGGGGCTCAATGAGATGTCCTTAGTGGAATGGGGTGCTGACTTCAGCAAGAGATCAAGAAAAGAGACAAAGAAGGAAACCCACAGTTACCCTGGAAAGTTCCGGTGTGTCCTTTTATTGGATTTAAAAAATAATAAAAGAAAGATCTGTATGATGAAAATTACAAACTGCTGATCAAAGAAATCAAAGAAGACCTAAACAGACTGAGAAACATCTGTGTTCATGGGTTGGAAGGCTCTGCATTGTAAAGATGTCAATTTCTACCCAAATTGATAATAGTTTCAATGGAATGCCAATCAAAATCTCCACAAGGTTTTTGCAGACCCAGAAAAGCTGATCTGTAAATTCCTATGGAAAGGGAGACTCAAGAATAAAATATCTTGACAAAGAAGAATGAAGGCAGTGGCGTCACTTGCCTGATATTACGTTTTACCATAGAGTGGCAAAAATCAAGACAGTGTGGTATTGGCCAAGGAGCTGACTCCTGGATCACCGGAACAGAAGGGAGACCCCAGGGCTTGGGATTCCCTGATTTCCAAATGCTGACCTATCTCAGGAGTTATGAGTCTCTCCTCTGTCTCTCCTTCTTCCTGGGGAGGTCTAATGCTGGTGCGGGCCAGGGATCATCTGGGTGATATGCCGGCTTCCTTTTGCACATGCTCTCTGAATTGAGACACCACGTCTACCTCTTTGGGCCTGGGCCTCCATCCACCCTTCAGAGGTGCCAGTTCTACGTGCTCTCTGCGCACCTCTGAGCCACCTCCACACCTCTCTGAGGAGCCCCGGGAAAGTTGTGGATTCTCTCGGGGCTGCCCTGGCTCTAGAGAGAGCAGGTGTTTCTGTCCCAACCTCCTCCACCACTATGTCCCTCTAGATGGCCACCAGAGGGGCCTCTTTACACCAACCAGGTCAGTGAGAGAAGCTGTCACCCTCAGAGTCCCAGGTGGAAGACAAGACCCAGTGCCCTTGACCTGGCACCCGTCAACCCATGCGAGGTGTCTTTCCCTGAACACTGGAGAGTGGGGTGAGTCATCCCACAGTCTGGGGATGTTCCTGAGGCCTTTTAGCCGGTGACCACAAGCCTTGAAGACCCAGAGGCACCCACACTTCCTCCTTTTCTGGGGTAAACCTTATACACCGAATCTTTCTTGAGCAGCACTGAGCACCTGCGCTTTCTTAAAGCTACTGCCCTACATGTGCCTCTGAGATCAGAGTTTGCATTGTGCCGCTTCCTCTGCTGTGTCTCAGTCTGTGCCTCCAGGTCCTCCTTCCCTGGCACAGTCAGCCTCAGCCTCAAGATCAGGCTCAAAGGGGCAAAGAGGAATGGCAGAGAAAGAGAACCACATGCCATGTCTGCTTATTCTCCTCTGCTTTGGTGGGCGACCCTCCCTCTTTTCCAGCTTGGCTCTGGAAATCGTACAGAAATCAGACAGAAGTGATCTCACTCAGGGTTGCAGCTAACAGAGTCCCCAGGACGGAAGGAGCATAGAGCACTCCGAGAGCCCATGGCCGCAGCTGGCCTGGAGTGCCGCAGAGGGCTTCTTGAGAAAGCACTCTTGGGTTGAGGTCTAAAGGATGAGCAGGACTTGACCAAGTGCCCAGAGTAGAGGAGTCTCCAGGCAGAGGGACGAGCCTGGCTGAAGGCCCCAAAGCAAGAAGGAAGAGCTAACAGCCGGCAGGTGGAGCCTAGGCAGCAAGATCAAGGTGTGAGAAGAGGCCGGGAGACACGCAAGGCCCCCTGTAGCCTGTGACAGGATCTTGGTCCTTATTTCGACTTATGTCTTGTTCCCTGAACTTGAGGGGAAGGGTAGAGGGTCTAGAACCCTTGGCTCGAAGTCCAACTCCCCATGACTCACACCTGGCCCAGGGTAGGTGCTCAGCCCATGCTGAGACCACGGAGACGTGGAAGTGTGGATGTGGAGTTCCTTTCGTCTGGCTGATGAGGAACTGGAGGCACCAGGTGGGGGTTCAAAGTGGACCTAGCTCTGTTCTTATTACCTTTGCTGATAACAGCTCCTCACTTTTCCTTGGGGTGCCAACCCCACCACTACTATGTTTTGTCATGTGGTTTGTGGTCTTGCATAGCACCTCTACTCCAGAGGAAGGATGTGACTCAGACCAAAGCAATCAGCACAGTGCATCTCCTTGCCATCATGATAGGTTCAGGGACGAACACATGCACCAATTCAGGCCAATGAGGAGCAGCCTCAAGACTTGTTTGCAGACCATGATGTAGCCCTGGAGCTGCGGGAAGGCTCTTCTTGGAATAATCTGCCTGAAAGTGAAGCCAAGCCAAAGAAAGCTAAGCAAGAGAGTGATAGCTTTTTGATGGCATCATTAGAGTACCTGGATCCAGCTATGCCTGAAGCTATGCTTTGAACTTTTTAATTACATTCAATGAATTTCCTTTTTTTGCTTATGACAGTTTGACTTGTGTTTCTGTTATTTGAACCTCACAAATTCTGGCTCATTTAGCATTCCTGGTCAGGCCACCCTTTCCTCATCCTCCCGTTGGCCAGTGTAAAGAATGGAGCTTTCCTTAGGCTGTTCAATAGTGCGGAGCCTTGCCGCTTGCCTGCAATCTGCAATGGGAATGACTGAGGGAATGAATCTCTTTCTTGTTTGCACAACCTTGGCCTTGCTGTTGTGTATTTCTACCAACCTTTATCAGCCCCACATTGTGGGGTAGGAAGCATTGCCAATTCCCAGGACCCTGGGCTTACCCAGCCTCAGACCCCTGGGTCCCCTGGACCCTGCAGTGCAAGGGGCTTGAACTGAGAAAGGATGGACTGAGCAAGTTCCACAGCCTGGTCGCCGCCCACTGCCCCAGGTCCCCCCACCGCCTCCCGGGAGGCTCTCTTGGGCCTGCCAGGACTGACAAGCTGTGAACACATGTTGCTGGGGGTGGGGGAGAGTTGTTTTTTCCAAGGGCCTTTTCCAAGCCAGAAAGAACTGAAATGTGAGCTCCCCCTACTTTAACCACGAGCAGAACTGCCAGGGCATCCTGGCTCCCTCCCCCTGTGTGTGCTGGGAGGCCGTGTGGGCATTCATACACAGCAGTGGAAAATATCAGGAGGGGTGGCTAGAGGCGGACCACTTCGGGGGCTTCCTGTGTGTGGAATGACGCCGCTGGTGGCGGGGGGGGGGGGGGGGGGGGGGGGGTCCACTGCACCACCGTCTCCAGCCACCCTGGGGCCCGAGGAAAACAATTTGACTTCTCTAAACCTAGCCTCTCCACTCATAAAATGGGCACACAAAGGCTTGCCCCCATGGTCATGGAGAGGGGGAGATTACCCATGTAGGGGCGTTAACACGGTGCCTGGCGCATGCTCAGTGGCCGGTGGATTATTCTAGCTTCAGCAGTGATCCCGGGAGACAGGCACCTTTGGCACCCACTGTACAGAGGAGAAGGCAGAGGCTCAGAATGGGTGGGCGGCTGCCCAAGGTGACAGTGGCAGCTCAGGTCTGTGTGCCTTTGATCTGGAGTCTGGCCGATGTGGTGGCTGGGGGGCAGGGGCCCCAGCAACAGATCAGGAAGATGCATGGGGGAGCAGAGGCCGGTCCCAGCTGCAGGCTAGCTTCGCTGCGTGAATGCTCTCTGGACGAGGGGGGGGGCGGGGGCGGCGCGGCGGCGTGGGGAGGCTGGCTGGGCCGGACTCATGGGGCCCCGAACTGTTCTAAAAATAAAAACAAACTGTCCAACTCAGGTGAGAGTCAAGACTTTGAAAGGAAAGAAAGGCCCCAAGAGCCCCAGGACATGTGCTATTGGGTGAAATAATTAAGAAAACCTGCCTGATCTCCCAGGGAGACATAAATCATCCTGTGCCACTCGGGACTGATGCTCACTGTCGAGTTCCTAATTTTTCACAGCTGTCCCCTCGAGACGCAACTGGGTGGGGGAAGGGAATGAGAGTATGAGGCAGGAAGGGGGGTTGCTGAGAGACAGGCCCAGAGAGAGATGGGGGAGGGGAGGAGGGAGAAGAGGAGGGAGGCAGGGAGGCAGGGAGCCAAGAGAGAGGGGGGGGGGGGGTGGATGGTGACACAGGCACAGAAGGAAACAGATAGGAAGAAGACAGACACAGTGAGGGACACACAGGGGGAGACAGCCATGCAGTCACTCGAGTGATATAGGGGACATGTGATATAGGTGAACTAAGACCAGAGGATTGTGCAAAGCCTGGGTGTTTCTGGTCCAGGAGACCTTGGCTTGGCATCAGCTGTAGCCCCTGTGAGCCTGGGAAGCAGGCTGGACAAGGAAGCCACAGGCACTGGCCTGGGTCCCACCCCCACTTTCCCCACCTGGAAACAACCAACCGTGGGCCATGTTCTCCGAAGTAGGCACCGGGCAGGGCCTCACCATCTAACCTCCATCAGAACTGCCCGTGCAGATGAGGAACACGGTCACAGAGGGAGTGAGGGCCTCTGCACCCCAGCCAGGCAGGAAGCCAGGCTGGGGAGGGCACTGCAGTGGGCAGGCAGGTACTGCTGCTCTCCCAGGGCCTGGGCCAGGGCCCATCCTCCCCGGAGACCTCAGAAATGCCTGTTCAGTGGGTGGCCACTGAGGCCAAAACCTCACCCTGCCCCTGCCCTGTGGAGAGCCTGGTCCTACCCTGCCCTAAGGGTCAGGGATGAAGTGAGATGACTGCTCCCTGGATGTTTCTCAGAACATCCCTGAGGGGAGGACGGCTTCCCTGTCTTATAGATGAGGGGACTGAGGCTCAGAGGGGCTGAGTATCTTGGCCAGAGTCTCTAGAGCTGGTGAGAAGAAGGACCAGGAAACAGAAACCAGATGGGCTTGCTCCCACCCAGCCTTTCCTCTCCCCTTATCCCCCTCCCCCCCTCCCTTTCCCTCTTCCTCCTCCTTGGGTCTTCCCTCTTTCACTCATCTGTATCTCCCCCATTCATCTGCTGACTGAAGAGAGAAGGCTGCATACACAGAAGAAGCATCTCTAGGGGAAAATGGCAGCCCCTCTGGCTCCAACTCCAGCCATGGGCATCAGGCACCGAGGGCACTACAGCCCCCTTTTGCAAGGTGGCCTGAGTGCATCTCTGTGCCTCTGCATCGGAGACACCTGAACTGCTCAGGCACCAGGGCAGCCTGGAAGGAAATTAATCACCCTTCAGAGCAGTGAAGGCTCTCAATGCACCAAGGGCCACAAGCCTTGGAGCCCCAGAGGCACCCACCCTTCCTCCTTGGCTACCACCCCTTCCAATCACTCACCGCAAAGCACACCAACCCACCAAGCTGACCCAGTCAGATGGCCAACCTCAGTCTCTCAAACTTCCTCTTCCTCTCATCTGAGGTTGGGACGCAGAAAGGGCTTGGTCCCATCATCGTTGGGTCCCTGGAATTCTGATAGAAGCCTATGACTCTCACTGACCTGCACTCGAATCCTGGGTGCATGCAGACAGTTCATCGGGCTTCTCTGATCATTGGTTTTCTATAAAATGAGGAGAATTGTAGCCACCTTGAAGACAAGTGATAGTGAAGGGGCAGTCTGTGTACATGACATCCTTCCTAAAAACCTCCCTCCCGATGATGCTTGGGGTAAAGAGCATGAGGCTTAGATTTCATGCGGCTTAGCCCCAGGGAAAGGGCTTCAGGAACCTGAAGGCTAGGGGTGAAGGGGGACGTATTCAAAGTCCTCAGCGACATGCAGAGACAGCTGCGTCCATAGGACAAGAGCAAGACCACTCCTCTCCCACCCTGAGGGCTTAGCAGGACCTTTATGAGACTTTCTATAACTCCAAGTGTGGACATTTAGCTTCCCCAAGGGTCCTGTCCTCACTCTGGGGAAGACCTGGCTTCCAGGAAGTCTGTAGAGAGGGCCTCTGTGATCCTGTCTTACTTGACGCCCCTGCCTCCTGCTCCCCAGTATGACCAGTCTTCTCCTACCTAGAAGCTTGGCACATGGGTTGTAAGGGGATTCAACGCCTTTCTAATTCTCTTCTGCTTTATTGTTGCTATCGGTTGTTATGGCCCAGACAAGTCCAGCATGGAGACATTAGATCAGCATTTCGGCCTGGGCCTCCTGGCCAAGTCCATTACAGCACTGTCCTCCCGGGATGGCCGATGGCTGCCCTGCCCCGTGGCCGCCTCCACAGGTCCTGCCTTCCCATGGGCTGCCAGAACGACCCGCCCAGTCCATCGGAGTCCAGCCTAGGGTGCAGCGGCCTCCCCTATTGCAGGCAGGAGGCCTCCTTGGAGGAACCCGGAGTCCCCAAAGATCCGATCCGTGTCCTTCTGTGCATTATCCAGACGCCAGGATGGAACAATGGATGGCAGTCCTGTGAGTGGGGAGCTAGGCAAGCCTGAAGGTCGATCCCAGCTCCTAAGAGCTGACAACAATCACAAATGCTTATGTGTCACTCTCCCTCGGTGCCAGGAACTTGCTCCAATGCTTATGTTAATTCTCACGGGATTTCACAGAAGAGGAAAACCAAAGCACAGAGCAGGTAAGAAATATACCCTGGAAGGGTGCTGAAACCTGGCAGTAGCCCAGAGGAGAGAAGCCATCATGTTGCCCCTGACACAATCCACCAAGAGCCAGGACAGGAGCACCAATAAGAGCCCGTGGCATCCTGCATGCATGGCCTGCCATACTAGGGCCACTGAGAAAATCACAACAAGTGGGCCAAACATCAGGAGAGTCTTCCTGACTCCACCATCTGCTTCTGCTGCAGCTTTTGACCTCGGGAGGCGCCAGGCCACTCACAGCTCTGACTGTGCCCATCCGGCCCTGCCGAATGGAGGCCCCAGGGTCACCTGGTTCCTGGCCGGCCTGTCTGATCACAGAGTAGGGGCTCTTCTCTGATGCCACTGTGCCTCCTCATCCTTCTGGGGTGTCACCGAGCTGACCCACACATGTCTATGCAGGGTTTGAGCTTTACAGAGATCCCTGTAATTGAACTGCAGTAATATGGAGTTTGTAAAAAAAAAAAAAAAAAAAAAAAGTAACTAAGGATACCTGGGTGGCTCAGTTGGTTAAGCATCCAACTCTTGTTGATTTTGGCTCAGGTCATGATCTCACAGTTTGTGGAATCGAGCCCCGAGTCAGGCCCCGTGATGACAGTGTGGAGCCTGCTTGGGATTCTCTCTCTCCCTGTGTCTGCCCCTGCCCCCTCAATAAATAAATAAATAATTATTAAAAAAAAAAAACTCACCGAGGCACTCCTGGAACAACTCTTTTTCATCTGCCCATAACACCAGCCCCATTCTAAACACTTCGGGGCTCAAACAGGTTTTCCATCTATTTACTGACTCCACCCCAACTCCATGATTGATGGGGAAGCCATTGAACCTGTCCCTATTGGCCAAAGGTGGTCCAGCCAGGAATGGATGTGGAACACTGGCTGAATCAATCAAAGGTTTCCCCATGATTTTTAACTTGGGGCCAGAGGGAGCCTCAGTCTATCTCCTGGAGGGGAGCTGGGAGACATGCAGGGTGAAACTGCCTGGGCCCAAGTGTTTGAGAAAAATCAGCCAGCAGAGGGGAGAGAGAAGAATCTTGGCAGGAGGAGGGTATCAGAGGACCCAGTTCTATTTGTCCTGGAAAAAATAATTAATTCTTTTTTAAAAAATTTTTAATGTTTATTTTTGAGAGAGAGAGACGGCAAGCGTGCATAAGAGGAGGAGGGGCAGAGAGAGGAGGACAGAGGATCCGAAGTGGGTTCCATGCTGTCCACAGAGCACCTGGTGCAGGGCTCAAATTCATGAACCCCAAGATCATGACCTGAGCCAAAATCAGATGCTTAACTGACTGGGCCACCCAGGCAGTCACCTCATTTTTCTTTTTAATTTTAGAGAGAGTGTGAGTGGGTCAGGGGCAGAGAGAGAGGGAGGGAGAGAGAGAGAGAGAGAGAGAGAGAGAGAGAGGGAATCCAAAGCAGGCTCATACACGGTTAGTTCGAAGAGTCTGATGTGGGGCTTGATCCCACAACCGTGGGATCACAACCTGAGCCAAAATCATCAAGAGTTGGAGGCTCAACTAGCTGAGTCATCCAGGTGCCCCAAGAATTAATTCTGATGAAAGAAGTTTCAGTAAAGTAAAAACAACAATAGGACAAACAGATCTTTTAAGACCCCTTCATGGGAAAATCATCTTGAATTGCAATTATTGTGATAGAATTAATGCTAGAAAATTTTAGCATTTTAAAAGCATTAGGAGTTCCCTAAAATAAAAAATTGAAATATTTTTGGCTAATAGTTTTATATTTATAAACATAGTGTCAAAAGCCCATTAAGATGGTGGATTCAGGCACCTGGGTGGCTCAGTCGGTTAAGCGTCCGACTTCAGCTCAGGTCACAAACTCGTGGTTCATGAGTTCAAGCCCCGCCTGGTGCTCTGTGCTGAGAGTTCAGAGCCTGGATCCTGCTTTGGATTCTGTGTCTCCCTCTCTCTCTGTTCCTCCTCCACTTGCACTCTGTCTGCACTCTGTCTCTCTCTCTCTTTAAAAAAATAAATAAAGATGAAAAAAAATTTTTTAAAGGTGGTAGACTCAAGATGCCCTGAATTTACTAAAGTCTGTCTTCTTCCTGGCTCTTCCTCACCCATCCCCCCCACCCACCCTCTGAGCACTTTAGCAGATAGCGTTTCTTAAAACATCAATATGGAAATAGCACATTATTCCCAACTTTTTTAAAAAAACAATCCTTTAAGTGAGGCTACTTGGCAACCCATAGTCAGATCCCTTCAAGTCACTTTTATTTTCAAAAGTAATCAAAATGCAACTACTTAATAACCAAGATATGGAAATAACCCCACTGCCCATTAACTTATGAATGAATACAAAAGACATGAAACACAATGGAATACTATTCAGCCACGAGAAAGGATGACTTTGTGCTGTTTGCAACATTTTAGCACCATATGCTAAGCAAGATAAGTCAGACAGAGAAAGACAAGTACTGTAGGATATCACTTATACTTGGAATCTAAAAAAGTCAAACCTATTAAAAAAACAAAACCAAACCCAGAGAGTAAATGGTGGTTACCGGGGAAGTAAGATTGATGGTGTGTAAGAGTACTAACTTGTAGTGAGTACTAAACCATAGAGATCTAATGTACAGTGTATTGAATATAGATGATAACGTATTACTGTAAGTGTACAATGTGATAAATATCATTACAGTGGTAGCCATATGACAATATACAAGTGTACCAAAGTCACATGCTGAACATCTTAAATGGACACAATATCACATGTCAAATTTGTCCAATAAAATCAATATTCTAGGTTTCTGACTCCCCCACCCCTTCATTTGGCCTTCCATTATTTGGCCAGCTTCCCCAGAATTTGTCCTATAATATTTAGTTAATGGCATCTTCATTATCATCACTTGTGTCTCTGAAGATGAGTGTGTCCCATGAAAACCTAGTCTTTGTCAGGCCTTTCCTTCCCACACTGAACACCACCCCTCCCATAGGTGTGTCCCATGGGTGTGCCAAGTGAAGGGACTGGCTCTGTGGGGTGGGCACCTTGTCCTGATGGGCAGGTGGCATTGACACGTCTGCCCACTCTAGCCTAGAGGACTAGGGTGGGTCAAGGTCAAAGGTGGCCTGAGTCAAGGTGAGTTTGTCTGAAGCAAACCAAACCAAGTCAACCAAAGGGTGGCCTTCCTCCAGGCAGCAAGAGCCCCATTTCTCTCTGGGTCGCGGCTCTAGGAACAGAGTGCTCGTCAGCCACCTACCCCTTCCTTAGTGTAAGATGACCTCCAGCAGTTAGGCCAGGGAAACAAGGGCTCTAGATGCTAGCTTAGGGGTTGGAGACCCAGTTTTCTATCTTTACCCTCTTTTTCAAGAGTTCATGCGATTTTCCAATGTCCCCACCTGACTCTTCCCACAGATGATTTTTTTTGTATAATTGACATATAACATTATGTTAGTTTCCGGTGTACAACACAATGATTCAATATTTGTATATACTGCAAAAGGATCACTACAATAAGTCTAGTTAACATCCCTAATGTTACGTATTATAGAATTTCTTTTTCTTGTGATGAAAACTTTTAAGATTTACTCTCTTAGCAACTTATAAATACATAATACAGTATTATTAATTCTAGTCCCCATGTTGTACATCACATCCCCATGACTCACCTAATTTAGAGCCAAGAGTTTGTACTTTTTAACCCCTTCCCCCAACAAATGATTTTTTTATATGAAATTTATTGTCAAATTGGTTTCCGTACAACAACAAATGATTTTTAATAAGGGCACGCAGTGGGCTAACTTCACTTGCTGTCCTGGACTGAGTGAGAGAAACAAAGACAGAGACAGAGAGGGACTGAGGGAGGGAGTTGGAGGTGGAGGAAAAGGGAGAGGGTGGAGAGAGGGAGAGATAGTAAGGGGAGGGAGAGAGAGAGAAGGGAGGGAAGCACATTCATAGAGAGCAAAGCAGAGTGAAGCTCCGTCTTCACTAGCCAGGCTTTTACACTGAAGATGCCCTGAACCATCTGAAGACAGATGATCTCAGAATTGGGAGAAGTCAGGCAGGTCTGAGGCTCAGAGATAGGCTCCAAATCTAGCAGACCTGGGAATCAGGAAGAGGCTCTGGTCACCATCATATGATCAGTCGGGTGGCCAAGCCACTGTGCTAGCCAGGGTAGAAAGGCTGCATTCTCTGGACAGCAGGGATCAGATCTTCCTAGACCTGATCGGCCAACCATCGAGGTTTGATATTCATTTACTCCCTCTCTGACCCCTTAGACAGCAGCATCCTGGAGCTGGCTCATTCCTGATCATGAGAGAATACCAGGACAACTCCAGAAATTTTGTGAGCTGGCTGTTAAACACAGCTTTTACAGAAAATTAAATTATAAACTTACAATTAAATACATTGCATCAAAAACACAGATCCCACCTAACTCATAACTTCCTAATTAATTTACTCTATTTTACAATTGAGTTTATTTGTATCTATTTACGATCTATATGGTGCTTATATGGTGGGAATACCATATAGTATGTGCTGCTGTACATCTCTCCCCAGCTCCAAGTTCAATGATGTCTCATTGGCAGGAGTATTTATACCACAGACATTGCAAACACTACTAGTCAGGGACTCACCCCCTCCTGACCCCCGGAGTGTTGATTATTCTTCACATATCAAGTTCTAAGAGTGCGGACCATCACACTGCTTCCCATAGGGAAGGTGCTCAGCACACAGCTCAAATCAATCAATGTGTATTTAAATAGTATTTTTTTTTAACTTTAGAGAGAGAGAGCAAGCTGGGGAGAAGGGGAGAGAGAGGCAGAAGGGGAGGGAGAGAGACTCTCAAGCAGGTTCCACGCTCAGTGCAGAGCCCAACTCGGGGCTAGATCTCATGACCGAACCCGGAAAGCAAGAGGTGGATGTTTAACTGACTGAGTCACCCAAGCGGCCCCAATCAATGTGTATTTAATAAACAAGACAAAGCACAGTCAATATTTATGGCTATAGTGCTCCTCAAACTTTCCAGGACAGTTTCGATGCAAATGTTTTTCTTTGTGGTCAGACTATAGAACCCAGTTAAGTTTCAGAGCCAACGTTGGATGTATGGGGTCACTTTGAGATAAATGGGTGATTTACAGACTTTGCACCCTCTCTTTCCATCCCCACAGCACCAATTACTTTTTTCTTTGTACGTTAATTGCATTTTTACTTCCCCAAATTTAGGTCATGGGTATTTTAAATTACCTTCTTATTTACAGGCTTCAAGATCTAACGCTGAAAGTTTGAGGGGAAAGAACCAGTCTTTTCCAGGGCCAGATTTGAAAATTAGTAAATAATAATAATAATAATAATAATAATAATAAAAACTCTCAAACCTTAAGCATCTATTGCCTAAAATAGGCAGTTTAGAGCTTGAAATCCAAGTGACTCACAAACCATGCAGCTGGTGACCCTCCTCCCTCCAAAGCTAATTGAATAAAAAAAAAAAAAAAATACTTGAAGATGGCTGGTCTCTCCAAGAAGCAAACCCCGTGCACTTCCTCTCCCCCAGGCCTGAGGCTTGCTTGGCCACACAAGGCATATAAAAACCCCATTTGGAGAATCACTTGTTTCCCACGTGGTTCTTCCGTCAGTGTAATTTAAGAAACACACAATTCCCGCACCCAGATTTGGAAGTCACAAGTGGTGCACATCTGATAGGGAAGCCAGAAGCTGGAGGAGTGGTTTTTCTCTCTGCTTAAGCCCCTGAACTGGCTTCTAGAGATTCAAGCCACTTTCTACAGAGATAAGGTTGATATACACACAAGGGGAAAAGTGGCTCATAAACTCCAAAAGTGCTGGGGGGGGGGGTGGGGTTGTGGAAGGGGGGGCAGTCCCCCGGCCAACCATGCCATCGGGAGCTGGAGGAAGAAATGAGAAGGAAGTATGTCAGCATCTTAACTGTGCTCATCTCTGAGTAGTGGGGTTGTGGAGATTTTCATTTTCTTTATATCTCTCTGAATTTGCCAAATGCTCAATGATGAACAGATATGGCATTTTGCTTATAGTTGGGGTCCGGGACATTATTTGTTTGCTTGCTTTGTAAAAGGAGAACAGGGTTGTGTCTTTGCTTACCTCTGAGTGCCCCTGGCTGGGGACATTTGGTGTTTCCAAGAGCGGGCCCATCCAGCCCCATGTAAATCATCCTAACGCGTGGTTTGTTCCTTAATTAGCAGCGGAGGGCCTGCAGTTTTTTAAAATGGTGATTTAGGGGTGCCTGGGTGGCTCAGTCAGTTGAGCGTCAGACTTCAGCTCAGGTCATAATCCCTTGGTTCATGGGTTCGAGCCCTACACTGGGCTTACTGCTGTCAGCTCAGCCCGCTTCAGATCCTCTGTCCCTCTCTCTCTCCTCCCCTTCCCCACTCTTGCGCGAACCAGTGCATACTCTCTTTCTCTCTCTCTCTCTCAAAAATAAATAAACATTAAAAAAAAAAACTTTGAAAAATGAAAAAAAAATGGTGATGTAGATGAGGGGGCAACTCAGCAGAGTGACTTTTTTTGTAAACATGGCACTGAATGGTGCTGAAGTTTTTATACAGCTTGACGGTTCCCATCCTTCACCAGTGGTGAAGGCACCCGGCTCTTCTATAGCCTCCGTGGCAAGTACTACTGGTTACCCATCCAATAGCTAGTTTTTTTCGATTGCTAATAGCTGTTCTAGATTTCTTCATTCCATTCTAATTTTGATGAGGGTATCCATATGCCCAGAAAAAATATATCCACTTCCTGGCTTGGCCGCAGCTCAGCGGCCATGTGATCCAGATCTGGGGGAAAGACAGGGTGACCAGCTCAGCTAGAATGGCCCTTAGCCAGTTGTCCCTCTTCCTCTTTCCTGCCTGCAAAGTATCAACAGCTTGAAGGTGCCCGGCTCTGCCCTTGTCAGCTGCCCCACCCAAAGTAAGACCTGCCTTCACCTGACAAAGCCACTGAAGGTTTTGTTTCCCAAAGTGGAAGGAGTTCTCCCTCAAAATGAATTTGGCTTCTGCCTCTGGCCAACTTCACTGTGTATTTGTAGCTTCCAGTTTCTGGCCACTCCATTTCCAGAACTTCTGGAACTAAGAGACGCCTGGATGCACACAATGGATAAAGGATCCTCTGGCTCCTCAGCATGGGCCTAAGTCTTCTGAGGTGGGAACATAGGTCTCTGGGATCTCTTCCACACCCAGTGAAGAGCCATGCCCTGATTCATTTATTCCTTCAGCGAATACCTCTGATCCAGGCAAGGTTCAGTGTGAACAAGACAGTGTGCATCCCTGTAGAGCAGCTAGATGGTAATCTAACAAATACCGACATAGCAATTTCAGGTAATAAAAGCAGTATGAATAAAAATAAAACAGAGTGGTGTGATGGGAGAGGTCACCCAGCTAGGGTGGTCAGGCAGGGGGCTATGTCATCTGCCTTGTGATAGTAGTGACCTGATAAGAGTAAGGGGCTGAGCCATATGAAAATTTAAGGTAAAGACATTAGGCAGTGGAAACAAAGTCCTAAGGCCATCACACAGAAATCAAATAGCTGGGCATCTCGGTGGCTCAGTCGGTTAAGCATCAGGTTCTTGACCTTGGCTCAGGTCACAATCTCAAGGTTCGTGGGAAGGAGCCCCATGTTGGGCTCTGAGCTGACAGGGTGGAGCCTGCTTGGGATTCTCTCTCTCCCTCTCTCTGCTCCTCCCCCACTAGCACGTGCACATGCTCTCTCTCTCAAAATAAATAAGTTAACTTAAAAAAAAGAAATCAAATAGTAGCAAATACATTCTATAATATTCTGGGCACTGTTTTCAGTGCTTTATATATTTTACGTGTTTAACCCTCACAGCAACTCTAGAGGATAGTTGCTATTGTTACCCCCATTTTATAAATGAAGAAACAGCAAACCAGAGAGGTCATTTGCCTAAGGTCACACAACAATTAGGCAACCTATTCTTTTTTTAATTTCATGGGTCCAAATACTGGATTCAGGGGTACTAAACATTCAGTCTTTCCTGTATAAAATTATAAGACTATATGCAGGTCTTTAATGTTTGAGGATGTGGTATTATACTATTGTCTCCTTTGGAATAGGTGATGGGATATGAACCGTTTTGCCATAATTCCAAATAGCTGGATGCAATCGACTATTTGTAAGTCAATCATTTAACCTTACTACAACCCCTTCTTTAAATTATTAACAGTTTTATTGAGATATAATTCACATATTTTACAATTCACCAACTGAAAATGTACAAGTCAGTGGCTTTTGGCATATCCACAGGGCTGTGCCTCCATCACCATAACCCATTTTTAGAACATATCCATCACTACAAAAAGAAACCCTGTACCTTTTAGCAAGTACCACCCATTTCCTCCCCAACCCAGCCCAGCCCTAGGAAACCACCTATCTATTCTCTACCTCTATGGATTTGCCTATGCTAAACATTTCATATAAATGGAATCATATAATATTTGTCCTTTGTGTCTGGCTTCTTCTTCTTTCACTTGCCATGATGTTTTTCAGGTTCATTCATGTTGTAACAGGTGAGAGGTTCACATATGTCATAACATGTAACATGTACGAATACATACAATATGTATACATTCCTTTTTTTGGCCAAATAATATTCCATGATATGGATATGCCACATTTTACTTATTCATTCACCAATTGATGGATGTTTGAGTTGTCTCCACTTTGGGGCTACCATGAATAGTGCTACTAGGAGCATTCATGAACAACCTTCTGAGTGGACTGTGTTCTCCATTCTCCTGGGGAGATCCCTGGGGGTAGAAGTGGTAGGTCATACTCTACGGTCATGCTCCAGGGTTAAGCAACTGAGGAGCTTTACTGAGGGGTGCAGCTTTCCTCTTCTTGGGCCATTTCCCTCCAGCAGCTGCACTCACCCCTGACGGGTGCACTTGAAACCAGCCCAGAGGAGGGAGGGGCATTGGCTCTCACAAAAGTTGGGTGGCCTTCCCTGGTCATCTCCTTTAGACAGTCAGGAACATATTTCCCAGCAAATTTTGGGGGGCAAGGAGTTCTAATTAATGACACTTTATTACTAAAAAGTATTTTGGGAGTGATAAAATGTTGGCATTGTTTTACTGCTGCTTGAAGTGGTAACTTCCCATACACATCCCACCTCTGGGAAGCAGACCCCAGGAGTTAGCCATTCGGTGGCCTCTTGGCAGGAGGAGAGGGTCAGAATGAAAAGAAGTGAATCTTCCTTCATAAACAAAGGCTAACTAGCTTTGCTGCCCCTTCCCAGGGTTGAGGCAAACCCACCAGTTACCTCATTACTGGCTACAGCTAATAACTCATGAGAACGGCAAGGACACTCTATCCCAGTTGTGGGCACAGGGCTGCCCTACAGCCTAGAAAGTCCCAGAACAGGCTGGACGGACTCTGCTTCCCCCTCCCAACCTCCACGTGTGTCCAGTCCACAGGGAGACGGGCTGAGGCCCCTCCGAGGAAGTGGGCTGGGCCCAGCCAGGTGTTCCTCTCTCCCACGTCAGCGCAGCATTTAGATGACAGCAGGCTTCCAGGTGGGAAGTGCAACATCCGGGCGTCTTCGAGGTCTGTCCAAAGATCCAGATGTTTGGCATCGACGGCCCCCAAACCTGAGTGATTGAATCTGACACTTTTTTATAGAGTGTAGGCACAGCTGTCCAAAGGAAGCTTGTCTGTATTCACTCCTTCTCTCCCAGCTCGAGTGTGCTTTACATTCTGATTGCAGCAAACTTTTGGCAGCTTCCTTCCATTCTTATGCTGGGGAAAAACCCAAGAGACCCTCCCCTACCCCCATAAGAAGGAGGGAGACCAGGAGCCTGGCCTATTTGATGGAAGGGTGGGAAGGGGGTCCAGATGAAACAGTGCTGTGAGAGAGGGAGTCCTGCACTAAGTGGGGGTTCGACCAGTCTTTGAGGTCACAATCCATTCTAGGCAAGCTCTATTCTTTTTTTTTTAAGTTTATTTATTTTGAGACAGACAGAGACAGTGTGAGTAGGGGAGGGGCAGAGAGAGAGGGAGAAAGAGACAGAGAATCCTGAGCAGGCTCCACATTGCCAGTGCAGAGCCCGATGTGGGGCTCGAACTCACGAAACCATGAGACCATGACCTGAGCCAAAACTGTCAGATGCTTAACTGACTGAGCCACCCAGGTGCCCCAAGGCAAGCTCTATTCTAAAGCAAGCTCAACAGATGCCTACCCCCCTTCCTAGAACCCAGAAAGAGGTTCTTCCTTAGGAGTCCTTGGAGGGGCAAGACAGAGAAGGAATGAGGCCTTCAAGAAGTCCTAGAGGGGACCCTGCTGAGTGCTTTTCTTCTCCCACTTTCCCAATTACCCAGCATCCCTGGGGTCCCCATCTGGCCCACTGGATGGACCACTTTCCTTTCCCAGAACACGCCGTGTCCTCCTCTGCCCTCCTTCCCTTCCTTGGCTACCTGTCGATCTTCATCATCTTTCTTGGCTCAGCTCCACCACCCCCTCCCTGTGGCCATCAGTGAGCACCCAGTGGAGCTACTGACATCTCTTTCATAAGCCAGGGAGATGGGAATGTACTTCCATGGGAACTTTCCTCGCCCAGCACGTTTCCGAGGACAGGGACAGGGATCATCCCCCTCTACAGCTTCCTCGCCATCCCAGAGCCCAGAACGGGATAGCATCGTGAGAGCTCAGTGGAGGTTTGTGGACATGAAATAAAAGGAGAGCCTGTCGGAGGGCAAAGAGGTGGTGCCAGAGTCAGCAAGAAGGAAAACGGAGGAGGAAAGAGAGAGGTCATCTGCTGGTGTTGAAGGTACAAGCTGGGGGCTTGCAATTAGGGGACCCTTAGCCTTGCATCCCCTGAGGTGATTTAAAAACCATTACCTCCATTAAGGGTCAACCTTTAAAAACCATTACCCCCGTTAAGGGTCAAGTATTAGGTGAGCATACTTTGGGGTGCCTGGGTGGCTCAGTCAGTTAAACATCTGACTCTTGATCTCAGCTCAGGTCATGACCTCACAGTTCAAAGGTAGGAGCCCCACATTGGGCTCTGCACTGACGGCACAAAGCTTGCTTGAGATTCTGTCTCTCCCTTTCTCCTTGCCCTTCCCCTGCTCTCTCTCTCTCTCTCTCTCTCTCTCTTTCTCTCTCAAAAATAAATAAACTGAAAAGAAAAAAAAAGAAATAGAAAGAAAAAGAAGAATTAGGAGATGATACTTAAAAAAATCCAGATTTTTGGCATCTAGTGAAAAAACTCAGATGGTCCCAACAAGAGAGGCTGAGCTGGGTGTGGGGCTGCCCACTTGGCCAGGCAGGGTCCAGCCCCCTTTGCCCTTGGTGGTTTCTGCCCTGGGTTCAGTGGGCATCAGTTTGCCCTCCCGATGCTGGGAGGTGCTAAGCTGAAGGTCCTTGCCATGGAAAGGGCAGCATAGAAAAGAACCTTCCCCAGATTTTACTTAGGGCCTGACTGGGGTTTTAAATCACACCCAGAGCTGCCTTTTCTCTTCCCCAAAGGAAAAGAGACCTCAGACAGTCCTTTGGAGCAATCTCCACAGCCACTGAGTGTCTGAATCTCAGGTTCTCTCGGGACACTGCCCCCTCAGGTGTATGTGGGAGTCGTGACAGTCCCCCAGCATTCCATCCACATACTAGGGAAGCTTATTTTCCCATCTTTACTTCCTGCCAACTTCTGTTCATAGAAAGAAATTTAATTTATTTTCGTTAAAAAGCATCGGTAAAAGCAAGAATCACAGACTATGGTTGGGGTGTGGGAAGGAGGGAGGGGGGATTCCTGAGGGGCTGCAGGAAACTTGTGGGGGGTGGCGATGTGCTCACTATCCTGATTGTGGTGATGGTTTCACAGGGGGGCCTACCCAAATCTAAGTTAGCAAACTGTGCATTGAAACAGGTACCACTTGTTATATGTCAATTATACCTCAGTGAAGCTGGAAGCTGTTTTTTTTTTTTTTTTTTTTTGAAAGAAGCAAGAAGCACCATTTGAATTTCATTAAAAGGTAAATGGTTTCAGGGACACCTGGGTGGCTCAGTCCATTGAGTGTCCGACTCTTGATTTCGGCTCAGGTCATGATCTCACAGCTCCTGGTTCGAGGCCTGAGTCGGGCTCCGTACTGACAGCTCAGAGCCTGCTTGGGATTCTCTCTCCTTCTCTCTCTGCCCTCCCCAGCTCGTGCTCTCTTTTTCACTTTCTCTCTCTTTCAAAATAAATAAACTTTGGGAGCACCTGGGTGGTTCAGTCAGTTAAGCATCCGACTTTGGCTCAGGTCATGATCTTGCAGTTAGTGGGTTGGAGCCCCGAATCGAGCTCTATGCTGACAGCTTGGAGCCTGGAGCCTGCTTCAGATTCTGTGTCTCCCTCTCTCTCTTTCTCTGCCCCTCCCCAACACCTCCTCTGTCTCTCAAAATTAAATAAACATTTAAAAAATTTAAAAATAAATAAATAAACTTAAAAAAAAAGGGTAAATGACTTCAGCATGGAACCATAAACCTCACTGAGCCCAGTGACCCCGGTTTGAACAGTGTGTTGGGCATTTGGGAGAGCAGGTCAGTAGTGAGGGGCCCAGGGGCCAGGACGTGCCCTGGAGCCCTCAGAAAACCCTGCCTTTCTCCCACCTGTTCCCAGTCATCCTCTCCCCAAATCCCCCTCCTGGGGCTTCCTTCTCCCTGTCCCCCACAGAAGGAGTGCTTTTCCAATCCCTGTCGGGTGGGTGTTAACAGCTCTTGGCTGAGGAGGACCCTGCCCTGCCACAGCAGACTCTGAGCCCCACAGACCCCTCTCCAAGTGAAAGGCATGGGGTGGGGGGGCACACCTTCTTCCCCACTGTCTTCCTCGACACCTGTTACCCGTGTCCTCTGGGAGAGGCCTGCCATCCATGGCCTGCTCATCCCTGCAGCCACTCCCAGGGGGGCTGTCAGGGCTCTGTTTTTGTCTTTGCCAAAGCCCAGAATGTCCAAACACGTGCCTCCCAAACAGTTCATCAAAAGAAATAAAAATGATCAGCCTTACATTAGCAACACAGGTTAACTTGGCTGAGCACTGCTTTCTCCCTTCTCCCGCCTGGCTCACCCCTCTGAAGGCCAGGAGGGCAGGCAGTGGACCAGCTTGGGTGGTCAGCCTGCCGGGCAGGCCTCTCCATTCCGGTGACTGTGGGCAGCCCAGGGATCACTGCTCTCTGTCTCCCTAATGAAGTCTGACTCCGCTGGAAAGCATGTGTTTGCACAAAATGTAACCAGGGGAGGAGTGGACGAGTGGGGAAAGAGGAAGGCAAGGCCCCACTGCCACAGTCCGAGTACTCCCCCGGGAAGGCAGGAACAGTGTTTTGCAGGCACATTTGCCCCTTCTGCAGCAGGAAAGCCTGAACTGGGCTCAGTCTGGGCTCAGGCTGCAAGGCATGCTGGGAGCTCCGCTGTGGGAGGCTACGGGCCTGAGGGAGCTGATCTTGAGGGAGGACATGTCTTTAGGGAGAGGGGCATTGGTCCTGTACCCTGTTTCCACAGGGCCTGGATGTCTTTGGTCTTGTTCTGGCCACCCCAGTGGTACTCAAAGGGTCTGGGTTCCTGGGGGAGGGAGCGAGGGTGAGGGAGGATCAAGGGTCAGGTCCAGACGGCTCTTAGGCCCAACAGGACAGTATCCTAACCCAAAGGTGAGAGTGCAGGAAATGGGCGCTGCCTTTGAGGTGTTGGGGAAAAGAGGGTGACCGAGGGCCTGGTGTAGCCAATGCTCAGTACGGGAGACCTGGGTCCAGATGAAGATCCTTTGGTCCTGCCCTGGCTCTCAGGTCATCTGGACCATTCTTACACCCAGCCATTCATCGTACAGGCAGGCACACCACCCTCAGCCTGCTCTATCCCTCCTTCCCAGCCCATCTTCTGCTTCCCCACCTTTGGACTCATTTTTTCCTCTTGGACTTGACTCTGAGAACCATCTCTCAGCTTTGGACATTTACTGTCCTCGTAGACTACAGTGCAGCCAGTCCCAGTGGCTACTCAGGCGTAGACCCCCCCATTAGCCCAGCTCAGCTCTGGATCCAGTCCCATAGCAAGGACAGTGCAGGTGATGCCCACAGCTGCACTCAGGCCCACGAGTGAGAGAGAGGGGAGGAGTGCCTGGTGGGACAGACTGGCCTGGCACCACAGCACAAAGCTGGCAGCTTGATGGCAGCTCAGGACCCCACTGGTCCCTAGGTGCCTATCTACCAGGCAGTGCTAGGGGTCCCCAGTGGGCTTCTGCCCTGCTCCGTATTAAGTCCAGCATTGGCAGTGGTGGTCGAGGGGGGGTGTTGGATAGCACCCATGGGAACTGGCTTCAGTGACTATTTGCTTATCTATTGCTTCATAACAAACTGCCCCAAAACTTAGCGGCTGAAACCACCCCTCATTTACCACCATTACCTCTTGAGGTTCTGGAAGTTGACCTGGTAGCTCTGGCTTGGCTATTCTCACTCAGGAGTTTTGTGGGGTTGCAGTGAGTAGTTGGGGCCGGAGGTAGCTCAAAGGGCTTCTGCTCTTACAGGTCAGGCAGTTGATGCTGGCTATTGTGGGGGTCTCAGCTGGGACACCTCATGTAGCCCCTCAATGTACATGGGCTTCCTCACAATATAGCAGCTGGCTTCCAGGGCTAAGCATCCCAAGACAGAGCCTGGCATAAACCGTCCTGCCTTTCATGACCTTTCCTTCCAGGTCATGTTGTACCATTTCTGCCCCCTTCTACTCCTCAGAAGGGCAGAATTCAGACTGGCCCAGATTGAAGGAGAGGGCAATTAGGTTCTGCCTCTTGATAGGAGGCATGTCAAAGAATTGATGAATAGATTTCAAAACCTCCTGAGTGACTCCTGCTGAGCTGGGCCTGGAAAAATAAAGCACAGAAATTAAAGGTAATTTCTGGGATTTTATCCTCTCTCCTTGCCTTCAGAATCTTTGGCTCCAAGCTAACCTTCCTATTGATGATACCTTTATCATGACAAGTGTGAGGAGCTCAAAAATGCCTGTTCATGGAGCTCAGACACTGGGGACTCTTAAATGGGTATCACTGGCCTTTTCAATGGGCACCTATTCACCTGGGCTGGGGGTCATACCCTCAGTACACAGCGCAGTGCTCACATGACATGGGGCAGGGCCTGTGCTCTCTGAAGGAAGGTGTGCTGTAGGAAGGCTCGTGAGGACCTTGCCTTTGTAGGGAGAAAAATCTTTTCCCTCTACCATCTTATGTTCTGTGTCCAGAGACCTGCAAATTAAACTTACAAAAGTCATCCTAGCAAGAAAAAAGAACAGATATAATTACGAATGTGTGCCCAAGACTTCTCAAAGAAATGTCACTCAAGGAGCTACTTAGAATTTGGATCTCATATGCCATCTTAGCAAAACACTTGTAAAGGAAAAGACACAGGCCAAGTGTTTGGGGCTTCTGGGGGTGGTGAGTTGTGGGATGGTCAGCATATGGGGAAACTCACAAAAAGTAAGATATTTCAGTAAGGTTTGTTTATGCAGATTCAATTGGTGCAGTCTCAGTACTGGATGGTTTCCTCTTCCTGGTGTGGGAGAAGGGAGGGAAATACCTTCACAAGGGGAAATGTATGCCTGCCTTGAGGAAGGTAGGGGGAGGGGAGGGTTTTTTCTGGGTCTGCTGTTTTTCAATTGTCTTCACCTCAAAATAATCCTTATGGCCAAAAGGCACATTTTGAGGATGGCATATTCTGATCCCCCTTTACCTTCACTCAGTGACTGTGAATCTGCCCACCTGCCATGTTGCCTTCACTCCAGGGGGCATGTGTAGTGGTGTTTGCAGTCAGATGACAGGTAAGATTTTTGGCTCTGACCCTGACCAGGGTGCAATCTCAGGCATGGCCAGCCAGCTTCCTGAGCCTCAGTTTCCTCTTTGGTAAAGCATAGGGAATCACAGTGCCTACCCCCTAAGGGGAGGATATAAGCATTCCACGGAAGGGATGAGAACATAGCCGGCATATAGCAAATGCTGCATATTTTTCAGATGGATATTACCTTAGAAAGGGGCAGTGATAATAATGGTGATTTCTGAGCCATGTAGCACATTGCCCCAAACATCCTAATGGATATGATCTCACCAAATCCTTATAGTTCTTTCATTGTGTGGATGGGAACATGAAAACTCAGGCCAGTGCCCAGCCCAGGTCACAGAGCCCATGGCTGTAACTCAGGCTCCTGGTCCCACATTACTGCTGTGCCAGTCAGGGCTTCCCTGGGTGGCTCACTAAGGCAATGAATCCTGATGTCCTTCAGGCCCCAGAAGGTGTGGCTGGGAGAGGAAAGGTTGCAAAGGGCTCCATGTGGCTGGAGGGTGGTCCTGAGAATTGGAGGTTAACCCAAAAACAAGCTGAAGAGGAGAGACAACAGCAAGGCCAAGAGGAAGGCCTAGGGGGAAAGAACTGGAAGAACCAGAGAGAGGTGGATAGATAGAAAGGATGAGATGCAGGGAAAGAGCAGGCTCGGTGAGGTGAAGCCCCAAGGGGACACAGAGTAGGGGTCAAACCTGGACCTGTCAGCACATAAAGCCCATATGTGCTACAGCGTGTGGGAGGACACAGCTGATGTGTCTCCACAGCTGGAAACTCTGGACAGGTTGTGAGTGGGCATCAAGAGGGCAGGAAGGGTAGGCTCGGCTGGGCTATGCGGGGTGAGGTGAGACTGCAGGAAGTCTGGAGGGGCCAAAGGGGGAGGAAGAAAAGGAGGTGAGCCTGAATGTGGGGAATGCGGAGTGGGTCCCCAGTTTGGTCACTGCACAGAAGGGGCAGTACCCTGGGCTCTCTGCGATAGATTCAATGTTTGTGTCCCCCCCCCACAAGTGTTAAATCTTAACCCCCCAGGGGCACCTGGGTGGCTTGGTCAGTTAAGCATCCAAACTCTTGATTTCGGCTCAGGTCATGATCTCACGGTTCGTGAGTTCGAGTCCCACATCGGGCTCTGCACTGACAGTGTGGAACCTGCTTGGGATTCTCTCTCTCCCTCTCTCCCTCTGCCCCTGCCCTGCCCTAACTCTTTCAAAAATAAATAAACATTAAAAAAAAATTCTAATCCCCAATGTGATGCCATTAAGAGTTGGGGCCTTTGGGAGGTGAATGCGTCAGTAGGGTGGAGTCCTCATGAATGGGATTAGTGCCCTTACATCTGGGACTCCAGAGAACTCCCTCACTCCTTCCTCCATGGAGAACACTGCAAGGCTTCACAGCTTGCACGACTGTGAGAAATAACTATTGGTTGTTTAAGCCACTTATCTAAGGAATTTGTGTCATAGCAGCCCAAACGGACCAATGCATCCTCTGATCTCAAGAAGTTCAAGGCCCTCAGTGGGGTGTGTGTGGCCCAGAGCACATTGTTCACAGGTCTGACCATCCTGAGTGTTGGTGACGGGTATAGCCAACGGGGCTCTCCCACTGTGGACATTCTGGAAATGTGCCCGCAGCACCTACGAATGTGAAGACATGCACTCCTGTTGCTACAGTTCCACTCCCAGGCACATGTCCAACAGACACTGTGCACAGGTGTGCCCGGTGACAAGTACAAGGATGTTCATGGGGGACGATGTTCGCGAGGGCCAGACCAGAAACCATTCCCAGTCTACCAGTAAAGGAAGAGGTGAAGAAATGGTTCCATTCACATAAATAGGTAATTATGTTAAAATGAGGTCATTAGGGTGGCCCTAATTCAATCTGACTGGTGTCCTTATAAGAAGAGGAGATTAGGACACAGGCTTACACAGAGGAAAGCCCAGGTGAGGACACAGAAAGCAGGCAGCCATCTGCACACCAGAGAGAGAGGCCTCGGGAGAAACCAGACATGCTGACGCTTTGATCTTGGACTTCCAGCCTCCAGAACTGTAAGGGCATCTTGTCCTCATCAACCCCCTGCCTCCCACTTCATGAAGTTGTCAGCTCATTGGATTTTATCCTGGGGCAGAACCTCACGGCTCACCTGGGCCAGACCTCTACTCTCTAGGCCAGGAGGTTAGTGGTTTGCCTGAGGTCACACAGCTCCGGGGTGATCTGCTCCCGCCACTGAGGCAGATGGTCCCACAGGGAAAGGGGCTGGAATAGGACTGGGGTGGGCGGTGTGATCCTACAGGACATGACACTCGATCCAATCAAAATCATGAAATTAAAAACCATACCCTGCCTGGATCCACCCAGACCAATTAAAGCAACCCCAACTTGGATGCATGTATTTTCTTTTAAAATTCCCCCAGAGGGTTCTAATGGGCAGCCAGAGCTGAGAACCCCACCACAGGGACATCACGGGTACTCAGTGGCTGCCACTCCTCTCCCTTGGTGCCACTTTTTATGTTATTTGAATGTGCTTCTTGATGCCAGCTGTGTGGGCTTCCCTCCATCCTGTTGCTAAATCCTTGTTTGGCAATCGATTCGGTCAACATGACTTTTCCATAGAAACATCTTTGTGGTCTGGTTCTTCATGTAGAAATTGTGTGCCCTTTCTGTTGTCATAACCGACTTCTCCAGGCAGACCGAACATGGGCTTGGGTCCCTCCCAGCACCACACCTGCTTCCTTCCCCACACACCCAGGTGGCATGAGGTCAGCCACTTGCTCTGGGAATGCAAGAGCCAAGACCGAAAGAGGAACCTGCCTGGGCTGCAGCTTCCCCCACACAACCGAGCAGAAAAGCCAGGCTGGGCTGGGTGGGGCCCACATGAAGGGAGGGGTGGTGTGGGGGAGACAGGCAGAGCAGGGCCTAAAGTTAAAGGTGTGCTTTGGGTCAAGTGGCTCACATTGGTGAGCCTTGGTTTACTCCCGTGTAGAGCGGGACTAGAAGCACCTGGTTCCAAGGATAAATGAGATATGGTGTGTGCCTGGGGGCAGGGGGCAGCAGGAAGCCCTTGTGGCTTGCACCCTTCTGGCATCCCCATCCTTGTATTCATCGGAGGAGATTCCCATGTTGCCAAGGAGGGTGTCTTCTAGGGCTTTCCCCTGGCAGTTCCCCACCAATCTCTGGGAACTCCCTCTCTTGCTTTTCCTTCTGAGAGCCTCCAGATTCCTATCTGCCAATCCCATGGCATGCTCCATGGCTGGAATGAGAGGAAGGGAGGGAGTGGGGAAAGGGAAACCTGTGGTTGGTAAGCAGGACAAGGTAGGGGGTGGGGTGACAAGAGGTGGCAATGGCAGCCCTCTCTTAGCCTCCTGGAGCATCCCCTGCAGTAGGTCTTGGGATCCCTTGCTTCTTTGTCCCCTGGCTGTTGGGATGCACCAGGGAAAAACAAGCTCATCAGCTTTGGTAATCTGGATGGCACTTTTGGGTGGATTACAGAAGGTCCTCCCTCTGGATAGCAACAACCATGGGCATGACTTGGCAAGCGGGGTATGGGCTGGATTTCAGGTCCAGTTTGCTTTCCAGCTGGGCACCTTGGGCACAACACAACTACACCACTGAACAGAATGACTCCAAAGGTAATTGACATTTAATCTTCGCGTGTGGAAACCATTTCTAGCAAGGGAAACTTGAGTTCACGCCACAGCCTGATTTGGGGTCTGTCTCCTCCCTCCCTCCAGGCAACCATGTCTACAGTAGAAAGTCCTTAAGGGAGGCGATGGCCCTGGGATTCACCTCTGGGTCCCCTCTCTTCTGTACAGAGGATGGAGTCCTGTAGCATCTGTGCCAGCTACTGCTCTGAGTCAGGATCTCTCAGCAGATGCATAGGACCTGGGAGAATACAGGGACAGGCACAGTCCTATCAAGGCAGAGATCCCCCAGAGTGGACTCCTGGCTGCCACAGAGACAGTTCTAGAATGAGATGCCTGTGAATGTGTCCATACACAGGATGCCACAGGGTTTTACCCTCAGCTTCCCCTTGAAATGTGAACTCTTTTTTCATTCCATTGGCCACCACCATCTTGGCTGTGCTGTCCCATCCATTCATTGATTCTGTCAGCAACTATGGAGTGCCTTCTGTATGTGCTTGGAGGAGCACACCATGGGAGTCCGGAGGTTAGAGTAGGAGCTATTCCCCCAGCTGACAAAGGCAGAAGGAAATTTAGTCAAAGAGAGAGCTCTGGCAGAAATCCAACCTTCACTTTGTGAATGACTGCCGTGTGCCAGGCAATGTAACAGGAGAGTCACAGAGCCAGCCAAGGGAATCTTGTGATGGCCTATGTTTCACACCTAGCCCCGCCCAGAAGGGTGGGTTACCAGCCCAACAGAATGGAATCAAACAGATTGACTCTAGAACTCCTGCTTCTCCTGTTGCTCTCCACGCCCCATGTCATGGTGCTGCCTACCCATGGCTCTGGCTAACACAATGGGCTTTCGTTTCTCTAGGAAAGCCTGCCCTCAGCAGGTGACTGCCCCCATCCCCGCTCCCCCCAGCAGGTGCCTGGGCTCTCAGTTTCCCCCTGTGCCTGGCTACCAGAACTTACAAGCCTTGGTTTACCAAGGGGTGAATGACCCCTCATGGCTTAGCATACCCCCATGCCTTGAGAAGATGGGAAATTCCAGGGAAAGGGAAAGAGATGAGCTCTCATCCCCACATCTTAGATTCCGACTGGAAGAGGATGCAGGAACATTGGGGTCCGTTGCCTGGCCTTCAAATCCTAGTATGGTTATTCCCTACCCACCCAGTGTGGACTAGATGCTTCCTCACGCTGCATACCTTCACAGCTACCTGAGGTAAGGATGTTCCTCGTATTTCACAGACCAGGAGACAGAGGCAAGAGCAGGGAAGGGTCATCCTTGCCCCAAATCGCCAAGAGGGTCACATTACACAGGATCTTTGGACTTCATGCCTGTGCCCCTTTCTCCATCCCTCCTCCCTGTGCCTGGCTATGTGGATGGAGCCCAGGATTCTAAGTGCCAAGGTGCTTTCCAGTAGAGGCACCTGATGATGTCCTGACCATCCTTCCAAGCCTTCAAAGTCAGCATTTGAAGCCAGACCAAATGGCAACCTGAGAGGGCACCTTAAGATCTCTGTGCTTCTGTTTCCTCATCTGCAAGGTGCAGGTGGCCATAAGAACACCCAAGCCCTGTAAGAACTAGAAAGGCCCCAAACAGGACACACACGTTCCCAGAAGCAGCAGTGATGGAGGCAGATGGAGTGTAGTGTCTATTCTCAGGCAGGCATTTTTCACAGCACGGGATCCCTGGAATACTCCTTTTATACAAGGCTTCCTTCTTAAATCTTCTCTCCCCCTTAACGTGGCCCAAGCCCCAGGCATCCAGTGACTTCCTTTGCCTCATAATCAAATATGTCACCTCTCCTATGATCTACTATTTAAGATCTTCATGGGTCACCTTTTAAAATGAACTAGTGTAGGGGCACCTGGATGGCTCAGTAGGTTAAGCATCTGACTTTGGCTCAGGTCATGATCTTGCAGTTTGTGAGTTGGAGCCCCGCTTTGGGCTCTGTGCTGACAACTTGGAACCTAGAGCCTGCTTCAGATTCTATGTCTCCCTGTCTCTCTGTCTCTCTGCCACTCACACTCTGTCTTTGTCTCTCCCTCTCAAAAATAAATAAACATTAAAAAAATTAAAATGAACCAGTATATGAATGGATAAATAAAATGTGGTCTATCCATATAATGCAATGTTACTCAGCTCTAAAAAGTAAGGATATTTGGACACACACTTCAACACGGATGAACCTTGAGGACACTAGGCTAAGTGAAATAAGCCAATCACAAAAAAGACATATACTGTATGATTCCACTTATATGAGGTTCCCAGTGTATTCAAAATCATAGAAACAGAAAGTACAATGGTGGTTGCCAGGGGCTGGAGGGAGGGAAATGGGGAGTTATTAGTTTAATGGGTACAGAGTTTCAGTTTGGGATGATGAAAAAAAAGTTCACATACTTATTGCTACTACATAGTACATTTAAAATGTGTAATTGGTAAATGTTATTTTATGTGTCTTTATCAATTTTTTTCTTTAGTTGATCATGCTTTTGGTGTCAAGCCTAGGAATCTGTATCTAACCTTAGATCCCTAAGATTTTTCTCCTAGGATTTTTCTAAAACTTTTGTGGTTTTATGTTATAAGTCTATGATATGTATCTTAAGTTTTCTGAACGATGTGAGGTTTAGATCGAGGTCACTCTCCTTCTCCGTCCTCCATCCCCCTCCTCCTCCTCCCCCTTCCCCTCCTTCTCCTCCCCTTCTCTCTTCTTCCTCTCTCTGTCTCCCTCTCCCCCTCCCCTCCTTTTCTCCCTTCCTCTCCTCCCCCTCCTTCTCCTCCTCCTTTCCCTTCCCCCTCTCCCTCCTCCCCCTCCCCATCTCCTTCCTTCCCCTCTCCTTCTCTCTCTCCCTCTCCTCTTTCTCTTTCTTCTACTTCTTCCTGGCTGTCCAATTGCTCTAGCATCATTTGCTGAAAAGGATATCCTTCCTCCGTGAATTGACTTTGCATCTCTGTCAAAAATCAGTTGAGTATATCTGTGGAGGTTTTTACTTCAGTTCTGGGCTCTCTAGTCTTCCATTGATCAATGCATTTGTACCCCTGCCATTAGCACACTATTTCAATTACCATAGCTCTACAAGAGGCCTTAACGTCAGGAAGAGCAAATCATGCCACTTTATTCTACTGTCAGGATTCTTTTCTCATCACTTCTCCTTTTCATATGATTTTAAACTAAGTTGGTCTATAGGTACAAAAAAAATCTTGCTTGGATTTTGGTAGGAAGTACATTAAACTTATAGATCAATTTGGGGAGAATTGCCATGTTTACCACATGGGACATTATAATCCATGAATTTGCTCTATCTCTCCAAATTTTTACATCTTATTTGATTCTTTTCATCAGCATTGGTAATTTTCATAATACAAATCTTCCACAGGTTTTCTTAAGTATGTGTCTAAACATTTCTTCTCTTTTTTTTGTTACTGACTGTAAATGATATGGTGCTTTTAGTATTGGTTTCTGTATGTTCATTTTTAGTATATAAAAATGTGATTTATTTTTGCATTCTAATCTTATATTCTACCACCTTGCTGAGCTCACTAATGAGTTATAGGATGGGTGGGTTTATGGGTTTTTTTTGTAAATCCCTTGGGGTTTTCTATGTAGACAATTAAGTCATCTTCAAATAGAAAGGGTTTTATTTCTTCCTTTACAATCTGTACATCTTTTTCTTGCCTAGGACTTTTGACACTATGTTGACTATGAGTAGTGGAAATGGATATCCTTGCCTTCTTCCCAGTCTTAGGGGCAAGCATTCAGTCTTTCTACATTAAGTATGATGTCAGCTATGTTTTTTTTGTAGATGTTCTTAATTGAGTTATGATAATTTCCTTCTATTCCTACCTTTTTTTTTTTACAATATGCTTTATTTGGCCTCTCTCCATATATATATGATATATAAACAACAGGATCTTGTACCCAGTAAATACTAAATAAATGGCATTTATTATCCTGACTATGATTGTGTAGGAAACACTCCCCTAGAGACCCAGGTGTTCAGACTCCATAGCTTACTTGCTGTGTGAATATAGCCAATTATTTAGTACAATATTATCATTTGTTATTTAAATGGGAATATACTTTTATCATATTATTATTTACTATCAGTTAGGTGTCATCTTTGAGTCTATACACCCTTACAGGGACGTGAGGTTGAAAATTGCTGCTTTGCATCTCTCATAGGGGTCAAATGAAAGGTAAATGCGTTGTGCAGTGCAAAGCAATTGCCTGGCCAAATGCAAGGTAGCAATGCTACCAAGTAGCTTCACGAAGCCAGGCACGTGGTGGACAAACTTCCAGCTATGTAGATACTGCCCTTTCCTGTCTCCAGGCCCCCTGCCCCCTGCTCACCCTGCACCCCATACCCATCAAGGGTAGCCATCTGAGTACCAGTAAACTACTGCATCCACACTAGCACATCCACTAGTACTTTCCTTCAGGAAATGAGAAGAGACGCTTGCCTCAACGATTTTCAACTAGGTGTGTCACCGTCAGTAAGTGATCTTAACTGCTCTCTAGTCAGCAGGATTGAGCCAGATGACACGTGAGTTCCAATTTTTGAGAACTTGATTGGAAATCAAGTTTTAGATTTTGTAAAATGCTTTTCTGCATCAATTGATATGATCCCATGATTTCTCTTTTCTAGCTCTGATTGGTTTTGAAATGTTGAGCCAGCCTTGTCGACCCGGAATAAATCCTGCTTGGTCACCGGGTATGATTATTTGTATGATTGTTAGATTTGGTTTGCTGATACTTTGTTGTGAATTGTCCCTTCTAAGTTCATGGAAGATACTGGTCTCTCACATCTCTTTTTGCATTGTCTTTGTCTGGTTTTAGAATGAGGTAGTACTGGCTTCATCAAAATGAGTTGGGAAGTATTCCCTTCTCTTTCATTTTCTGATAAAGATTGCACAAAATTGCTGTTAATTCTTCTTTAAATGTTTGGTAGACTTCTCCAGGGAAATCATCTAGGCTTGGAAATTTATTTTTCAGGAAATCTTAAATTAAACATTCAATTTCTTCAGTACTTACAAGGTTATTCAGATTGTCTTTTCGTCTTGGTTTTTTTTTTTTTTTCTTTTTTTGCAGGTTTTGGTTTTTGAGGAAGTGGTTCATTTCTTTTATGTTGTCAAATTTATGAGAAAAAATTTGTCCATAGTATTCCCATATAATCTCATTAATGGCTGCAGTCTGTAGTAATATACCTTATTTCATTCCTGAGACTTGAGATTTGGGTCTTCTCTTTCGTGTTCTAGAGATTTTTCAATTTTATTTTCAAAGACTCAGCTTTTTATTTCATTGATTTTCTTTCTTTTTTTTTTAATGTTTATTTATTTGAGAGAGAGAGAGAGCACGAGCACAATGTGAAGCAGGCTCCAGGCCCTGAGCTGTCAGCACTCAGCCCGACACAGGGCTCGAACCCATGAACCATGAGACCATGACCTGAGCTGAAGTCAGACACTTAACTGACTGAGCCACCCAGGTGCCCCATTTTTCTTGTTTTTTCTATTTTTAAATTGCATTGATTTCCACTCTATGTTTGTGATGTCCTTTCTTCTTACTTTGGGTTAATTTTGCTACTATTTTTCTAGCATCTTGAAGTAGGGACTTAGGTTATTGATTTGGGTTCTTGCCTTGTTAATCACTTAGTGCTATAAACTTTCATCTCAGCTTTAGTTGCATCCCACAAATTTTGATACATTGTCTTTATTTTTAATCAATTATATGTATTTTTAAATTTTCCTTCAAGGCTTCCTCTTTGACCCATGATTTCTTTAGATGTGTTTTGTTTAATTTCCACATTTAGAGATTTTCCTGATTTATTATAGTTGGAGAATGTACTCAGTATGATTTCAATTCTTTTACATTTGTTGAAGGTTTTTGGTTTGTTTTTTTTTTTTTTTTTTTTTGGCCCAGGAAATGATCTATATTGATGACTGCTTCATGGATACTTGAACATGCTTGGTGCTTGGAATGCTTCTAGGAAAAATGTGTAGGAGGGAACACTTGCTTCCAGCAGGTCACTATATTCCCTTTTAGACACTCATTTTCCCTTCAATTTTTTTTAACCCAGAAGGAAATATTTAAGTATATTTTTATCAAATTGTCAAAGAACAGAAAAATATCTATTTTTACAAGTTATTCCACATAACAGGAAGTAAGTAAAGCTGTTTTTAAAAAAATTTTTTTTATTTTTGAGAGAGAGAGAGAGACAGAGCATGAGCTGGGGATGGGGAGGGCCAGAGAGAGAGGGAGACACAGAAGCCAAAGCAAGCTCCAGGCTCTGAGCTGTCAGCACAGAGCCCAACAAGGGGCTCAAACTCACAGACCACAAGATCATGACCAGAGCTGAAGTCAGACGCTTAACCCACTGAGCCATCCAGGCACCTCAAGTAAAGCTGTTTTTGAGGCAAATACAATCTGGGTAAAATAAAAACTGCATACTCTGTAGGAAAAGAAAATTACAGGCCAATGTCACATAGGAATATAATTGTAAAAATCCTGCAGGAAATATTAGCAATTCTAATCCACTAGTGTATTAAAATAATGATTTGTCATGCCCAAGTCAGGCTTTTATACCAGGAAAGCAAAGATGGTTCTTCCATTAGAATAAATGTAGATAAAATTCATCTCATTAATATGCTAAAGGAGAAACAACATAAGCATCTCTCAAAAGATAGAGAAATCACTCAATAAAATGTAGAACTTGGGGTGCCTGGGTGACTCAGTGGGTCGAGGGTCTGACTCTTGGTTTTGACTCAGGTCACGATGCCAGCCAGGGTCATGGGATCGAGCTCCATAGGCTCTGCACGAGTGTGGAGCCTACTTGTGTTTCTCTCTCTCCCTCTGTGTGTCACTCCCCTGACATGCTCTCTCTCTCTAAAATTAAAAAAAAAAAAATGTAGGGGCATCTGGGTGGCTCAGTTGGTTGAGTGTCCGACTTTGGCTCAGGTCATGATCTTGTGGTTCATGGGTTCAAGCCCTGCATCAGGCTCTGTGCTGACAGCTCAGAGCCTGGAGCCTGCTTTGGATTCTGTGTCTCCTTCTCTCACTGCCCCTCCTCCACTCACACTCTGTATCTCTCTCTCAGAATAAATAATAAAAACAATTTTTTTAAAAAAATGTAAAACTCATTCATATGAAAACTTACAGCACCTAAATATAGAAGAAAATATCTTAAAAATGAATTGGTAGTTATCAAAAACCTACTGCCAACAGCATATTGAATAGTGAAACAATGTATTTAATAATGAAAAAATGCTTATTATCACCACTACTATTTAAGATTGTACTGGAGTTCCTAAATAATGCAATCAGCCAAGAATAAGAACTAGAAAAGTAGATGAAATTATAGATGATATGATCATTTACATTAAAAAACACACAAGAAAATAAATGGATAAAATAATAAAATTAATAAGGCAGTGAAGAAGTATACAGATAGGAAATAAAGTTACAAAAATCAGTAATGCTGTTTTATATGTGCAATGAGTAACTAGAAATGGAATATTTATGGGGGCGCCTGGGCCTGGGTGGCTCAGTCGGTTAAGCATTCTCATCCAACTCTTGATTTCAGCTCAGGTCATGATCTCACCATCTGTGGGTTCGAGCTCTGCACTGACAGTGCGGAGCCTGCTTGGGATTCTCCCTCTCCCTCCCTCTCTGCCCCTACCCTGCTTTCTCTCTCCCCCAAAATAAATAAATAAACTAAAAAAAAATTTTTTTTTAATTTCACAATTGTAAAACATAGGCATCCAGAAATAAACCTAACAAAAATGTGCGAACTTTATGGAGATCATTACAAAATGCTGAAAGACATAAAAGAGAAAAACACAGAATTAGATATTCTCTGTTCATTCATAGAAGGAATCAGTCCCCTAGCGATTTAGCCAATGTCCCTCCAAATAAATGAGCACATTGAGCGCGATTCCAATTAAAATTCTTTGGCTCTTTGATTCACTTCGGAACACTGTTTCTAAAATTCGTATGAAACAATAAAGGAGTTTGAATAGCTGAATCAACTCTAAACAGTCATCACGGAAAACCTCACCCTACAGACATTAAGCCATTTTACAAAGCCAGAGTAATTAAAATAGTGAGACACTGGTGCTGAGACTGGCAGCCAGTGTCATGGGATGCAATGGCCCATTCAGAGACAGTCACGGACATTTATCAGAACACAGTGTTTATAATAGAGGCAGCATCGTGATGCCCTCGGGAATAGCCGCTTGGATAGAAAAAAAAAAAAACACAAAATCCAACTTTAGATGAATGCTGTGAAGAAAAGGAAAGAGGGGCAGTAGCTGTAAAGAACAGCGGGAACGAGGCAGTTTTGCTGTGTTGTTTTTCTTTTCTTGTTTTATGGAGACAGAGACCTGAGTGCAAAGAAGCCGATGGGGAGGACCCAGGTGAGAGGCAGAGTGTGAGTTTACTACAGGGAGAGAGTGGTGTCTGTTTCTGTAGGTGGTCAGTTTCTGTAGACCTTGGCAGGGGGATGGGAGATGTGAGCAAGTTCTATATCTGGCCCAGGAAAAGGCGGGAGTTTCTGTATTTCTATTTGCCACCATTCCATGTAAATTTCCCTGGCGCACTAAGCATATCTACATTTTTGGACACTGATCGGCAGTAACCAGAGACTCCATGGGAGGCTTTGTGTCTGTGAAGGTCAAACTCAGAGAACTTATCAGCTGCTGCCTCTCAAGGACAAGGACCAGGGGAGATCATCAGCTCCAAACTAAGGGAGGAATGCTATACATAGGAATCACTCTGTGGTTCCTCTAATGTCTACCCAGGTAAGAGTAAGTCAGCATGTGCTATGCAACTCTGCCCTCATGTAGTAAAATGAAAATGCCTTCAGCAAGGGGTGAGGTGCATTTAGTATGTTTGATTTAACAAGGGTGGGACCTGTAAAATTATGATTCTGCCGAAGGGTTAAGGTCTTAAAACAGCCTTGCTTATCTCTTTATTATTCATCGCATGCTCTAAAACCAACTAACCAAATGAGCAGTGTAAACAGGAATGAAAAGATACCCGGGCTTCATGCTTACTAAAAAGAGGGAACCACCACATTGGGTGGGAGTTCCAGGGCTGGACCAAACAGGTTGGGACAGGTGAGGGGATTAGAGAGACAGGGTGTAGGGGTAGGTACGCGACCCAGTGCAGCCAAGGAGAATAGAGCCAAGGAGTGACCGACAGCAAACCCAAGCTCTGGAATAAGCCCCCGGGGTCAAAAGGCAGCCTGATCCATGGCAGGGATCATATCTGAAGGGTGAGCAGAGGGTAGAAAGTTGGGTGAGCCCAACAGGAACATGGCAGGAAGAAAGGAGGAGGTTCTGGGCTTTGGTGGGAGCAGGGGACATGGGCCTGGGGCTCCCTTCCATCCATCGGGCTAGCCAAACAGGACTGCGTGCCCAAGGAGACAGGCACCAAGTGAACTGAAAATTAGAGATATGAATCAGTTCTGTGAACAAAAATCTGGGGCTCTGGAGCAAAATAAAAAGGAGCCAGTGGCTATCCAGGGTCCAGAAACAATAGCTATCAATCCAAGCATCTGTTAGAACTCAGCGTTAATTTGGCAACATCAGTGGTAGCCCCATGGAGGTGGGCTTGGGGGTGGGGTTTGAGTGTTGCTGGAATCCCCCCAGTGACACTCCCAAACCCCACCCTGTCCCTGTCCCATGGAAGATCTAGTTGCTGTCCACAAGGCTGAGTATCTTTTGCTCTGTTCATGCTTTTCAGCCATTGTATCTGGGCTCTAATGGCACTGAAAAGTTCCAAAATAGTCTCACATTGCAAAAGATCCCTGGTCTTTGAAGCTGGATTGCTTCAGACCTACAGAAGAGATGTTGGTGTCCTGGAATGAGCTTCATTTCCTCTGACAAGAAACCCAGCCACCTGTGGATGGGTTTTTATCATTATCTTCATAATTTTCAGTACTGGCAGGTGTGAAAAGTTTCCTCCAGGCAAGTGGCTTTGTAGCTGTGAGAAACACAGCCCAGGCAAGAGAGAGAGAGACAGAGACAGAGACAGAGACAGAGTCAGAGAGAGTGTCTGTGTGTAGGTCCCACCCCCCACCCCCCTGTGTGGTGTTGGGTGTCTGTGGGTGCATACCTGCCCACAGCCAACCTGGGACAAGTTGGGCCCCACAGCCTGGGGTCTAATAACATGGCCTGAGCCCTCTCTGCTTTCAGGTGTCTAGGCCTCTCCAGCATCCACCCCCTGGGACACAGCGGATGTAAGTGTTGTTGGGCCATTCAGCCGGAAACCTGGGAGCAGTGGCTCTGACAGGGCTCCAGGTGCCCCGGTCACTGTGGATGGAGATTAGACGCCAATCTCCTTTCCTAGGACACACTATCCGGCAGGCTTGTTTTCAGCCAGACAATCGACCACTGTCCCTGCCTAGGGGGGCTGTTCGGCCGCCTGCCCAGGTCAATGCCAGACACAGAGCAGGAGCCCTTCCCAGCATCACTGTCCCCCGGGCCCAATTAGGGTGGGTGGTATGGGCCCCAGAGACGTCCCAGAGTGACTGGCCCTGCTACTGCCCAAGGCTCCTTGCTACCGCACATCAAAGGTGGCCAGGTTGGAACCCACTTCCCCTTAGTCACAAGGACAAGTTAAACAGTCTCAGGTGTCCCTGGATGTCCCCTTCTGCCTGTTTGTTTTTGTGTTTATCCCCACAAATAGGTCACAGCATTTCCTATGGTGCTGAAAAAGGCAGAGCAAGCAATGGCATGTATTCAACAACCAAGTAGAAAGTAAAACAAAGTAAAGAAAAAAAATCTTGTCTTCGAAGCCAATAGCATGTAGCTAGCTAGCCTGCAGGGAACACAAGGCCACTCCCTGGCCAGTCTGCTTTGAGGTGGAAATGCAAGGTGTTGTCACAGCTCATGCAGCAGGGTGACACTGTCATGGAATCATAGCGAACAGCCAGCAGCCGTCTTGTCTGAGGTTGGATGTGGATCAAATGCATTTCTGTGGGCCAGGAGGTTCTCTGATCCCCACTTGTCTCTGGAAACAGATGACAGAGCCCAGGATAGGATAATGTAATGGAATTTGGGCCGTGGGGCTAGAGTATGCCATTCCCAATGCAGCCAGGCTGTGCACTGATTGGGCCTGCAGATGCCATGTTGGTACGTATGGCTCCCGCACAGATACAGTGGCCCTAGCAGTGAGTCCTGGGGAGAGTCTGGGGGTGGGGGGTGGGGCTCCTGCCAGGAGTTATTCTGCATCCACAATGGAGTGAGAAGCTCCCTGCTGTGCCCAGCAAGCACTGAGCCTCTTGAAGCCCTGACCACTCTCTTTTCCTATCACACAAAAGACCTATTGATTTCATTAGGCAGTTCCCCTTCTTGGGCCTAATTGAGCTCTCCAGGGACATTTCTCCCAAGCTATTCCTTAAGCAAAGCTTAATAATATGTGCTGTGTCCTTCGCCTGGCTATTTACATGTGCCCAAGACTCTGTGAGCTTGAAGCTTCCTGGGCCCCTAATGGTGGGATCAGGGACTTGCTTGCCCACCCTGGGTCACCAGTGGCTGAAGGCACCCAGAGGTCACCAAGAGCCTCCAGGGCCAAGAAGTCTGCCTCTGCCACACTGGGTGTTTATTAAGGACAGCGATTCAAGCTCCAGCTATTTGGAGGCAGCGGATACTTTATGAATAAAGACATTGTACTTATTTATAGGGACGGTAAACCAACCTGGGAAGTATAGTCGGAGTTTCCACCCTCAGGCTCTGGATGAACTTGGGATATCAGGCCGGAAGGCATTATTTCCTGTCAACGATTTAAACTCCAATCCAGCCAACCAGGAACACTGTGGATAAACACACAGGGGCCTGTTAAACACGTAACTGTGGGCGAAAGTGAGTTTATCCCTCCCCAGGCCAGGTATCAGATGTTCACTTTCCAGTCCATGGAGGACTGGTAAACAGCCGCCGGGGAGTTTCCTGCCCTTTTAATTGGAGTGGTTCTTGAAGCAGATGTCCATTGTGAGGAAGACGTGGATGACAGCTCTGAGGCCTCTGGCCATTGAGGCTAAAACACGGAGAAGGCCCAGTAGGCCAGAACAGGAAAGTATCACTCAAGGGTCAACTCAGTGGGCCTTAAATCTCCTACCCAAAGCAGCACCTTCCGTAGTTTACAATCTTTTGGCATAATATGAAGAAATTTAAAATGTTATTAAGTGTGTTGTATTCAAGCCAGATTCCAACAATGCTTAGAAAGTCTCTTCTGAAAAAAAAGCTGTTCTCAATCTGTTTTCTGAACTTCACTTTTTAGAGCCTGACCTTGGGGCACAAGGCTCCTTTCTTTCCCCCCCATTCCCACCTGTCCCCGTCAGGGCTGACACACAAACACACATTACACTTGCTCACTTTGGGGAACACATTCCCAAAACCTGTTTCCAAATTACTGGTAGTGAGATTGTGCTTGCAAGCAGGGCTTTTACAGATGAGTTTGAGATTTGAAAGTGTTTAGTCTTGCCAAGGGAGCTGGAGAAGGGCAGAAATAATAAATAAGAGCAGGCATCAATGCAACAGGAAAACAATAGATAAAATCAATGAAAGTAAATATGGTTCTTTGAGAAAGTCGATACAATTAATTAACCTTTAACCAGATTGATCAAGAAAAAAAAAATGACAGAAGAAGCAAAATACCACCATGGGGAAGGAAAGGGGCTTTGAAAGGCATCAGCAGAGTAATAAAAGGATACCATGAACAACTCTATGAACATAAATTCAACAACTGAGATGAAATGGACTGAGTTCTTAAAAGCCATAAGGTGCCAAAAATAAAAAAAGAAATCTACAAATTGAATTTGTAGTTTAAAAACCCTCCAAAAAAGGCAAACTCCAGGCCCAGATGGTTTCACTGGTGAATTTGGCCAAATGTTTAAAGGAGAAATCACAGGGGCGCCTGGGTGGCTCAGTCAGTTGAGTGTCTGACTTCAGCTCAGGTCAAGGTCTCACGATCTGTGAGTTCGAGCCCCCTCTTGGGCTCTGTGCTGACAGCTCGGAGCCTGGAGCCTGTTTTGGATTCTGTGTCTACCTCTCTCTCTGCCCCTCCCCCACTCATGCTCTGTCTCTCTCTCTCTCTCTCTCTCTCTCTCTCTCTCTCTCTGTCAAAAATAAATAAAACATTTAAAAATTTTTTAAAAATAAAAATAAAGGAGAAATTGCAGTGGGGCACATACGTGGCTCAGTCAGTGGAGCATCTGACTCTGGGTTTCTGTTAAAGTCATGATCCCAGGGTTGTGGGATCAAGCCCCGCATGGGGCTCCATGCTGATCATGAAGCCTGCTTGGGATTCTCTCTCTCTCTCTCTCTCTCTCTCTCTCTCTCTCTCTTCGCCCCTGTCCCCTGAGTGGACTCTCTCTCTTTCTCAAATAAAATTTAAAAAATAAAACAGAAATTACAGCAATTCTTCACAAAATCTTCCAGGTAATAAAAAAGGAGGGAACCCTTCATAACTCATTTTAGGAGGAGGCCAATGTTACTCTCATGATAAAACCAGATAAAGACAAGTACAGGAAAAAAAAAAACATAACCAATATCCCCATGAATATAGATCCAACAATCCTCAATAAAATATTAGCAAATTAAACATAAGAATATAAAAAATAATATATCATGGGTAAGCAGAGTTTACCCTGAGATAAAGATGGGTCAACACTTGAAAAGTAATGAATGTAATTCACCACATGAATAGCCCACATTAGTCAGGATTTTTCAGAGCAACAGGAATAATAGGACACACACACATACACACACGCACACACAAATAACAAAATAAAGAGAAAATATTCATGAGAATTATTATTGTCCTCATTTCTGTAACTGGTCATGCAGCTGTAGCTGGTAATCATAGCTACCTTCTTCCATATTCCTTTTGCCTTCTGCCAGTCATGACCTCCACTGGTTGTGGTTTTTTTACCTGGTGGGGTAACTCAAACCTTAATTCTTGAAGGGTCTGGTCATCAGTAGCCCTGCTTGGATTGGGTTGCTGTAATTATCCATTGAACTTAATCACAAGGCATTGTGACACTAAGAGACACTGTAGGGGATCTCTTGTATTCCAGACATCCTCTTCCTCACCTCCATTGTAGTGTAGCAACTCAATTTCCTGCTGGCATTCAGGATCACTCACCTCAGCCAACAGACTTCTTTCTTTGTCTATTGACTCAGAGAAATGAGGAGTCCAAAATGGTTGGGTGATGATCTTAACTTCCAGTTCAATGACATCAGTATTGGGTCTCCTGGTGAAAGCATTTCTTCTTCTGGAACTAAGACCTCCAGGCCAGCAGAGTATAACATTGTGGGAACAGGAATCAAAAATGTCACTACTAGATCACTAGGAGTAGTAGTGAGTGGTGTCACTTCTATATCTACCCCATGATTCATGGATCCATGAATCCTGGCTATGGAGGAAACAATAACATATATTTGGTGCTGATTCAGAGAATATGCAGTCTTCTGAAGAACCCTGCCCCAGCCCTGCAAGGTATTGCCACCTAGTAGGCACTCTAGATGAATCTTCCAAAGGCCATTCTACCATTTCAGTATGGGGGAAACATGGTAAGACCAGTGAATTTCATGGACATGGGCCCATTGTGGCCTTTCATTTGTAGTGAATTGAGTTCTTTGACCAGAAGTAATGCTGTGTTGGAATACCATGATGATGAATAAAACATTCTGTAATTCCACAGTTGGATGACAGTTTTAGCAGAAACATTTTGTGCAGGAAAAGCTAATTTGTATCTAAAGCATCTATTCCAGGGGCACCTGGGTGGCTCAGTCAGTTGAGCGTCCAACTTGGGCTCAGGTCATGATCTCACGGTTTGTGGGTTTGAGCCCTGCATCAGGCTCTGTGCTGACAGCTCAGAGCCTGAAGCCTGCTTCAGATTCTGTGTCTCCCTCTCTCTCTGCCCCCCACCCCACTCACACTCTGTCTCTCTCTCCTTCAAAAATAAATAAACATTAAAAAAAATTAAAGTGTCTATTCAAGTAACAACAAAATGCTACCCCTTTCATAGAAGTGGTCCATTGAAATCAACCAGTCACCAGGTAGTTGGCTGATTACCCCAGGGAATGGCACCATAAGGGGAACTCAATGTTGGTCTCTGTTGCTAGAGGATTATGCCCTTGGCCTTGGTAAATGGAAGTCCATGTTGCTGAGTCCATGCATAACCTGCATCCCCACTGTGTCCACTTTGTTCATGAACCCACTGAACAATGACAGATTGGGGAAAGAGGCTGACTGGTATCCACATGACAGGCAGGTCATCTGATCCACTTGATTATTAAAACTCTGCTCTGCTTAGGTCACCCTTTGGTGGGCATTGACATGAGACACAAACATCTTCACGTTTTTTACCTATTCAGAGATAACCATCCACATACCTCTTACCCAGAATTCCTTATCACCAATTTTCCAGTTGTGTTCCTTCCAAATCCCTGACCATCCAGCCAAACCATTGTCTACAGTCCATGAATTGGTATATAATCACACATCTAGCCATTTCAAGCAAAATACTCACCCAGGTGCACTGTTTGAATTTCTTCCCACTGGGAGGATTTCCTTTCACTATTGTCCTTCAGCATATTCCAGAAGGGGGCTGAGGTGCTGTAGATGTCGACTTGTGAGTGATATCTGCATATCATGCAAAACCATCTGTAAACCAGGCCCAACTTTTCCCTTCCTCTGTTAGCTGATTGTGGAGAGCTCCCCATTAAGCCATAGGTGAAGACAGGGAAAGAGGTTAGTATAGCAGGAATAGGGAGCATGAGTCTTTGTGCCACTTCTCCATGTGATTTACTTGCACCTTCAGGGTCTGCTCTGACCCAATCACATATATGCCACTTCATTTGATGATAAAGTGCCACTGTGCACAACCATCTTTATGGCTTAGTGTGTCAGACAACATCCAGTTCATCACAAGTGGCTCAGGTCATATGGTAACTTGGTGGCCCATGATTAAATGTCCAGTCTCTAATGAGGCCTAGGTTCAGACCAAGAGCTGTTTCTCAAAAGAAAAGTAGTTATCTACAGAAGTGAAAGGGCTTTGCTCCAAACCTGACTGTTATGGTTCTAGAAGCAAAGAAGTATATATGTGTGTGGGGTGGAGGGTGGGGTGGGGGGTGGATGGGAGGGGGCGGAGGGTCTGAAAAGAATCAGCATTGTCTTGCATGGCAATTGTCTCAGGGAGACTGTGACCATTTCCTCTGGCAATGTACGGTTAATCCCTTCAGATGGGGGATAGAGAGACTGCTTCTACTGGGAATGGAAAGGCTGCTCCCACTGGCAAAGAAGACTCATCAGAATTTAAGGACTCAATGTCCCCAGGTTCATCAGGGTCTTCCCCTATATCCCCATTCCAACTTTCTCAATGAAAATTACTTTAACAGTAGATACTGTGCAATATTGGGAATTAAATTTGCATTGTAAGTCAGCCACTCACACGAGGAGATACACTCTGGTTTTCAGCAATCTTAGTTCTGGAACTACTGGAGATATGGGTCCCTTTAAGAGTAGATGTAGAAGATTTCAGGTCATTCATTGAACAACTGAGCTAGAAATTTGAATCTCTGAGCTCATCCTTTTCTTTCCCCATTTTGCCCAGCAATGTTAGGAGAAATCAGCCAATCTCATTATACTCATTAGTTTGATAAAAGTGTTTTAAAGTATCATATATATGATACTATAGACTCTTGCTTTTTATAAGCTGATTAAGAATATCCAGTGGTGATATTTTACATATCTCTATTGCCAGATCCTGCCACAGACTATCGGTGTTCTGTTTACTACCAGAAACAAAATGATTGTGTCTTTAAACCTAATCAAATTAGAGAACCAATTCTAGGAACCCTAGCACCAATTCAGAAAATTTATCCTTAAGAAATTTTGTTCCTCTAGAACCACTCTTGTTACCAAAATCTGGTAACAAAATCTAGGTTCCAGGCTCTGAGCTGTCAGCACAGAGCCTGATGTGGAGCTTGAACCTACAGACCATGAGATCATGACCAGAGCTGAAGTTGGATGTTCAACTGACTGAGCCATTGAGGCACCCCAAAAAACCATGATTTTTTTGAAAAAAACTTTGCCAAATCAAGAAGTGAATTTCCTCAGTCTGATAATGGGCATATACAAAACAACTACAGCTAACATAATTCTTAACAGTGAAATCTTAACTGGGAGACACAGTTGGTTAAACATTCAATTCTTGATTTTAGCTTAGGTCATGGTTTCACAGTTCATGCAATCAAGCCCCATATGTCAGCTGTCAGCACAGAGGCTGCTTAGGATTCTCTCTCTCTCTCTCTCTCTCTCTCTCTCTCTCTCTCTCTCTTTCCGCCTCCCCTGCTCTCTTTCACAAAATAAATAAATAACCTTAAAAAAATAGTAAAAGACTGAACACCTTCCCTTTAAGCCTGGGAACCAGGCAAGGTTGTATACTTTTACTGCTCAGTACCATACTGGAATGTTAACAAATGTAATAAGGCAAGAAAAAGAGTTAAGAGATATTCAGATTTGAAAGAAAAAATAAAACTATTCCTATTCAGAGAAGACATTATTATCTTTGTAGAAAATCTCAAACAACCTATTTTAAAAATAAGCTCCTTGAACTAATAATTGGGTTTATCAGGGTCATAGCACTTAGGAGCAATATACAAAATCAATTGCATTTCTATATAATAATAACAGACAATTGGAAACTGATATTTTTACAAAATAGTAATATTTACAGTAGTTTTCAAAAATTAAATAGATATAAATGTAATATTTGCAGGATCCGAATTCTAAAAAATACAAAATCCAATGAAAAAGATCAAAGAAGACCTAAATAAACAAAGTGATGTACTGTGTTCACAGATTGGAAGAATTACTTAATGTTAATCTCCCTAAACTGATTTATAGATTTAATCTTAGTAAGATTCTTTGTACATATAGACCAGTTGATTCTAAAGTGTATGCACAAAAGCTAATGAAATAGAATAGCCAAAACAATTTTGAAAAAGAACAAAGTTCAAGGACCCATATTATCTGATTTTAAAGCATATAATGAAACTCCAGTGATCAATACAGTGTAGTATTGACAAAAGACTAAAGATACACATCTCAGTGGAATGGAATAGAAAATCTGCAGATAAGTCACACAAATATGGCCAACTGAATTTTGACAAAGTTACAAAGGCAGTTCAGTAGAGAAGGAATAAAATTTTCATTAAATGGTTCTGGAATGTCATGTGCAAAAAAAAAAAGAACCTTGATTTTCACCCCACACCGTATTAAAAACTGTTATTTTTAACTCTTATTTGAGTTGAAAAGTTAACTCAAATAAGATTAGAGACCTAAATGTAAAACTTTTTTTTTTTAATTTTTTTTTCAACGTTTTATTTATTTTTGGGACAAGAGAGACAGAGCATGAACGGGGGAGGGGCAGAGAGAGAGGGAGAGACAGAATCTGAAACAGGGTCCAGGCTCTGAGCCATCAGCCCAGAGCCCGACACGGGGCTCGAACTCACGGACCGCGAGATCGTGACCTGGCTGAAGTCGGACGCTTAACCGACTGCGCCACCCAGGCGCCCCTAAAATATAAAACTTTTAGGAGAAAAATCTTCATGACTTTAAGTTAGTGAAAGAATTCTTAGATATGACACCAAAAAGAAGTTTTTCCACAAAAGAAAAAATTGATAAATTAAATCCAATCAGAATTAAACTTTTGCTCTGCAAAGGGTACTCTTTAAAGAATTAAAAGACAAACCAGGGGTGCCTGAGTGGCTCAGTCTGTTGAGTGTCTGACTTTCGCTCAGATCATGATCTTGCGGTTCATGAGTTCGAGCTCCACATTGGGCTCTGTGCTGACAGCTCAGAGCCTAGAGCCTGCTTCAGATTCTGTGTCTACCTCTCTTTCTGCCCCTCCCCCAATAACACTCTGTCTCTCTCCCAAAAATAAATAAACACTAAAAAAAAAATTAAAAAGAAAAACCACAAACCATAGGCTGGGAGAAAATACCTGCAAATCATGAATCAAAGAACTTGTATCCAGAATATGTAAAGAATTCTCAACAAAGAGAAAATAATAACAAGATGAACAAAACATTTGAACAGATACTTTATAAAGAGGATATATGGATAGCAAATGAACACATAAGCAAATGCTCAATATCATTAACTATTAGGGAAATGCTTATTAAAACCACAATGAGATACCACTACACACTTATTAGCATGGCAAAAAATAAACAAAAAACCCAAAAACGTGAACAATATCAGGTGTTGGCAAGGTTGAAAAGCAATTGGAACTCTCATATATCCATTGTTGGTAGGAGTGCAGAATGTACAGCCACTCTGGAAAATAGTTCAGCAGTTTGTTTTAACAAGCTATTGATATGCACGGCAACTTGGATGAATGTCAAGGGCATTATGGTAGTGGAAGAAGACATTTTCAAAAAGTATTCACCATGTGATTCCATTTATATGACATTCTGGGAAAAGCAAAACTGTATTGATAGGGAACAGGTTACCTGTTTGCCATGGGTTGAGGGCAAAAGGAGGATTTGACTACAAATCCCTTGGCAACACAAGGGATTTCTTTGGAGTATTGAAAATGTTCTGTATCCTTTATGTAATGGTAGTTATAGGAATCTATGCATATGTAAAAACTCCCAGAACTATTCACAAAGAAAAGTAAATTTTATAGTGTATAAATTAAAGCATTAAAAATTCATAAGTTTCATATTGTATGTATATATTATAACATATAGATCTAATATATATATATTTATATATATATACACATATATATCACACACACACACATACATATATACATATGAGTCTCAAATCTCTAAAAGTCATTTTGTAATATGAAACTTTTACCAATGGGCTAGAAATCTTTTAAATGAGGAGAAAAGAAAAAAAATCATTTTAGAATGCTTAATTATACATAATTTATTGATGAATAGAGTCTGTAGGTTTTATAAAATGTTTTGTGGGCATTGGATTCCTAAAATTACAGTTGTCACATTTCTTGGGTATAATTAGGTGGGGAATAGCATTTTACATTGTTTAAAAAGAGGGAGTGGGGAAGAAATGTCAAAGCTTTTCTGTCTGGCTTAAATGATAGGTCAAACTGCACAGAAATCTCTCTGGTTTTGGAAACTGGCATTTGGGTCTAGATTGTCCAATTATCTGAGCCATCAGCCTCAAGTCTGAGCTGTCCACAATGATGCTTTCTAGGCCCAAGGCCAAGGCCGCTAGGCCAGAAAAAACCTTCACTGACGTCAGGAGGCAAAACTGGAGAGGAAGGGAGGGAAGGACCCTGCAGTGATCTGTGTCTGCCTTGAAGGAGATATTTGACTGGTACTGTTCAGGATAAGAATTTTTACCTTTTCAAATTAGCTCATTATGATACGGCATATCGGAGCTCACTCAAAAATCCCAGTTCATACTTTGGAAGGAGCCCAAGATTCTGCAGCTGGAAGACTTCTGTCTTGTTCTCTTTCTGACAGTATATCTGCTTCCCAACAAAGCCCACAGTGAAATCCCTCCCAAACTGTGGAGCCATAAGGTGAAAGGCCCCCATCCATGCCAGCTCCTCAGAGACAAATCCACGTTGTATCCGGGGACGGTGTTCAGCTTGAGACTCCAGTATTTCAGGAAGGTTCCCATATTCCTCATGCTTGGATATGAATCTTACCTTCATAAAGCCATCACCACCTAGTTGGAGATAACTTGCCAATAGTTTGCTTTCTCACAACTTATTGGGTGATTTATAACTTGAACACTGTGCCAGCTTCTTGCAGCAGCCTGCATGGATTGATGTGAAGGGCTCTGGAAATCATCTGCTCTCTGAAATATCTTCTCCATTGGCCCCCAAATGTTTCTAATGTTTACTCTTTGGACTAAGTTATTAACATGCAAGTGTTAACCAGGATGGAGTCATCCGTTAGGTCAACACCACACAGTAAGTTGGCTATTTTACCAAGAAAGAGAACCCTGGAGAGATGGGACTGAGAAGGTTTGACATCAAGGAAGAAAGCATTTAGAATATAGGACGTTAGGGTGGTTCTATGCACTGGGGGCCTGAGAGAAGGGGAGGAGCAAGGGGCAGGTAAGGGTACACCCCACACCTTGCCACGTTTGTCATTCCTTGTACCAAGATGACCCTCCTCTCCTAGAGCATCTGTCAGGTGCCTGAGTGTGTATCTTGCACTGAGTGAAGAAAACCAGTATGATTCCTGCATCCTGCCAGCTAACACATCAGCACAGACCACACTGCCAGATCAAAATATTAGAAACAGACATCAATTAATAAATTGAGGGTTTACATTTTTATATTAATGAAAAGCAAATGGGTCTATGTGTTTGGTGAAAGAATGCGTGAGGAAGGAATTGTAGTAGGAAATCAACACCCGTTATCTAAATATTGGAGGAATTTCTTAGCGGGCATATATACCAGAAATATTTTAAGAACTGGGAAGCAGAGTACTTTAGTGAACTGGCAAAGAGAGGGCATTCCAGTGCAGACATGACTTTAGAGAAAGAGTGGAACAGAAATGGAATGTTAAAAGATAGGTGGATATGGGCAAAATGTGGTGGGGGGATGGAAGACAAACCTTGAAAATGATACAGCCCAGTGTGGGACATACTTCTGTCTTGTGTCCTTGATGTCCACTAGATTTGGGGTGCCCATGTCAGATCTCTAGCTCTTCAAAGGTGATGGTCTCTTGGAGGGACCCTCTGGCAGATGCAGCTCACCTTGGGCCTGAGATTCCAGTCATCCTGGACTGAGAAGTGGACAAGCTGGGCAACAGAGATTGGGGAAACTCTGCTGGTTCATGCCCAGGAACACTCAAAATTCATTTGTGTCTAGTTATCCCATCAAGAGCATCCCTCCCACCCTCCCCCCGCCCAGCCCTGTGGGAACTTGGCCTGGCCTCCCTTCTTCCCTGGGCACATGACTTATATTTCCTTTCCAGCTATCTTTGGGGACCACTTTAAAAAACATTTTATTGTGGAAATTTTAAAATATTCTCAAAAGCCGAGAAACTAGACAAATGTACCTACATGTACCAATCATCAGCTTCAACAAGTATTAAGTCATGGATAAGGTTGTTAAACCTATACTTTGACTCCCCCTCCACTTCCCCTTACTGCATTATTTCAAAGCAAATCCAAGATATCATACCATTTTGTCAGTAAATAATGAAATGTGCATACCCAAAAAAAGACTCGTTTCGAAAAAAAAAAAAGATAAGCACAATATCATTACCACATTTAATATTTTAACCCTCCCAAAATTAGTGTCATCAGATATATGGGATTTTTCCTGAGGGTCAGCACTGGAATTGGTGAAATGAGAGATATGGGTCAGGGCTCAGGCTCTGAGTTCCATGGTAGGGCCATCCTAGAAATCTGACAACCTTGGCAGAACCCACTGTTTTAAGCTTCATGCCCCTTGACTTGGTCCACTCTCCTTGCCTTCCAGCTCTGTATTAAGTGTAGAATAGGAAAGAAAAAAAAAAAAAAAAAACACAAAATCTACCTGTGCTTGATGAATAACCCTGGTCTCTCTTACTTATTAGCTGCCTGGTCTTGGGCCAACACTTAATGACAGTTTCCTCATCAATGAAACGTGACAATAGCACATCATATGACAGTGATGATCATTGAGGACAACGATTTGTCAAATATTTGTTAAACACCTGCTTCACAGTGGGAACTCATAATTGTCCCTCCAATTTTGATTCTGAACTTGATAACATCACTGATTTGTTGACTTAGCATCAGATATCAGCTTGTCTCCCGCCCACCCATGAGAAGTCCATCCCACTGGCTATCGTTTTACTTTAAACCCACCTATATCATTACATCTGAAGTAGGTTTCTTGTAGACAGCATGCAGTTGAGTCATAATTGTTCATCTAGTCTGCCAATTTCTGGTGTATTTAGATCATTTACATTTAATGGAATCATTGATGTATTAGGGCCTAAGTTTGACACCTATTGTTTTCTGTTTGTTCTCTCTTTTCTCATTCCTCTGTTTTCTTTTTCTGGATTTCTTGTTAGTTACTTAAACACTATTTAGAATCCTATTTTTATTTATCTGAAGTATTTTTTAATGTTTATTTATTTTTGAGATAGAGCATGAGCAGGGGAGGGGCAGAGAGAGAGGGAGACACAGAATCCTTACCAGGCTCCAGGCTGTAAGCTGTCAGCACAGAGACCAATTCAGGACTTGAACTCATGAACCAGGAGATCATGACCTGAGTCGAAGTCAGATGCTTAACCAACTGAGCCACCCATGTGCCCCTTATCTGAAGTATTTTAAGTATATCTCTTTGTGTCATTTTCTCAGTGGTTGCACTAGGTATTAAAATATACATACATAACTTATCATAGTCCGCTGGTATTGATATTTTACAACTTCAAGTAAAATGCAGAAATCTTAACATTTACCTTAGGTCACTTTAGCACTCCCCTCTCCATTTACAACAGAATTCCCTTAAATATTTCCTTTACATACACAGTACCATATCAAATGATGTTACAGTTTTTGCTTCAACCATCAAACTTAAATTTAAAAACTCAAGAGGAGAATAGTTTATTTAATTCTGTTTTTTCCTGTTTCATTATTTCTTACTTCCTGATGTTCCAAGTTTTCTTCTGTTATCATTTCCTTGCTGTTTGAAGAAGTGCCTTTGGTCATTCTTCCAGGGAAGGTCTTCGAGTAACAAATTCTGGTTTTTCTTTATCTTAGAATGGCTTTATTTTCTCTTCATTCCTGAAGAATATTTTTGTGGGATATAGAATTCTGAGTTCACAGTTCTTTCCTTTCAGCACTTGAACAATGTGCCACTTTCTTCTGGACTTGGTAATTTCTGATGAGAAATGCACTATCGTTGAAATTTTGTTCCCCTATAGGTAATATATTATTTCCCTCTAGGTGTTTTTCCTATGTTCTTAGTTTTCAAAAGTTTGATTATGATGTATCCTGACCTGGATTTTTTTGTATTTATCCTATTTGGGATTCACTAAGCTTCTTGAATCTAGGTTTACGTCCCTTTCCAAATTTGGGGAAATTTCAGGAATTATTTCTTTGAATATTTTTCCAGCCCCATTCTCTTTTCCCTTTACTCTTGGGACTCTGATAACGTGAATATTAGTTCTTGAGGGCCTGTTCATTTTCTTCCAGTCTATTTTCTTTTTTTTTCAAAGTGGGTGATTTCTATTCATCTGTCTTCAAATTCACAGATTCTTTCTTCTATTACTTCTTATTATCTATATCAACCACATCCAGAATTTTAAAACTTTGGCTATTTATATTTTTCAGTTCTACAGTTTCCACCTAGTTCGTTTTTATGTTTTTTATTTTTTTCCTGAGCTTTTCCATTTTTAGATTTGTTTCAAGAGTGTTCCTAATTGCTTATTAGAGCCTTTTTTTATGATGGGTGCTTTAAAATCCTTGTCAGAAAATTGCAACACCTGAATCATCTCAATGTTAGCATCTGTTGATTGTTTTTTCTTAAGTTGTGATTTTTCTTGGTTCTTGATATAACAAATGATTTTTTTAAATTATATTTTGGACATTTGGGGATTAGGAGACTCTGGATTCTATTAAAATCCTCCATTTTACCAGGCAGTCATCTGTTTAGACTTAGAATACAGGTCTAGTCTGCTTCATTTGTGTTACCTTGAGGCTAATCTGAAAACCTAGGTGATATTTCCTACTGTAGTGTTCAACCTTTTGTCATGTTAATTATGGAGGTTAAATATGTTAAATATGTGGGTCACTTGGGGTCATTTCATATACAGGTTTAAAAAGTTCCCTTCTCAAGCTCCTTTCACTCTGAAATCTTCCTGAGTCTCTAGTTGGGAAAGGAGGAATACAATGCCACTTCTGAGTGCAGATGGAAGTCCATCTCCTTAATTGGCCTTTTAAACATCACCCTAGCTTGGGAATGAAAGGGCTTCCTGCTATTGCTGAATAGGGAATGGAAGTCAAGGCTCACCTCTCAGCCTCCACTGGCACTTGAGGGCTGGGGAAAGCTGGAACTGGGTGGGCATTAACAAAATGGTTTCTGTTCTGCTGTGCAGCCCTTTTCCTTGTCCTTTGGCTAGAGAGACCAGGCTTTTCTTGTGACTTTAAAAAATCTGGACCTTTTGGTGTTTTTCAGTTAGAAACTTTTCCAGCACCCAATTCAGGACATCTGGGAGATAAAAAGAAAATCCAGGAACACATTACTATATCATTCTTTAAGGCCCAAGATCCCTAGCCAGTCTGCTCTATTTTTCCCCATTATTCAGAGGCTTCCTATGTTTGTTTGTTGTATTATAGCCAAGGTTCTTAGTTGTCCACATGAGAGGAATATAAAGAAATGGGCCTAACACCATTTTGTCTGGCTTGTTGCCTTCAGAAGACTCTCTGGGACCAGGCAGAGCTGGCACCTCTTCAGTGAGAGGAACCACACCCTGTTTTGCCTCTGCCTTGGACTTAGGCATTTTCCCCTGACTTTTCCAGGATAAGGGATCTGCTTCCCAACTTGGGATGGCTCCTCTTGAAAGTTCAGCGTCCTTGGGAGTCTTGGAACCATCATGGAATTCTTTCTGGATTCCACAATCATGTATAAAAATGACTCTGTTGGCCAGAAGCATCTGGCTTGCCTGTGTGCATACTACCTGCCCCTTACTGTATTGGGGAGGTAATTGTCAAGTATCAACCACAGTATTCTCACCACAGGACTTCTGTCCCCTGAATTTCACAGCTGTGCCATAGAATTGTCCTGTCTTCAGTACCTGGAGACTAAAAAAGCCAACAATTAGGAAAAGAAATCAGTCCCAGAACTGCCATTTCAACCCTGTGAACAGTTGCTAACTTAAAAAAAAAAAAAAAAACTCCCCAGATCATTACAAATGCAGGTGCCTGCAGTGTTTCTTTATCTTTACCTTTGTCCCAGAGCAGAAAAATCACACTTGTGTAGTGAAGTATTTCCTTTCAAAAGGAAAGTCTCATTTGAGGCTCCAATAATCATGTTTTCTCAGAAAAATCTATTATCAAACAGAAATCCTATTGCTGTAGGTAATCTTTTATCATGTCAACTTTTTTTTTTAGTTGTTGGATTTAGAAGTTATTTCCCCCAAAATTCCATATCAGATATCCAAAAATATGCAGAATTTAGATCCTATAATTCACAGATCTCAGATGTGCTTACCTCCAGGCTGACCTATCAGGAAATGGCGAGTTTTCAATGAGGATTGCCTGCAGCATCCCAGAGACACCCTACTTGGTGGATGTGACTCCAGGAATGGACTCACTGGGCTTGCTTCCTCAGGAGAAGGCCTCTTTCATTTCTGGATTTTATGAAAATTCATTTTCTTTTACTCTGTCCATTTCCCAGGAATTCCCCAAAATAACTATTACCTGAGTATTAGTAGTTACTCAGGAGGCCTCTGCTTGTGGCTTAAATTATATGGGACTACACAGGATCTCATATGTTCTATACCCTCTTTTTAGAAAAATTAGGTCATTACCATTAGGTGGAAGTAGATAAGGTGTTCTTGTTTGGGACAGAACAAAATCAAGATCAAAGTCCTTTCTAAAATTACTATTAAAGTCCAGGACAACTTCTAACCACCCACTAGTCTCCCCTTCATCCCGGGAATTTTCCTCTTGAATGTGGATGTAAAGGTGAGGGTGTTTTCAAAGGAAAATCCCTTCTTTTTGGTGGAAATGTTACCATTGCTTTCTGATTCTACTCATCAGTTTGGCCCACCCACTTGTTCCCCTTGAGATAAGAATGAAATTCAAAAGACACGAAGAAAATGGATTAATAGTAAATCAAGTCAAATCGCTGATGGTTGAGAACCCACCCCCCTCATCCCTCATTTTGGGAGCATAAATGGTTCCCTAACTTTTCTTTGTGGGAAAAGCCTCTCATAAGCAACTTTGAATTCCTTTTATAATTAATGTAAAACTGCAGAGTTTCCATCAACTGAATAGTGAATTCCAGCACCAGGCAGGTGATATGGATAATTTGCCTTTGTAGTGACATAGAATGTTTAATCAGATGACCATGGGTAAGTCTGGGCATCCAGATCCTGGGAAATGTTCTGATTTTTGACAGTGGTCTTTGAGGATTGTCTCCTGGGGCCATTGAGGCAAGACACAGCTCCATCCACGGAGATCTGGCTTAAGACCTGGGGAGCTTTAGAACAGGACATAGAGGCAGGATGGTGGATGCAGAACCAGGAGAGCCCTAGAGGCCAAGAAAAACACAATCCAAGTGCTGTCATCCTGGAGAAGATGGAAAAACCCTAAGCACCCATGGGAACAGGCAGCAGGAGGGAGTCAGGCCATCAGTTGGACTGCCCCAGAGCATACACAGATGTGTAATGATTGGATACCAGATGATTAGCTCCATGGGAAGGGAATGTGGTGAGTAGGGGACGAGGAGACAGGGAACCATCAACTTTCAGGTCTCTGGAGGCCAGCTCCACTAGCCTCACAGGGCACAGAAACAAATGCCTTCATGAAATTCATCCATTTCTAGCTGGCTTCCTTCCCAGGGGTGGTGCCAATCCCTATAAGCCCAGGAAACTGGTACAAAGTTCTAGTCTTAACACTTCTTGGCTTTCCGGAATGATGATATCCAATGATGCTGGCATTTTAAATGCTTCTCATTGACGCCCAATCCTCAGAATGTAACTCAGTCCATGAACAGATCACAGACCCAGACTGGACTTTCGGAAATGTAGAGGGGGTGCCTGTGTGGCTCAGTCAGTTGAGCGTCTGAGTTCAGCTCAAGTCATGATCTCTCAGTTCATAGGTACGAGCCCCATGTTGGGCTCTGTGCTGACAGCTCAGAGCCTGGAGCCTGCTTCAGATTCTGTGTCTCCCTCTCTCTCTGCTCCTCCCCCACTCAAGCTCTGTCTCTCTCTCTCTCTCTCTCTCTCTCTCTCTCTCTCAAAAATAAATAAACATAAAAAATTTTTTAATGAAATGTAGAGGATTTTATTCCACAATCTTTGGAAATCCATAAGGATTCCTTTAGCTTCTTTCTGAAAGGCTATTTTCATTGCAGATTCCACATCAAGCAATTGGCTTCCAATGACCTTTCCTTCACCTTCTATCTCCCCTCCTTCTTTCTCCCTGTCTTGTTTCCTCCATCACCCCACCCCACCCCCACCCCCACCCCCCGCTCTCTCTCTCATTTTCAGATTCCCCTGGATAAAGTCATCCAAAGATTGTTCATAAAACAGAACTCCAGAAGTTTCTAAACTATCATTAAGTCACATGCCTTCATTTTATTTTATTTATTATTATTTTTTAATGTTTGTTTACTTTTGAGAGAGACAACGTGTGAGCAAGGGAGAGGCAGAGAGAGAGGGAGACACAGAATCCAAAGCAGGTTCTGAGCCATCAGCACAGAGCCCCACACGGGGCTCAAACTCACAAACTGTGAGATCATGACCTGAGCCGATGTCATACACTTAACCAACTGAGCCATGCAGGCATCCCAACATGCTTTCATTTTAAAGGAGGAAATTAGGGTACAAATCATGAACACAGAGCAAATAGTGCTCTGTCTCAGCCAAACCCATTTTTAAAACGAGCATACAAGCCAAATGCAAAGTCAGATATTAAAATTGTCTTCAAAGATGTTATCACACTGGTGACACATTATGGTGAGTGAAGTGTGGTGTGTAGCGTTTGAGACAGGGACAGGAAAGAACATGAAGTCAAACAAGCCTCAAATGACTGTTGTTTTGATGATGGAATTTGCAAGGTAAAAATATCAGAGACTTGAAAATTGTAGTATTCCAGATGAAAGACTTTAAGTAGCAAAAGAATATTCATTACTATAATAAAGAGGGTAGAAATAATACAATATAGTAGGTTCTCAATGTTTGTTGAACAAATGATCAGAAATTCAAGTTAGAGTGAGCTATGGTTTCTAATTATGATCACAAAGCATAGCTCAATCAAGTGGGTAACACACAAAGGATATTTCATGCAACATGTTCACAGGTGGTCTGACGAGAAAAAATCCTGTCTCCCTTTTCTCAGGGAGCTACCGAAGGATGTATTCCACAAAAATGAGGGAATAAGCCAAGAAAGAGAAAGGTGTGGGTTCAAGGAAATGAGATCCAATGAAGAAGAAGGTAAAGAAAATTTATAAGACAGTGACAAAGAATCAGAGATCAATGGCTGTGCAGCAGGCTTCAAGAACTGTCTGTGGAAATTGGTGCAGGGTGGGGCACTGAGGCAGGACGGGTCTCTGACTCCATGGCCCGAGGGAGCTGACTGGCATCTGCATGTGGGAGCCGATTGTTAAATATTCGGGAATTTTGCAAGCCAATTGTTAAACATAGCCATTATATAAATGAATAATTGAATAAATCATACTAAAGATGAAGGTAATAAATATCCAAAATGCAATTCTTTCTAATTATTTTTACTTCATTTTACTAATATATATGTTCTTGAGGTTATTTGGTTTTCTGCACTTGGATGGCAGAAGGGTATTGTAGATGCAATTACACATTCCCCCAGATCTGTGTTCAGTGATGTCACATTAAGTAGCTTGAAATTGGCCAGGGTGGGAATATTTGCACTATGGAAATTGGCAAAAGCTGCAAATCAGGCCTTGATTTACTGTTTTGATTATCTGTACTTACGAAAATAATGAAGAAATGGTTAACCATGCAGATTAAACTTTAAAGTGTATTATGTTTGAAGTTTCCTTCAAACATAAGAAAGCAGGGAAAAAAGCAAGGAAATACTTATTCTTCCAGCATTTGAAAACTAATATTATTGCAGCAAAAACGTTGCTCAAATCATTTGAACAAAATAAATGAAGTTCCAAGAAAAGTTCGTTGTTGTTCCACTTTTGTCTTACTTGTTAACATAAATGAAAACATCAATCGACCGTCATGTAAGAACATTTATTATGGATACATAAGAGTTCAGCAAAAAGCAGTGAAAGCACTCTATGAGAACAGACGTTATAATAAAGAGTATTGCATATTGTACTATTAGCTGAAAATTGTAAGTTCGATGTTACATATTCTGTATGTCAGTTGCCATGCACTTTGGCCCACGTCAAGCAAGCTACCTTGCAGAGCTGCTGAGAGAGGTAACCTGGAGCAGGTGGCCCCAGTCTGCTGGTCCGCCTTCTTTGCCTTGCAGTTACATGTGTAAATATGCATAGACTGTTAGCATGCACATAGACTGTGCCGTGTTTATAGAATTTTTACAACGGGCAGGCACTATTCTTATGATCCTTCGTTTACAGATGTGGGAACTAGAGACTCCCAGTGGTTCATATGCCCCACAAAGTCATACAGCATAAGCTCGCTTCCCCACACAGCCCTGCAAGAATCATGCCCCACAAAGCTATCTACCGCCCCAGGGTTGGGTTGGGGGTCTGGAGGTGACCAGGAGTGTGGAAGAGCACTCCCTGCCCACCCAAAAGGTTCTCTGTTCACCTAACAACATCATCTTCTGCTCTGTGTGATGGCGGCAGTCCTACCCACTGCGTGCTTTTCCTGAGAAAATAAGTTAAAGCAGGGCCCCTCTCTGTCCCCAACTTGCCTTCACAGTCTTTGTGTGAGAAAGTCCCTGCATCTTTAAGACCCTTTAAAACATGTATCTGTCTTTGGGTGGTTATTTCTAGAATTCGGGCCTTTGAAATTCCACTCAATTTACAAAACTTGTTTTATGTTTCAAGCATCTCACTCATTCATTCTACACATGGTAGTCTTTCCACCCAGAGAAGAAGCTTGCAGCCAGTCTTGAAAGACAGGCCTTTCCCACACACCTTACCAGGGCCCCACAACCTTCGTGACAGACTGGGGGGACACACGGAACACCAGGGAGATCTTGGGGTTACACCCAACTAGGTCAGGGAACACACAGCACAGCAGAAGCACAGATGGACAGACTCACAGACATCTACCCACTTTCAGGATTGGATGGGCCAGGCAGCCTCCAGCATGCCTCGTCTGGCCACGTTCCAGCAGTCCAGGCAGAGTCACCTGCAGCCACAGATCAACTCCAGAGCCTTCCCTGAATCCCATTAAGGCTGTTAAATCAACATCTGACTCTGGCCAGATGAAGCCCCCCTCCTGCACTGTTTGCAGGAAAGACTTTGTGCCCAATGCTTTTCATTTTTGTCTGTGTCAAGCCAATGCTCATCTTACTGAGGCCTAATTCGTGCAGTGACTGGTGCCAGGACACCCTGGAAAGCCCTGATCAGGAGTACCCTCCCATGAGCCAGGGTGGCCCTTTTCCATACTACAAGGGTATCGAGAATCAGACTGTATTGCTTTTCTGTGTGCTCAGAGGAGTGACGCCTGGGGATGGCCACCACCAGTTCAGACTCCTTGCATACACCTGCGTCCACCTTGCTGCTGTTTGCCGATCTCAGCTAGCATCTAGCTCCCGTCCAAACAAGGAAAGCCAGGTCGCATGGTAGGAGACCAAATCCCATACACCAGTTCATGAAACTAAAGAAGAAAGTAAAAAAGCAAGTGGAAAACTCATTGTAAGAACAATCACTGGTGACAACACTAAGTTGTTATGGGATTTGGGATTTATGCCAGTTGAGCTGAAAAAAGCAAGTTAGCTGAGGTGCAGTGGAGAGCTGCAATCTGAAGACAGACCAAGACTGAAATGAGTGAATTACATGATCTTGAACCAACCACACTTAGTATAGGGCTGGGCACATAGTTAGTGCTCAATAAATGTTAGCCAACGTTTTTGCCTATTTGCTATTATTATTAATATTTAAATTTATGTACAAATTGACTTTAACTTGATGTACAGTCCTATGAGTTTTCATCCATGTGTAGATGCGTGTAACCGCCACCAGTAGGTTATGGAAAATTCCACCACCCCAAACAACTCCCTGGTGCTGTCCCACTACAGTCAAATTCTTCCTCTACGCCAGCCCCAGGAAACCATTCACCTGTTTTCCATCTCTGTAGTTTTACCTCTATGTCATCAATATCGATTTGGACTGTAGGGCACCTTCTGAGACTGGTTTCTTCCACTCAGCACAATGCCTTTGAAACATTTATGTTGCCATGTGTTATCAATAGTTCATTCCTTCTGACTGCAGAGTAAGTAGTGTTCTATGGTATACATGTCCATAGTTTGTCAATTCATCCATCCAAAAATGCTGGGGTTCTTTCACTTTGGGGCAGTTACGAAGTTTGTTTCTAGAAGGATTCACGAATAGGTTTTTGTGTGAGTGTGTTTCCATTTTTCTAGAACAAATACCTTGGGGCGCCTGGGTGGCGCAGTCGGTTAAGCGTCCAACTTCAGCCAGGTCACGATCTCGCGGTCCGTGAGTTCGAGCCCCGCTTCGGGCTCTGGGCTGATGGCTCAGAGCCTGGAGCCTGTTTCCGATTCTGTGTCTCCCTCTCTCTCTGCCCCTCCCCCGTTCATGCTCTGTCTCTCTCTGTCCCAAAAATAAATAAACGTTGAAAAAAAAAAAAAAAACAAATACCTAGGAGTGAGATTGTTGGGTCACATGATCAGCAGGTGATCACATTTGTAAGAGACTGACAAATTATCGTCCAGAATAGCCAGATTCTCATCAGCAATGTATGAGAGTGCTTGTTGCCACATTCTTGCTAGTACTTTGTATTATCACTGCTTTTCATTAAAACCATTCTAGTAGGTGTGGAGCGGTACCTTAGGGTGGTTTAAATCTGTGTTTCTCTAGTGGCTAATGATATTGAGCATCTTTTTATGTGCCTATTTGCTATCCTTATATCTTCTTGGGGGAAGTATGTATTCAAATATTTTGCTCAGTTTTAAAATTGGGTCATTTATTTTCTGACAGCTGAATTTTGAAAGTTCTTTATGTATTCTGGATATAAGTCTTTGATCTAAAAAATGATTCGTAAATATTTTCTCCCAGCATGTGACTTGTCTTTTTATTTTCTTTAAATAGTGCCTTTTGTAGAGCAAAAGGTTTTAAATTTGATGAAATTCAATTTATGAAGCTTTTCTTTTATCCATCAATCATCTTGTTGATGTCATATATGAGAACTTTTTGTCTCACCCAAAGCCATAAAGATGTTCTCCCATTGTCCCTAAGAGTTTCATAGTTTTACATGATCTATTTTGAGTTAATTTTTTATAAGGTACGAGGTCAAGGATTTTTTGGTTGTTAAGGATTCTTGTTTTTGTTTTGTTTTTGTTTTTGCTTATGGATGTCCAATTGTTCTGTTAGCCAATATTAACACAAATTTTTACTCCCTCTTTTTTGACCCCCCTTTATATCAGTTTTTCTTTCTTTGTAAATTGAAGGTCATTTTTCTTACCTCAAATAAGAAGATATATATGTGAAAGGGACTAGCCCAGTGCCTGGTATGTGGTTCATGGAAAATTAAATAAATAAATACTGGTTTAAAAATACACACCCACTCCTAGAAAAAAAAAAAAGGAAACAAGGCCAAATGTTAAGATCCATCACCTGATATTAAATTCTAGAATCACAAGGTCACATTTGCAGGTCTAACTCAGCCACTAAAGACCAGTCATCACTGTCTCCAAGGGGCTTCTATGGAGACCCTTCCAGAGAACATCCTTGCCTTCCTGTAGAAATGAAGTTGGTGCCTTGTCCACTTCAAATAGTGGTCAGACAGGCTCACCGTTAAAATGCAATGGCCTCAGCCGAAGTGGAAAATTGTCCTCGTAAGTTGCAGCAGGGAGCGTGCGTGCAGGCGCGCAGAGATGTGCGCACACGCGTGGGACGTGTACGAACCCCACGCCTTCTGGGCGGACTGCAGACCCACGGACTCTGCCCGTGCAGACCCCTCATGGGAGCTGTCTTCCTGTGAACGATTTACCCCGATGACTTCAAGACCACAGAACTCATCCAACAAAGGAGCTCATTTACTTTCTGACATGGTTAATGTCCTGATTTAATGACCCTCTTATATCACACTCAGCACCCTAAATTATAGGGCAGCCCGGGCAATTACGCTGCGGGATCTCAGACTGCACCTCTCCGGAGAGCTGCAGCGTGGTTGTCACAAGCTGCCTTCCAGTGCTCCAGTGAGCGGCGGGAGGGGCTTCCAGCCTGCCATGGGCCGCAGGCCTCTGTCCCATTAAAGTAATTGTTTGCACCTCCTTCTTACCCAGATCGCGGTCTCCCGGGATTTTCAGCCACAGGAAATATTATTCTGAACATAAAACTGCACGTGTGAAAGACTAAAAAATGGCTTTCTTGTTATGACCAAAGAAGCAGAGTCCATGTTTCTTGACTGTGTATTCGAGGGGAAAAAATCCTGACTTCCTGGCATGCTCCGAACTGTCTGTGTTATGAAAGCTCATTTTCCATAATGACCCTTGGGGATGAAAGCAGTTATGGCAAGGAGTTCAGAAACCAGAGTCCCCGGACTTGCTCAGAGCACTGCCAGGCACAGAGCACTGCCAATTAATTAGGCAGGTTTAGCGCCCAGCGAAAATTCTCTCAGATGGGTTTAAGAGATTTTTGTGGGGCGCCTGGGTGGCGCAGTCGGTTAAGCGTCCGACTTCAGCCAGGTCACGATCTCGCGGTCCGTGAGTTCGAGCCCCGCGTCGGGCTCTGGGCTGATGGCTCAGAGCCTGGAGCCTGTTTCCGATTCTGTGTCTCCCTCTCTCTCTGCCCCTCCCCCGTTCATGCTCTGTCTCTCTCTGTCCCAAAAATAAATAAACGTTGGAAAAAAAAAAAAAGATTTTTGTATCCCTGGCATTAACTGTAAGGTTAATGTAAGGTAGAAAGGTAAAAATCCGATGTCCAGGACCCACATTCAAGGGCTTACATCCAAGAAAACTTATGATGACTTATAGGTCCACACATTCTAAGAAGCATTTCTTAGCCTTGATCTACTGTTTATTCAGTAAATAATGACTTTCGAGGAAATGAAACAGTTGAAAACATAAATTGTCCCTGAAAAGAAAATTCACCTTGAAAACTAATGTCACACTCTAAAACTTAGACTCCACTTTATAAATATGAGAAATAAAATAATCTGTGTTTTGATGAGACAAAATAGGGAATGACAGGTTATAGAAATTAGCATTCAGAACAAGAAGAAATAGCTGAAAATCCTGTAATTATATCAATTTGGCTCACTAAAAATAGATCAGGTGGAGAGGAGAGCCCTCTTGAGAGAGAGACATTGCAGGCGGGTAACAAGGGGACTGGATTTTCTGTTCCAAACACTGCTTCACTCTGTCCTGAGTCCTCAAACTCCTGATGTGACTCTAGAAAGGGATGTGTCGCCACTTTGGGGGAAAAGATTCTTAGGAAGTCATAGAAAGGGAAATAACAGTGGCTATTGTCTTCCTTAGGGCATTGCAACAATTCTGGGCTTTATCTCACTCTCTCCTGAGATGAATTAATCCCTGACAGCCCTCAGTTTCCTCATGTGTACGATGGGAATAAAAATTCCTGTCTTAAAAGAGTTGTTGTAGGCACTAACTGACGGAAGATCTGTGAGGCTTTTAGCAAAGACTGCTTTGACATAGGGTGAAGATTCAACAAAATTTAGCTAGTATCATTGTCATGGTTATTTGACGATACTTGAAGATGTTCAAATCAGGAGATTTTGCATTGTTTCATGAACTGATGACTGACCCAATTAGCGGCAAACCCTCTCTTCCTTCTCCTTCTCTTCCTCCTTCCCTCCTCCTCCTCCTCCTCCTCCTTCTCCCTATCTCCCTCTCTCCCTCTCTCTCTCTCTCTCTCTCTCACACACACACACACACACCACATAGAACTGAATTTAATTATAAGTTATTAAGCATTAGAATGCCTGGTTTCTTTTGGGCTCGTAATTATAAAACAATAGTAATTACTTTAAAATAATAATAATTATTACTGTATGGCACTGAAGTCAAGTACTGGTGGAATTTATAAGGAACATGAGTGAGCTACTCTGAGATTCATAGACAGCTGTGTTTGCTCTAAAGGAAAAAGGAGCTGTGGAAAGAAAGAAACAAAAAAAGACATTCAAGGCAAAGTATAAGGGGAGAAATAGTAGGTAATGTATTCTCTCTTCTATTCTGACCTGATGGACTAGGGGGACCCAGGCCATTCCCTCCAGCTGGCAATGGAAGGAAAGCCTGGCTCACAGGGGCAATATAGAAATCTTAATAGAAAACACCCCTCAGCCCTGTGGAACTAAGGCCTACTATAGTCGATAGCATGTAATACAAAACACATTTGTCATTTTCCCTTATATCTAAATAAATAAATGTCCAGGGGGAAGGGGAAGCTTACTACAGTAATCAGATTTGGTGATGTGTCTCGAGAAAGAATGCACACCCAAGGACTGGCACGGAAGATGTGGACAGCAACCAGCCAAGTGAAACAACCAGAAAAGACCCACCACATTGGGACAGGGTGGAAAATGGCAGATGGTGTGGGCAATGGAACCAAATGAATCCCCTAAGAATTATATCATTTTCATCAGATTGAGTCATTGTGGGAAGATTTGGGGGAACAAATCAAACTCCATTACTTAAGGGAGCATTCAGGGCTAAAGTCACAGTTTTATAGGTTGGATGTGAAAATTCATAAAACCAAGGTCGGGTTTTAGACGCCACGTTTCTGAATGATTTGGGAGCAACACCTTCCCTTGGAGATGCATGGCAGAGGAGGGAGGCGTCTGTTGGAGAGGCTCTTGATGTCTATAACGGCACATAGAAAAACAAGGGATGGAGTGAGAATCACTGCCCATCTAGGAAGGTAGCCAAGCTTATCTGTTCTGAGGTTGTTGACTAGATTCTGAATTTCACTCCTTCCGCAGGGCACCAAAGGGCCTGGATTATTTCTAACAAGGATTCCAAGAACATCCTAGGTTAGTTCTGGGGGCTAGAGTCACGTGGCTTCCCCGGGTATGAAATTCACAGAGTTAGGAGAATATTTCAACACTTCTTTCTCCCCTCTATGTCCTATATGTCTCTATCTTCACAGATGCTAAATTTCTAAGCCCACGCAACCTCTCAAAATGGCATCATTTAACTCTGTATGTCCTTTCATTTAACTGAAAGCTCAATCCCACCCCTGGTAAATTGGGAAAGTAAAGTTAAATAAGCAAGGAAAAGAAAGTCGAATTTCTCAAAGTGTCGGGGAGCATGGAAGAAATGAACATAAGTGTTTTGCTTTTATCTGCTTTTGATTTATCACAAATATTCAGGATCAAATAGCATTCATAGAGAAAAACATTAATAGCAGTTACTCACCTGTAAGGACTTTTTCACAAATAAATATAATCAATCTAGCAAGAGTTGTTTTTATTTTTTTTAATTTAAATTCAAGTTAGTTAACATACAGTGTAATCTTGGCTACAGGAGTAGGACGCATTGATTCATCTCTACATATGACACCCAGGGCTCATCCCAACAAGTGCCCTCCTTAATGCCCATCACCCATTTAACCCATCCTCCCACCCACCTCCCCTTAAGCAACCCTCAGCTTGTTCTCTGTATTTAAGAGTCTCTTCTGTTTTTCCTCCCTCTCTATTTTTATCTTATTTTTCTTTTCCTTCCCCTATGTTCATCTGTTGTGCAAGTGTTGTTTTTAAAAGCAACTGATTCCCGCAAATTTTAATAACTTTCTCTTTTACAAATCTCAGGCCCTAAATTAAATAGAAAACAGGACTATAGAATATTAGAAAATAGGGGTGCCTGGCTGGCTCAGTTGGAAAAGCATGTGACTCTTGGTCTTGGGGTTAGAAGTTCGAGCCCCATGTGGGATATAGAGATTACTTAGGTAATAAATAAATAAAACTTTAAAAATATATTAGAAAATAAAAATACTAAGTATATATCATAAACTATATAATACAGCTAAAACAGTACTCTGAGGAAGTTTCATAGCCTCAGGTACTTAATAAAGTATGCACTTAAAAATATTAGGGAGAAAGCAATAAAATAAGTCTGAAGACATTTCAGGGACATAAATAGTAAAAATAAAAGGAGATAAGAGGAAAATGTGGTCCAACCACCAACTAAGTCTAAGAGATGCCTCACACCCCAAGGAAAAAGGAGTAAACTAAATATTATTAAATAAAAAATTTCAATTTTATTTTTTTTATAATTTTTTTTCAACGTTTATTTATTTTTGGGACAGAGAGAGACAGAGCATGAATGTGGGAGGGGCAGAGAGAGAGGGAGACACAGAATCGGAAACAGGCTCCAGGCTCTGAGCCATCAGCCCAGAGCCTGACGCGGGGCTCGAACTCACAGACCGCGAGATAGTGACCTGGCTGAAGTCGGACGCTTAACCGACTGCGCCACCCAGGCGCCCCAAAAATTTCAATTTTAAATAAAATAATTTACCAAATGGAGGGAAAAGGACAAAACCACTAGAAGAAAGAAAAATATAAAAACAGGGAAAATTCTCAGCTACAAGGGAAAATTTTGAAATAATAAATGACTTCCCTGCCCAGTTCTACAAAAGTAAAGGTGAAAACCTCTATGATTTTCCAACAAAATATAATTACTAAAAATAGAAACAAGAAGAGATAGAAATAGAAACAAAATGACTTGCATCGTAGATAGTTTACAAGTTATCAAAAGTTACTTTCCAGAAAACAGTCCAGTTGGTATTGTAAATGGATTCTACCAAACATCCAAAGTACAGATACTTACAGTGCTCTTTAAACTGCCATGGATCGGGAAGAAAGAAGGAAAGCTTCCAAACTACTTTTTATTTCAGAATTTTTTATTTGAAATACTTTTAGATTTATGGAAGAGTTGCCAAAGTAGTAGAAAAAGTTCCATATAGTCTTCTCCTAGCATCCCCTAATGTTAATGTTTTATATAATCAGAGTATATTTGTCAAAACTAGTTAACTAACATGGGTATAAAACTATAAACTACGGACTTTATTTGGATTTCACCAGCTTTTCTCAGTAATGGCCATTTTATTAAATTCCAGAATCCAATCTGAGATACTGTGTGGGCATTTAACAATTTATTTTTATGAGGCAAAAATTAGATATTGATAACAAGATGTGAAAACATGTCCCAAAGGAAAGATATAGATTAATTCACTCACAAACATAGCTCCAAAATGTCTAAATAATCCAACCATGTTTTAAAAGAAAAATATACCATAGCCAGATGGAGTTTGATCCAAGATGTGAGTATGTTCCAATTTAGATAATCTATTAACATAACACAAAGTAGGTCAAAGGACAAAAGTCAAATTAATTTATCTATAGCTTTGGGAAAGGCATTTATAAATTTCAACAGAATTCATAATTTAACATTGTTTAACAAGTTTATAAAATAGACACTGGTGCTCACAATTTTTACACACACAGACACACACACACACAGCAAGCATTTTGCTTAAAGAAAAAAAAAAACATTGGCAGTATTTCTATTGAAGTCAAGAAAGAGATACAATTACTACAGTTATGAAAAACTGCACTGGAATTACTAGCCAATTTAATAATGTAATTAGACAAAAGAACCAGAATGCAAAAAAAAAATTGAGAAGGAAGTAAATTTTTCATTATTTGCAGATGACAGAATAGTATGCCTCAAACAAACACATACACATTCACATACATATACAAGAGAAAAAACTATTACAAACAAGGGAATTTAGTAAGATGGCTGGTGAAAAAAATTATTAAAAAAATTAATAGCTTTCTCATGTGAAAGCAATTACTCATTAGAAAATAAAATGGAAGTAAAGGTTAGAAAAAAGGATAGAAATGGAATGTCTGGAATCATACCTCATAATAAATGTGCAGGTGCTGTATAAAGAAATTTTAGGGATACCTGTGTGGCTCAGTCAGTTAAGTGGCTGACTCTTGGTTTCAGCTCAGGTCATCATCTCACGGTTTCATGAGTTCGAACCTCACATGGGGCTCCAAGCTGACAGTGCGGAGCCTGCTTGGGATTCTCTGTCTCCCTCTCTCTGCCCCTCCCCCAATTGCTCTATCTGTTTCTCTCAAAATAAACAAATAAACTTAAAAAAGAAGAAAATTTAAATGATATTAATGGTCATAAGAGAAGATTTTAAAGTGAGAGACATTACCTTATCGAGTAGGAAAAAAAATGTAAAGATTTGTAAAGATGGTAATTTCCTTCAATTAATGTGATATCAATAAAAATACCAACTAGATCTCCATAGCTTTTCTTCTTCATTCTTAGATTTTATTTTAAGTTATCCCTACACCCAGTGTGGGGCTCGAACTTACAACCCTGAGATCAAGAGTTGCACATTCCGCTTGACTGAGCCAGCCAGGCTCTCTACCTTTTTTTTCAACTGCACAAGCTAATGTTGAATTCACATAGAAAAATAAGCATTTGATTATTTCCAGAAAAACTGTTAAAACTCAAGAGCAATGAGAGGGAATCTGCCCTACCACATGTTAAAATATTATAAAGCTGTAGTTTGGTTTTTGCACACGAATGGGCAAAACGCAATGGAACTGTGTAATGAGTACAGAAACAGGCTAAATGCATATGGGAACTTGGCATATGATCAAAACTGGATTTCAAATCAGTGAGTAAAAGGGTAGATGATTCCAAAGTAGAGTTGGGGCATGGCATAGCTATCTGCAAAATACAATATGGAAATCCTTATCTCATTCCATTGAACCAAAAACTTCTAGATGGACAAAAGATTTAAACACATACAAGATGAAACTGCTGACATATTAGAATAAAACTCAGGAACATTTGAAAGAAATACCCTTGGATGAATGGGTAAAAATAATGTGGTCTTTACAAACAATGGAATATTATCCAGCTTTTAAAAAGAAAGAAATCCTGCCATATGCAATAACATGGATGAACCTGGAGGACATTATACTAAGTGACATAAACCAGGCACCGAGAAACAAATGTAGTATGATTTCATTTACATGAGGTATCTAAAATAGTCCAATTCAAAGAGTAGAATGGTGTTTTCCAGGGACTGTGGGGAAGGGGATATGGGAAATTGCTAATGAATGGGTATGAAATTTCTGTTATGCAACATGAATAAGTTCTGGAGATCTGCTCGACAGCAGTGTGCCTATAGATAACAGTGGTGTATTGTACACTTAACAATCTGTTAAGAGGGTAGATCTCATGTTAAGTGTTCTTACCACAATAAAGAAAAAGAACTAAAACCCAGAAATTATAGCATAGCATAGCATAAAAAGACATAAAGTAATTATTATGTATACTAAATAAATAGACGAATAAACACCTTTGAGTGTTTTTAGAAGGTCTTTCAACATAAGATATAATATCCTGACATAATAAAGGCAATGAATCTGACCACACAATTTTGTTTAGGAAAACTTATCATAAACAGAATCAAAAAAGAAATGACAATCAGGGGGAAATACTTGTTACAGATAAGATAGGAAAGTTGCTGATTTCCATAAAGTGGAATGATCTGTTGAGATTCCAAAAAAAAAAAAGAAAGAAAGAAAGAAAATAAAGAATTAACAAAGAAATAAGTAAGGCTATTTTCATGTAAAAAAGAATATACATGGCTGCCCAACCTTAGTGATAACAAAATAAATTTTACTTGATTCAGAAGAGTAAAACTTCTACTTTTCACAATGGCAATCATACAAAAGTTTTTTTTTTTTAATTTTTTTTAATGTTTATTTATTTTTGAGACAGAGAGAGACAGAGCATGAATGGGGGAGGGTCAGAGAGAGGGAGACACAGAATCTGAAGCAAGCTCCAGGCTCTGAGTTGTCAGCACAGAGCCCGACGTGGGGCTCAAACTCACGGACCGTGAGTTCATGACCTGAGCCGAAGTCGGATACTTAACCGACTGAGCCACCCAGAAGCCCCGATATAAAAGGTTTAAATTTCACACTACTGTGGTTCAGCAGCCACAACAGGTACAGCTTCTCAAGAGGCAAATTTGGCACCATCAACCCTTTGACTCAGTTGACCTAGGACTGTATCCTTCATTAAACTCACAGAGGAGTGCCAAGACTCACTTAGAAGGAGGTGCACAGCAACAAAATTTGGTCCAAACCACCTAAATGGCCATTGGTTAGAAGACAGATGAAGTCAACTATGGTACATCCAGACAAAGGAACACAACACAGTTGTGTAAATGAATGAGGAAAAGGCAAAAATGATGAGATCCTGTTTACAGATTATTACCTATAAAGTAAAATGGTATTTATTTATTTTTTTATTTTACTTATTTACATTTGACTTGAAGTAAAATGGTTTTTATAGAGCAAGATAGTGCACACGAACCCCCGTAGTGTTGGACAAGATCTGGTTCTAAGCAGCATTAGTAGGTTCAAAGGTCTGGGTTTTATTACTATGCTTAATACTATATACACTCCTTATAGGTCCTATCATACCTACCAAGTATTGTGCAATAAGAGCTGTCTTTTGGAAATGAGGTGGCTCTGGGGTTTCAACGTCAGTAGTAGTCACACAGGTGCTGAGTTCAGAATCCTGGGCTGGCCTCTCAGACTGGCGGCTTTGGGCAAGTCATGCCCCCTCCATGCCTTTGTTTCCACATCTGTAAAGTGTTCTTAATAACTGTACCTACCATATAAGAGTGTCGAGGGGAGGAACTGAACTGAACACAATATCCTTCTTGCACAGAGAAAGAACATGTAAGAGTCAGGCATTCTTGCAGCGAAGGAATGACCTACAAAAAGCGAGAGGCAGAAGTGGGTGAGGGGCCACTCCCTTTGGTGTTGTAGGTGGGGGAGAAGCACATTTTGTGAACTCCTGGAACACTTACGCCCACATAAGTTGGGCAATAATGACTCCTCTGGAGAGAAGAACTCGACTGAGTATTTAGGACAGGATGGAGACTTGCCTTTCATGGTACAGTCTGACTTTCTCCCCGCCATGTGTATGAATTCCTTTTTTAATTAAAAAATAAATCTTGCATTAAGCCAGTACTAAGCTGAAAGTTTTTCTGCTCTGGCTAAGAGGGATTCCACATGCCCACAGCCTTTCTCTCTGCCCACTGATGCTTAAGCTATCAGTAATCATGGAGCTTGATGTCATGCCAGTTCCCAGTGGTGTTGACAGACTCCGGCTCAAAAGTCCCTTTATTAGACCTTGTCCCTCAGTAAAGCTTGCAAATTGCTCTGATCTTAGCAGACAAAACCATCGCTCATTCTCTGAATCTCTGAGCATCCTACACAATAACGTAAGAATTGGCGAAAATTACCCGAGATAAAGCGTCCTTTAGAACATCAAAGTCCCTGATTTCCAGGCTGTAGGCTGCAGGTATGCGACAGGCCTGACAGGCCAGGTGGACGGCAGAGATAAAGCAAAAAGTGAAATTCTCCAGCCAGGGTGCCCGAGTTGGATTTGGTGCTAGGTTCTCTGCGAAGGGGATTAATGTTATCCTCGGAGGCGTGAGCACATTTTGCTTTTACCTTCAAACCCAGGTAATCAGCAGAGGATAACAATCAGCGAATGAAGCCTTTAAACCCAGTGCAAGCTCCAAAGTCTTCCTCCTGCCAGGTTTAATTTTGGACTGGGTCATTTCAAATTGTGTGCACATATTTTATTTCCCATGTTTTGACTAAATTCTTTGTTTCTAACTTAATTTATGACGAGAGCATCTTTCTCTTGTTGCTTTTAGGAGCAAGAGCAGCCTATGCCTGCGTTGTTTTTTTTTTAATGTTTATTTATTTTTGAAAGAGAGAGAGCGTGAGTGGGGGAGGAGCAGAGAGAGAGGGAGACACAGAATCTGAAGCAGGCTCCAGGCTCCGAGCTGTCAGCCCAGAGCCCGACGCGGGGCCCAAACCTACAGACTGTGACATCATGACCTGAGCCAAAGTTGGACGCTTAACCAACTGAGCCACCCAGGCGCCCCTGCCTGCGTTTTTGAAGATGGGTCCTGGCAAACTTACCATTTCACACAGTTGACATAAATGTACGTAAATACAGCCAAGGTGGAAGTTTACATATTTCCCCAAATACAAGCACATCCAGTCTAAAACCAGCAAGATGAGTTAGAAGTTTAGATATCTTCTTAGAGGAAAGTGATGGTGTCTTACAACTCACAGAGGAGTTGCCCAGCTTGATCACTGAGCTCTAGAGATCTCCCTGGAAAGGAAAGATTTTACCGCATAACAGAAAGAAATGTGAAGCTTTTTATATTTAACAGCTGGATTATTGGCTTTACCTTGACTATTTAAGCATTAGGAGTTCTGTTCATAAAAATAAACTCAAGTCATGGAATCGAATATGCCCTTGTTCCTTTAAGGTAGATTATGGGAAACTAACAAGAAAGAGGTCAGTAATGTGGACATAATAACTGAAGGTTCTGGTAAAAACTTAGACATGAAAAAAAATTGTTGCTGAGTTCAAAGTAATGTGGATGTAAGTAGAGTTTATAAATGTCACTGATCTACCATAGCCCTGGAACAGTGTTTTTAAGGGAAGCAGAATATAATTCAAATAATTCCAGGGCTATGATCTCTGGCTCAGGAAATTTAATAATATATAGAATTTATCGTTTAGAGAAATGTTTCTTGAAACTGGAAGCAACTGAAATGCATGTGGATCAGTCTGTGGGGAAACGCTGTGAAGTAGAACAGACAGCAAGATGACGTGTGTCTGAGAGCACAGTTAGAAAGCGTAAGGCCCGACGAATGAAATAGAAGGATTCCCGAAAAGTCGAGTCCAAACCTGCACATTTAGTGGAGCACAGCCTTCCAAAGCCACCTCCTCAGGAGGCTGGACACCCACTCTCACAATGAAGCTTTGGAATATTCTTGGAAGGGCTGATTAATACACGTCATCAAAAAAGTGGTTTCATTCCTTTCTTAAGATTGCAAGATTTTCTTTTCTTTTTTTTTAATTTTATTTATTTGGTGGAGGGGCGGTGCAGAGAAAGAGGGAGAGACAGAAAGAATCCCAAGCAAGCTTTGTGCTGTCAGCTCAGAGCCCGACTCAGGGCTTGATCTCACGAACTGTGAGATCATGACCTGAGCCAAAATCAAGAGTCAGACGTTTCACCAACTGAACCACCCAGGCATCCCTAGATCACAAGGTTTTCTTAAATTAAAAAATGGCATTACCAACTCACAATTATTTTTTTCACCATATCTGAATGATTTTACACCTGTTTTCAAACATCAACGTCACCCTCAAAGAACAAATATTTGTCACCCTTGAGAAAAATCAAAATCATGCAGCATCAGCCCTGAGCCATCCAGTCACATGTTAGACAGAGCTGGATGGCTGGAATGAAGCATTGGTCCCCTGAAGAGCCCGCTCCTCTCAAGACAGCATTGGTTGTTTGTGTGACGGCAATGTGTTTTCTACACGTCGGTTTCATGGCTTCTATTGACACCTGTGCTATATGTGGTCCACACCCTGAATGCTACCCTCATGTCAGGTCTCTGGAATCTGATCTAGTGAAGGGCTGAAGGCCTTGGAATCTGGACAGGATGTACTGGTATCTTGCCTCACCCAAGCCATACTTCACCATTGTCCAAAGGTCATTTAGAGCTACTGTCCCAAGGTGATATAGAGTCACTTAAGAGGGTTCCATCTACTGACCTAGTCTTGCTCCTGAAGGGCTCAGGTCACAGTTGCCTGATCCTGGCAGCTTAGGAAGGCCCTTCAGCATCACCAAGGGAAGCAAGGGAAAGAGGTGAGAAGGGTAAGCAGACAGCTGAACATGACCTTGTGCTTCACAACCTTCTCAAGTAGCAGAAGCTCAGACACACCAAAACCCTCCAATTGTGTATTTCAGAAAGACAGCAGGGCACCAGGAATTATAAGGCAGCTCAATTTTTGGTTCATGGTTAGGTTCAGTTCAAGACCCCAATGAGAATAACTTTTTATTCACCTAAAATATCTCAACCCAGGGGCAACCCAGGGGCAACCCATGTTGAGCATCCAACTTTGGCTCAGGTCATGATCTCACTGCTCATGGGTTTGAGCCCCACATTGGGCTCTGTGCTGACAGCTCAGAGCCTGGAGCCTGCTTCAGATTCCATGTCTCTTTCTCTACACCTTCCCTGCTCACACTCTGTCTCTCTCTCTCTCTCTCAAAAATAAATAAACATTAAAAAAATTTTTTAAATAAGATCTTTATTAAAAAAAAGATATCTCAACCCAATGAACAAACAACAAAATGACATATTTTTCAACTTAGAAGCCATCCATTTTTAATGAAGTGGCCTCACTTAGAAATAGCTTCTCTGTCCTCACCTCCAGGAACCGACATTTAAGAATGCTTTGCAGTGTGTTCCGATACGGTTAAGGCATATGCATATTTGGGATCTTAAACTTTAAAAAAAAAATTTAATGTTTTTATTTATTTTTGAGACAGAGAGAGACAAGGTATGAGCAGGGGAGGGGCAGAGAGGGAGACACAGAATCTGAAGCAGACTCCAGGCTCTGAGCTGTCAGCACAGAGCCTGACACAGGGCTTGGACCCACGGAGTGTGAGATCATGACCTGAGCTGAAGTTGGACGCTTAACCGACTGAGCCACCCAGGTGTCCCTAAACTTATTTTTAAAAAGAGAAGAGAGTGAGTCCCTTCAGGCAGGTGAGTCGAGTTGGGGGAGCACTGGACAGGGCAGAGGCACATCAAGTGTTCAGCCACGCTTCATGAGCAGTCATCATTATGATGCTTTATAAGTCACCCATGCTTCATATCCCTGGTTGCACCTGTTACTATTGTTTTCAAAGGTAATAAAGAGAAAAAAGTAAACGTCTTCAGTTGCTCAAAAAGAAAACTTTGATACACACGCATACACACACACATACACACACACACACGCTGAAAATTATTCAGTCACAGAAAAGAAGGCATTCTGCCATTGGTGACCAGCATGGATAGAATTTAAGGGCATTATCCTAAGTGAACTAAGTCAGACAGAGAAAGACAAATACCATATTACCTCACCGATACGTGGGACTTAAAAACAACAACCACAAAACCCCCAGAACTTATAGATGCAGAGAACAGATGGGTAGTTGCCAGAGGAGAGGGCTGGGGGGTGGGCAAAATGAGCGAAGGTGATCAAAGTTACAAACTTCCAGTGAGAAAACAAATGAATCCTGGGGGTGGAATGTACTTCATGGTACTCTAGCTAATAATACTGTATTGCATATTTGAAAGTTGCTAAGAGGGTCGCTCTTAGAAGTTCTTACCACAAGAGAAAAATTTGTAACTGTATATGGTGATGGATGTTATAAAAATTGTTTTTTCAACTTTTAATGCTTCAATTTATGAAAGAAGCTTTTTTTAATGTTTTTTAATTTATCTTTGAGAGAGAGGAACAACACAAGCAGGGGAGGGGCAGAGAGAGAGAGCGAGAGACGGTGGGGGGAGGGGGCGGGGGGGAGACACAGAATCCGAAGCAGGCTCCAGGCTGTGAGCTTTCAGCACAGAGCCCAACACACAGGGCTCGAGCCCACGAACAGTGAGCCGAAGTCAGACACTTAACCAACTGAGTCACCCAGGCGCCCAAAAGTTAAAAAAATTAAGTAAAGGTTGTTATTTACTAAGAGCCTATACTCACCAGGCACATGATCACCAAACACACCTCTGCTCTGCACTGACAGGTGCTATGTTACCGTTGTACAGAAGTAGCATCTGCAACTTTCAACACACCACCCAGCCGAGAAAGGTCCAGAAAGGTCCAAGCCAGGACTGAGGGTCAGCAGTGTCTGACCCAAAGCTGGCATACTGGCCGCGCCCCATGCCCTCTTTGAGTTGGACCATGTGTTGGAAAAACAGGCTGTCGGTGACATGGTCCTGACATCCTTTGTTTTTATTTGTATGCAATGTGTTGCTGGGGATTTTAAAAAGTAAATAACTCTCCTAACACATGCCTCAAACTGAACAGAATTATGAACCAAACCTGGGACAAAGCTACTAATTAAAAAAAAAAAAAAAAAGATTTTGTTTTGTTTTAAAACAAAAAAGGGGAAATAATATATGAATAAAGACAGTTGCACCCATAATTTCACTGTCTTCTCTTTCAAAAGAGAAGTTACATCATAATTATTTTCCCCATTTCTTGCACTTACATAATTTTTAATTGCTAAATATCATATCATACATTTGGCCTATTGAGATATATATATGTGTATGTGTATTTATATTATATTATATTATATTATATTATATTATATTATATATTATATATATATATTAATTTCAGCTTTTCTGCTATTATATACTATAATGAACACCTTAACATATACAGTATTTTGTTTTTGTTGTTACCTTAGGATAAATTCCCAAGTCAGCAGCATGGAATATTTTATAGCTCCTGATATGGAGCACAAAGTTACTTTTTCAAAATTCTAGGGCCAGTCCACTGCCACCAGAGCAACCACCATAAGCAGTACCACTGTTTTTGAACAGTTTTTAAAATGTGTATTTATTTTTGAGAGAGCACAAGCGGGAGAGGGGCAAGGAGAAGAGGACAGAGGATCCGAAGCAGACTGAGCTGACAGCAGAGAGCCCAATGTGGGGCTTGAACTTAAAAACTGTGAGATCGTGACCTGAGCCCAAGTCGGATGCTCAACCGACTGAGCCACCCAGGTGCCCCCAGAAGTACCATTCTTTCAACGTTTATTTATTTTTGGGACAGAGAGAGACAGAGCATGAACGGGGGAGGGGCAGAGAGAGAGGGAGACACAGAATCGGAAACAGGCTCCAGGCTCTGAGCCGTCAGCCCAGAGCCCGACGCGGGGCTCGAACTCACGGACCGCGAGATCGTGACCTGGCTGAAGTCGGACGTTTAACCGACTGCGCCACCCAGGAGCCCCAGAAGTACCATTCTTATTACAACCTTGCCAACCCAAGTGGGCAAACCTTCTAGATAATACTAACAGAATGGCGTGATCATTAGCTGTTTAAGATGTCATATATTTTCTGAAATGATTACAGTGGAAACAATGAAACATCAGAAGAAATGTAAAACAGAATTTAGGTATAATTCTAATTACCAAATTTTAGAGCTCACAAAGACCTCAAGAGGAGGGGAAAGCTGGAGACATTTCACCCTCATCCTTTATTTAGCCCATGAAAAATCTGAGACTCATTTGCCTGAAGTCACATATCAGGTCAGTAACAAAACAGGGTGGACAAACTGACGGAGACCTACTGAGGCTTTTGGTAAGAAGTCCAGAGAGATGAGCAGACTCCACCCCTCCTCCCTCTCAGGCAAAAGCCCCAGCAGGAGTCCACTACTTCCTCTGGAAGGGACATCCGAACATGTCCCTGTGATTCCTGGTGACCCAAATCAGGGTGTTAGAGCACTTCCAAAGTCACTGCACGTGGTCTCTGAGTTGCAAGAGCAACATGTCCCGGACGACTACCCACTTGGATCTCACCGTCTCTCCTTCCTCCACCCTCCTGCCTTCTGTTTTTAATTAGGACCTTGGAACTCACTAGGTCAGATCCAAGCAATTTAAAGAATGACTTTCAAGTCGTATCTTTTAAGGAAAATGACTCTTGGTCTCCAGCCTCTATCAGTCATTACGCCCTCAGGGAAATTAGCAACCTGATTCTTCCCCCGGCTGTCATTTAAAATAAAAAGCCTTCTTATTTGCCATTCAAGAAAAAGTACAGTAAACCTAGCAGCAGGCGGATAGGGGTAATGAAACATAATTAACCGTATTCAACAGGTTCCCAGTATCATATGTACCTGCATGTTTCTCGGTGATGTAACTTGGGGAGGATGAGTATTGGCAAATTGGGATCACGCTGCCCGTGAGTGTGGAGTTTGTCTGGGATGGTGAGAGCAGTGTGGCTCACAAAATGAGCTCGGTGTTCCCAGGGCTGTCCACACTGCCCCTATGCGGGGTATAGAGAACCAGCATGTGGGTTCAACACAGAGCCCTCAATGAACCCCACCGTGTGGTACTGGGGTCTCTGCACAGAGGCTATTAGAATGGCACTTACCTCCTCTGATGATTGATCTCCTCTGGCTAAACACACGTTTCCTCAAACCTCACGTTAACCCGTGCTTACCATGTACCACACTGTCCTGAGCACTTTCCAGGTATTAGTGTAGTAAGCCCTCTCAACAAAACTACAGGAAGATTCTGGTACTCTCCCCAGATAAGGAAACTGAGGCACAGAGGGGGCAGGTACACACCCAAGTTGCCACGGTTTGAAGCCAGGCAGCTGGGCTTCTGAGGCCACCTCTCCCGGTGGACAGTATTCTGGCTCTGCCTCTCAGGCAGCTGTGAGTACCCTACAGAGACCTGTACATGCACGCTTCACCCGGGAGAGATTCCTGCCAGTAACATGCAATCTGCATCCAAGCCAGCCTTTATTTATTGTTTTTTTAAATTTTTAATGTTTACTTATTCTTGAGAGGGGGGAGGGGCAGTGAGAGAGAGAGGGAGACACAGAATCCAAAGCAGGGTCCAGGTTCTGAGCCGTCAGCACAGAGCCCAACGTGGGGCTTGAACCCATGAACTGTGAGATCATGACCTGTACCTAAGTCAGACGCTTAACTGACTGAGTCACCCAGGCGCCCCTAAGCCAGCCTTGGGATTGAATTCTAGAAGCACAAGTTACAGAATGCCATGAGGAAATAGGACATTCAGTTTAAGTAAAGCATTAAGCCAATCTCTTAAACACACACACACACACACACACACACACACACACACACACCAATGCCATGGCAGAAAGAGCAAGCAGAAGCAGGATGGCTGTTTTAGATGAAAAGAAACTAAAGAGACATCGTGTGTCTTCTCAGATGATGTTACAGTATCACAGGTACTAGAGTTATATGATATCTCAGTATTGTTCATTTTCTTAGGAGTGATTTTGGTGCCATGTAATGCAGAAAAATGCACTTATTTCTAGGAAATGCTGAGGTCTTTAGGTATAAAGCATGATAGCGTCTGCAACTCAATTTCCAGAGGTTTACAAGGACACACATACACAAAAAACACGGCAGATATGGCAAATGTTAGTAATTGTGGGATCCAGGTAGTCCGTACACGGTATTTAAAGCTTTTCATAATTTAAATTGGAAAAAAAATAGATCTGGCTAGACTTATTTTGGAGTGTGCTAACTGAAAAGAGACCCATAACCAAAATCTTAGAATATAAAATTGTTGGGAAGAGGAACCTGAGATATCACTCAGCCCCTAAATCACTTTAAAAATGAGAAAAGTGGGATGCCTGAGTATCTCAGTTGGCTGAGCATTGGACTCTTGATTTCGGCTCAGGTCATGATCTCAGGGTCGTGGGATCGAGCCCCACATTGGGCTCCACACTGAGTGTGGAACCTGCTTAAGATTCTCTCTCTCTCTCTCTCTCTCTCTCTGCCACTCCCCTCGTGCTCTCTCTCTCTCTCTCTCTAAAATAAAATAATAATAATAATAAAGATGAGAAAAATGAACATGTTTCATAGCTAAAAGCTATTTAAAATACAGTGTTATAAATATTTCTGTTAAGTATTCATCTTTTTTTTTTTAATTTTTTTTCAACGTTTATTTATTTGGGACATTATTTATGGGACAGAGAGAGACAGAGCATGAACGGGGGAGGGGCAGAGAGAGAGGGAGACACAGAATCGGAAACAGGCTCCAGGCTCTGAGCCATCAGCCCAGAGCCCGACGCGGGGCTCGAACTCCCGGACCGTGAGATCGTGACCTGGCTGAAGTCGGACGCTTAACCGACTGCGCCACCCAGGCGCCCCAAGTATTCATCTTTTTAATGGCTTTCATAATTTTGAAGTTGGAAAAAAATGAAAGTGTAAAGCATCTAAATATTTTACTAATAATTTTTAAGATGTTTTAAAATTTTAACAAGTTAATAATATTGCTAGATAATCATGCAGTATAAATATAAGTGACTGGAGTATTTGGCCCATGTTATAAATAAAAGTAAAGAACAGAAAAGGTCTGGGACTTTACCGGAAGAGTGAGTGGGCCAGGCAGTCTCGGGTTTAGTTCCAAATGACTAGAGTGGACAAAAGGTGAACATTTTAAAACCTAGGAAAAGGGATGGAGAGAGGGTGTAATGTGATGATTTTACCAAGTACTTCTACGTTATTTATACCAACCAGACAGCACCTGGTGCGATAAATAACTCTGGGAAGCCGGGTCCAACATGAAGGGACCAAAGCACATCTTAGCAGTCATTATTGATGTATTTCCAGATGACAACTTTGTGACGTGACTGAGGTGCCCTGGTTGGACCAATGCAGTATGCATCTGTATCCAACATGGAGTGTGCCCAACTGGAGGTCTAGGATAGAGGTGGTAGGCCAGGAGCATGGATCTGGAAGTTACCAATAACTCAAAGTGCCTACATTCATGGTTTTCAACCTCTTCCTAAGCTACCCCCAACCTGTGTATGCCACCCCCAACCATAACTGTCCTCTCCCACTCCCCAAATTGACGACTGCGGGTCACACATCAGCTCTGGCTCTCCAACAAACGGTCTCAAAAGAATGAGAAACAAGGGCGCCTGGGTGGCTCATTTGGTTAAGCATCCAGCTCTTGATTTCGGCTCACGTCATGATCTCACCATGACACCTGACAGGGCGGAGCCTGCTGGGGATTCTCTCTCTTCCTCTTTCTCTGTGCCCCTCATTCTCTCTCAAGATAAATAAATAAACTTTTTTTTTAAAAAACAAACTTAAAAAAAAAAGAATGAGAAACAAACACATAATCGTTTTAATTGTTGGTTTACTACAATACCTGTCATCCAGGTATTTAAAAATTCTCCACGTGTTGTCCTTGTTATGTGCTTGAGAAAATGACCATGGGCACCTCTTAGAATTGTGAGCAAGAGTGAATCTGAGGGCTTGCAGAGCTGCTCCAGAAAGGTTTCCACTCTTCCAGCATTTTGCTTCCTGGCCCTGGACAGCAAGAACCAACTCTTTAAGAGTACTTGAATAAATACATCATCAGATCTGGGAACAGATAAAAACCTTCCTCGAATTACCCTCACACTATATGCAAGTGTTTCTTAATGCTCTTGGTCTTGGATAAAATATGTTCCAATAAATTCGATTTTAAGCCATTCATACATATCATAAATGGAATATACAATTATTTCAATTTCACTCTTGTTAATTGATATGAATCTTTATTTATATTTAATTGATATAGTAGTTCTAAAAATAAAAATTCCTGGAAAGATATGAATTAATAGAATGTGTTTAGAAAAATCTGTGGGTATTGTTCCAAGTCACCTTAGGTACTTTATAAAATTATGTTCTGCAGGTACCAGCTATATGGCAACGCAACAAATTTGTAGCAGTTGACTTTCGACACTTTTGCAGGTTGGAACAAATGCTATTTGTTTGGGCTGTAGAGTTACACATTAACAATCACTAGAAAGATGAAGTCAGATGGAATAATGCAGGTCATGGAAACTGTTTGGGATGTTATACTTAGAGCAATGCCAGCTAAAGTTCCCTCCTGACCCTGACCTCAGAAGGCGGCTGGGGACCTGGCAGCCTATTGTAGGAGGTTCTGCTCAGAGGGCTCAACACTGACCCCACTGAACGTTGCATTAATGAGCTGGGATCTCCACTCCCCCCAGCTCCCGCCCGGAGTTTTCCCAGTTACTACATGAATCAAATTACGGGCACCTCTGCTGGGTTTCCTGTGAAATAACAGATCTTACTGTAACCAAATATTACCATCTCGGAAAAACTTTATGCAACTAGTGAGGACTCTTCATTCTCAGGCAACAGAGAAAAGCTTCTTTGTTTTGAGATTGAACACCTGGAACAAGTTATCCAGGGGGGCCTCCCCGGCCCACAGTGGAGAGAGGGCTCCCAGGACCCAATCACATCCCTGCCTGTGGACGGCCAGCAGCCCAGAGCTTCCTCCCAGCTCCGTCTGGCCCAGTTTCATTGGAACTTGCAGTTGGCTGTAGCCCCATGGCCGAGGGAGCCTTGCATCTATAAGGAAAGACGACAGTGATAAGAAGCCCAAAACTCCAAGGCAAGTTCCACAAGACAAAGGAGAAAGAGCTAAGGATTTGGAGATGGGAAGCATGGAGCCTATCCTGCCCCTAGACTGCTCGGACCCCCCTGAAGCAATTACCAGATAAGAATGCTGGCTGTGTCTCTGAGAGAGCAGGCAGACATCTGGCATGGGATCAGTCAGTGTGCGCATCTGTGCATGGCTTCCCTTGGAAACCAATGAAACCCTGTGTTTCCACCTTTGCCTCAAAACATTGACTTTCCAGAAGAAAACCTTGTGTTGCTTCTTTTATCTCTACAACCATGGCTGATCCAGCAGTCCCAAGGAGGAATCTAACTCGGGCCAGGGTGGAGGCAGGAGTCAGGGCTGGTGCGGTAGGAGTTAGGATGCAGACCCTGGTGACCTCACCTGCGGAGAGGAAAACAAGACCACTCCTCAGTGTGGAGAACCCAGGCGATCATAAGACAGACAACCATCCACCCACGAACGCACCTTTTTGAACCCATCTTTGCTCACATCTTAATAAAATATGGGTTACTTGCTGGAAAGGACCAGCTCTCACCCATCTTTGGGCCCCTCACTTGCGATGCCCAGATAAAAGTGTGTGGTCTTCAGCACATATGTGACTAGAACTAGTCTTTCGAATCCTCCTGTGCACAGCAGTGCCCTGGGGGCTGGGGACATGCAAATTCTGAGTCAGTGACAGGGTCAGGCCTGACGCAGCACTTTTCTAGCAAGCTCCCATGAGATGCTGGAGAGGCTGGTTCAGGTCACACTGAGTTAAGGGATGTCCTAATGACAATTGTTTGCCTACAGAACAGGCAATTTCCCACATCCGTTGAAATTCCCATCTTTGACTGAGTATCCAAGATAGTTGTGTGAACATAGCTTCCCCCACCCACCACCAAATAACAACAAAGTGTAATTGTGTTTCTTGTTAATTCTTGTGTCATTAATTCATCCTTTTATATGTGAATGGCAAAAACAAATCTAAGCAATTCCCTAGGAATGCCTCACAACACTTTAGATAGGACTTGGGAAAACAAAGCTGAGAAATGCACACTTTTTACAGAATGGCAGGAACTGTATATTATTACCATTGAGCTATTGCTATATTTAATACTTTTAAATAAATTTTAATAAAAAACCATTAATTCTTGCTAAATACACAGATGTGGGGTTTTTTTTAATTTTTTAATGTTTATTTATTTTTAAGAGAGACAGAGCAGGAGCCAGGGAGGGGCAGAGAGAGAGGGAAACAGAATCTGAAGCAGGCTCCAGGCTCTGAGCTGTCAGCACAGAGCCTAACGCAGGGCTCAAACTCATGAACCCCGAGATCATGACCTGAGCCAAAGTCAGACACTTACCCTTAACTGACTGAGCCACCCAGGTACCCCTACACAGATTTGTTTTGAGAGGAACAGAAAACCAGTTAAAGCCATTCTGAAGACTCTATCCTTTGCACAAAAGTGATTGGGAACCTCTACCTGGTTGATGCTTTAAAAATGTATTCCTTGGGGTGCCTGGGTGGCTCAGTCGGTTAAGCATACGAATTCGGCTCAGGTCATGACCTCACAGTTCGTGGGTTCGGCCCCATGTTGGGCTCTGTGCTGACAGCTCGGGGCCTGGACCCTGCTTTGGATTCTGTGTCTCACTCTCTCTCTGCCCCTCCCCTGCTTGCAGTCTGCCTCTCTCTCTCTCTCTCTCTCTGTCTCTCTCTCTCTTTCTCTCTCAAAAGTAAATAAACATTAAAAAAATAAAAATGTTTTCCTTTACTTCTAAACTGTTGATAAAGGGTTCTAACAGTTAGCAGAATGTTTCCTTAAAATGGTGGGGGGACTATTAATTCTTTCCTTCCCAGTGTTCTGTTTCAAGGGACCCAGTGTGATTTTACTCAACGAAGCTGGTCTTTCTAGCAAGATGCAATTTGGCTGCTTCTTCTTGCTTTAAAGCAAGTTTAATTTACTTGATTAAAAGTATGTCTATGTTCATCGTGTCTCCAAAGGGCCAGGGAGAGACATTCATGAAGACTTTCCCTTTGAAATAAAATATACAGATTTTGTTTCCCGGTGTTTCCATGTCGATCTTCCTTGCTTTGTTAGTTTTTATGTAGTATCCAATATCACAGAGGTTGGCAGCAGCAGGACATGGAGATGCTTCTGATGAGGGCCCATTCTCTGGGCTTGTAGGCGTAACATATATTTTACGGGAACAATGAGAAATCAGTGAGGGGTCCACTTGTCATGTCCCCATGGAAGAAATGCTCACTGCGGTAGAGGTGTGGGGGTGGGTAAGTGGCTTTGATATAAAGCCCTCACCAGAAAGACAAGCACCCCCCATTCCTTGGGATTTTCTGTCACTACAGTCTCTTCCACAAAGTTCTTCTCCCTAGACTGTTCACACAAACCAGAAAAAATCATGAAGAGAAAGGAGCCCTACTGACCAGAACTCATTACCCAATTTTTTTTTAAATTGTTTTTTATTTATTTGTATATTTATATCCTTCAGAGGAAAATAGGTGACATATCTTATTTTTACCATGATGTGCAGAAATTCCTTAAGCAAATACGTGATCAGGCATTTTGAAACGTAAGATGTATTTATTTATAGCTTACACCCACGCATTTACTTTTATTTATCCAAAAGATTGAAACTGTACTTTTTCCCTGGCCCTTTCTTTGGTTTCCTGTTAAAATATATAATTAGGCAGATTTTTTAATGTACCTAATAGCCCTGAGGAGACTAAGCAGTGATCTTTTTGAAACTTTAAAAATATTGGTAGGAAGCGGTTCTCTTTTCTTTTTTCCCCAAGTTCAATAGCTCAGCTATTCGTTTCCTGTTTCCAATAGCCGAGGTAATTAGACCATAATGAGAACTCTTTGCTTGGAAGATGACATCTGAAAATTGAAACTATTTGCTGCACCAACCTCAACACAGAGGGGAGGGGGCAGGGATCGCCTCCTTAGGGAGAGAAAATTCTACAACTAGAATGTCATTCCTCCAAAATTATTTCTTCCTGGAAGGACTCTAGTCTGGGAGGTAAAGTGACATTGGTACTGTTTTTTTTTTTCCTTTTTGGTTTTTTGTTTTATGGAGTGATCAATTCTTCATTGTCACAGAAACATCTCTAAAAGCTCCAGAAAGAGCCAGAACATACAGGAAACCTGTTCGCCACATTAACTGTTTTTCTTTCTAGGCACAGCACCCATACAGTAAAGTGCATGTCTGTCTTGATGGCACAGCACGGGGAATACAGCAGTGTTTTAACGGTGTTGTATCATGGTGTATGTTCACAGATGGTAGCTACAGTTGTGAGCACAGCATAACAGCATAGACTTGTCAAATGACTACGTTACACCTGAAAACTAAAGTAACCTAGTGTGTCAACTATATTTCAATAAAAAAAGTATATCTTGATGAACTTTTCAGCTATGATGTACCTGTGAGGCTACCACCAAGGTAAAAAATTAGTACATTTCCAGCTCCCGAAGGCTCTCAACCCGTTCCTGTCAATACCTATCCCCCAAGGGAGCCCCCATTCTTCCCCCAGAATGGTTTTGGCTGTCCTTGGATTTCACATAAATGGACCTATGAAGCATATACCCTGTCTGTCTGGCTTCTTTCTTTCAGTTCTGTATCAAATTCAGCCTCATGGTTCTGTATACATTGGGCTCTCACATTTTCATTGCAGTGTGTTTTTTTTTCTTCATGTGGTTGTTCATTCTACCTTTCTATGTACACATTTGCATGTGTCCTGGTTCTTAGAAAGTTGTTATGAAAATTCCATGTCTTTGGGCAGAAGTGCTTGTTTCCCTTGGGTAGGAGTGGAACTCCTGGGGTGTCAAGTATGTACCACACTGACAGATTCTGCCAAACCTCTTTCCAACAAAGTTTTATCAACCATCCCTCCCACCGGCACCCATTGAGCACTTGTGAATAGCAACAGGGGCACAGTCTTACCACTGGAAGTCAAGTCTCAAGTGTTTCCAAAAGGGAATACACTGGGAGTGAGTGACAGGAGAGGCAGGACAAAACAATTTACAAAATGAAAACTATTCCCCAGGGAGGAAGCTCGCCCTGGCTAAGTGGGCTCTGGCCAGGGTCCTAGGGGTCCTAGGGCTTCCCTGGGGGGACCATTTCCCATCCATGCTGGTCGGGCAGTTATGGCCAGTGGCACCAGCTGGGAAGCTCACGTCCTCGGGGCTTTTGGCCACACACACATGGCCAAGGCTCTTCCCAGACAAGCAAGACTTTCTCAGGGTCACAGCCCTGAAGAGGGACATTCACACGAGATGACTCCTTGACTCAGTAAGTTACCCAATCTTTTCTCATTTGGATCAAATTCCATATGTTCTCTTTTCCAATAATCTTTCTAATGATTGACCAAAGAGTGAATAGCAGAACTATTTAAGGAATAGTCCTTGTGGCCAGTAATCC
>NW_024412416.1:19224772-19287295 GCF_014898765.1 Herpailurus yagouaroundi
GTTGTCAAAGGGTAACTTGGGAGGCCCTCCTAGCCACTGGAGGCCAGAGCCCCTGGGTCAAGGCCGGTGGCTGAGCAAATCTTGCCACCTCACTCCCCGCCTCCATCGCTCCATTTGCCAACTTCCCACTGGCTTTCTTCTCAGAGCTTCTGCTCTTTCCACTTCTCTGGAGCCCTGATGGGTTGAAATCTCTGCTGGGAGTTTCACACGGGCCAGGATGTTTCAGTTTCACTCAGGATGTTCAGCTGAAGTTTCACTCATAACTCAAAGGGTTACGTGCATAGTCGTTTGTCATTTCTCTGTAGCATAGACTTGAACCCAGGCCCTGGCAAGCTTATGTGTTTTGTATCTACTTAGCAAGTGAAGGAGGCCCAATTGTCAGTTCACCTTTTGCACAAAGAGGCATCCCAATCTGCCCAGGCAAAGACCCCTGACTCCAACAGGCCATACCCACCAGTGGCAGAGCAAAACTGGCTTAAGCCAGAGAAGTTGGTAGGGCAACTTCAAGGACTTAAGTATTTCCCTTCTTTCTCTCTTTGTCCTTCTTCACCAGGAGTCTCTTTTGAAATGTTTGCACTCCTCCCCTCCCACTGTCCTCCAAGTTGGAGAGGAACAGGGATGGATGGAAAAGCCCTGGCTACAACTAAAGAGGGCTGAACTGGGGCCATATGAACTCATGGCTCTGCACACTGGTCCCAGGCTCCAGACAGTTAGCTGGGGAGCACATGCAGGCATGAAGGTATTAAGATATAACCCCAGGTTCTTGAATACTCCTCCCTTCAAGAGACAGAGTCTAGGAGCACCTGGGTGGCTCAGTGGGTTGGGCAACTGACTCTTGATTTAGCTCAGATAATGATCCCAGGGTCATAGGATCCAGCCCCACATCAGGTTCCATGCTGAGCATGGAGCTTGCTTAAGATTCTCTCTCCTTTCCCTCTGCTCCTTCCCCACACATGTGCTCTCTCCTCTAAAAAAATAAAAAAAAATTAAAAAAAGAGAGAAAGAGCCTAATTCTCTTCAACTTAAGTGGGGGCTGGACTTAATGTCTCCATTCTCCTGAATAGAAGAAAGCAGGAGTGATGGTGTACAACTCCATTGTTTTTTAAAGTGAGCTTTTTAAAAAATTTTATTTATTTTAAGTAATCTCTACACCCAATGTGGGGCTCAAACTCATGAGCCCAAGATCAAGAGTCACATGCTCCTCTAACTGAATCATCCAGGTGCCCCAATAGTGTACAACTCATAAGACTAGGTCCTAAAAGATACTGCAGCTGGCTGCTTGTTCTCTCTCTCTCTCTCTCTCTCTCTCTCTCTCTCTCTCTCTCTTTCTCCCCCTCTCTCTTTCTCTCTCAAATCACCAGCTTTGAGGAAAACCAGACTCCATGTCATGAGTACTCTTGGGCAGCCCAGGGAATGACCCACGTGGTAAGGAACTGAGGCCTCCTGCCAAAAGCCATGTAAATGTTCCATCTCCCTACAGCCCCAGTCAAGCCTTCAGATAACCATAGCCCCAGCCAACATCTTGACTGCAGTCTCAAGAGAGACCCTGATCCCGAATCACCCAGCTATGCTGCTACCAGATTCCTGAGTAAGAAAATAAATACTTGTTGATTGAAGCCACAAAGTTTTGGAGTAACTTGTTACACAGCAATACATAACTAAATTAGAAAGTTACTGGTACTACTAACCAATACTTCTGGTCTACCTCCTAGAAACATAACAAGGCACCTCAAGAGCCAGTGCACAGTCATGGTCTCTTTCTCCCTCTACCAAACCATTGGTAAATTTTTCTGATAATGGGACAATGCCCCATCAGCCCAGGGCCCAGAGTGGGGATGATGTGGTGCAGAGCTCTGAGCCAACCCACCACGGACATGTAACAGAAGAAGAAAAAAAAACCTTTGTAGATTGTAAGCACTTACATTTTGGGTGTTTGTTACAGCAGCAGGACCAGAACTATATGAGCATAAGCAAGGACACAAAGGGGTCTCTACCTCCATTTCTTCCTGCCAGCGTCTCCATCGAGGGCAGCAGGATTGCACTGCTAATGTGGGATCCCTACCATCTGCACAGGGAACAGCGCTCTCTCCTGTGGAAGCCTCGTTCAGGAGTATGTTCAGAGGTCAGGCACCGTCACTGTGGCTCCTGTAAGTTTAGTCCCCAGAGGATGGGAAAAGCTTGTGTGTGAGTTAGAGGAGTTTAAGGTGTTAACAGCCAATGTGATCCAGTTCTGAAAGTCACAAAGTCAACACTGATTGATCCTTTGCTTTCTTTTCCGGAACCATAGAGAATTTGGGGGAAGTTACTGTCTGGCCACCCAGAAAACAAAGGCCAGTTAGGATTTGTTTTATTTTCTTTTCTTCCCAGATCAATCCCCAGTTCCCCAAGGATCCGGTGTGGTTTTGAGCTTCCTCTGTGCCTGTTCTGCTCTTCTCCACACACCCCCTTCTCGCTCCTCCCAGCCACCCCCCCCCCAACCGTCTTCTCCTTCCTCACAGCCTCCTCTCCTTCCCCCTGTCCTCAGGCTGTGGCCTCCTCATTAGGAAGTGTTAGAAAGTTGCTGGAGTGAGAAATGAGCCTGTGAAAGCTCCTTGTCCTAATTAAACTTCAACGAGGAGAGTGACAAGAGGCGACGGGGAGGAAACGGGTGCCACGGGGGTCTCAGACTGGGTCCAGGCTGGGGAGGCCATTGTCCTGAAGAACAAAAGCCGCTGTTTGCATGTGTTAAACCTCATCAAACTTCATCAGACCCAGGTGCAAAAACCCACATTCCAAATGCCATCCCGGCTTATGCCACCTTCCAGAGCACTGTTGGGGCCCCAGCCGTCAGGCCTAATCAGGACAGGGCCCCACATCAAAGCTGCACTCCCTCCACAGACAGCTTCTGCTCCAAGATGCATTGTTGTTACGACTTCCTACGCTCAGCCCTTGCCCCACGAATTAGGGCACAGAGCCCCCCATGGCATGGCTGGTCCCTGCTGGCGTTGTTGTTAATGAGGTAGGAAGGGCGGGTTCGTCCTAGCCTGGGACTAACATAATCACATAAAGCTGTTGCTTTGGAACAGACCGAACTGCCCCAGAGTCAATTTCCCTGAAAACGCAGAGCAGAGCTTCCTGGGAGAAGACACAATACTGTCTATTGTCTCTGTCACTTCCTGTGCACACTCCCAGCGTTGAAGCATATAGTTGGGAGCCACAGCCCTTTGCAAAAGCTGTTTGCTGAGGCCCAGCCGCGGTTTTCTGAAAACCCCCGTGAGAAGCAGTTTTTCTCCGCAGTCATTGTTTCCAGACCGGCCAAGCCGGCTGGGGAGGAGAAGCCAGACCCAGGGAGACTGTCTTCCAGGCTCTGGGAAGAGGCCGGGCTTGCGACACAGGACCCTGTTTGCTCATGGCGTCTCAGGGTCTCTAGACGCAGCCCCGCATCTGGGCAGAGGCCAGGCGGGTGCCAGGCCCAGGAAGAGGCTCCCATGGGGCCGGGACCTATGTGAGGGCAGAGCAGGGATTACCTAGGAGGTCCTCAAAATGTTGCTGGGCCCCTGAAAACGAGCCTCCGGGCCTTTCTGCTCACCCACCCCTCCTTCCCAATTACAGCCGGTTCCCAAAGGCGCCGGCCTTCTCCCGGAAGAGGCCAAGACTGGGTGGAAGTTCCCCTCACACCCACCGGATATACCCATGTTTCTCTCTCCTCCTCTTGCTACATGTTCCGAAGAACCCAGGCGGGAAGAGGGTGGGCTGGAGGGATCCCCAGTGTGGGCCAAGGAGGGCCCAGGGCAACACTGGGGTCGGGCCGAAGTGCAAAATGGGGGGAACCTGGACGGGGTGTGGGTGCTTGGTCTGTGCTGAGTGCCAGATAGGAGGTCGGACGTTGCAATGGAAGCTGTGACTCCGCATCTCTCCGCCTGTGCGTTTGGGAGGTTCTGCTGCATTCCCCAGGTCACCAAGAGCTCTGGAAGGCCAACAAGCTGCTAGGGTGATCAAGACATGGCTCTTCTCTTACCAGCCAGGAGATCGATATGTGAACAATTAAACCTAACCCAAAGCAGAATTTTCTAAGGGCTGTTTAAAAGGTGGCCTGAATGAGGAACAAAGAGAAAGGTTTGATATGGGAGGAAAGACTAGACTCCTTCCTGGGAAGGCTGCCCTCACTCAGGCCTCAGTGGCCAAGCAGATTTTGCAGAGAGGGAGCATAGGTGACAGGAAGGCTTTGCTAAAGCATTGCTTATGAAAGGGGTGCAATCACTTACTTCACTCCCAGCCCTGGGTTAGCCTGTTTCTCCAACCGAGTCTTTGGCATCCCTAGAAAACTGTGCCTTTTCTAACCTGTGGCTAGCCCACCACGTCCTCCCACGTCTCATTTTGCAGTCTGGTGTGTGTGGTGGGCACTCCAAGAATTCTTGCTGATCCTGAGGGTGAAGCCATACTGTGGGGCCCCTGGAAACCAAAAGGGCCTACTTAAGCAGATCACTCTTGGATGCTGGCAAGAGTGAAATCACTCGATAGGTATTTTGTCGTGTGTTTCTTTTTAACTATATAAAAAAAGGGTGGATGTGCAAACCCAACCCAAGAATACCTTGGCTCAGGCTCAACTAGATGAAACTTTAAAAAATGATTTAATGTTATGTTAGACTGTTGCATATTAAAGCAATGTAATGCCTTCTAAGAGATGAGAATCAGCTCCTAAAAGTGATGACTTGGACACATTTAAAGAGTTATAGCTCACTTATCAAAAGAGCAACAGTAAACATTTTGCCCAATATGTACAACAGGCTGGACCTCGGAGGAATGTATGGAAATGTCCTTTTCTTCCCAGATTATGATGCCACCACCTTTACTTCCCTTCCTGAGCTGCACCTTTCCAAACAGCAACTGTGTGAGGGGTAGGAAGCTCATGGGAGAAGGGGAGTATTTGGGACCGTGTTGGCCCATGGAGTGGGGCTGTGTGATCACTGGTTTGCAAAGCCAGAATTCTTCCTGGTAAACACAGGTTTCCAATGGCTCTCTGGCCAGGGTTGGTGGGGGGCAGGTGGCGGCGAGTGTATGTGTTGGGTATGTTGCAGCTGTGTAACCTTTTGGTACAGAGGCATTCGTGAAAAATTATTGGGCACTTGGCCCACAGCAGATGGGATGAGAAATCAAGCCAGCAGGAATTGGGATGCAGAGGAGACGAGACATGGAAGGACCGAGGAGCTTTGTGAGGTGACCACAGGTGGAAACCTGAAAAATGAAGACATTCCCACCAGTTCCAGAAAATGGGGCTATCTCAAAATGTAGGTTCTTTCCTTGGAGTGGGCTTGGCAGGCCTAATTGTTGAAAGGTAAAAATAAAATTAAAAAATAAAATAAAATAATAATAATAATAATTTGTTTTTAAAAAGAAAGGAAAGAAAAAAAATCAACATGTTTGACATTTGTCTAGCCTACAGATCTAGCTGAGTTCCCTCCAGGCCCCCTTCACATGCTGAAATGATGTGTGAGATCACAACAAAAGGCATTTAGAGTAGTCTTTGCCATAGGGTCCAAGAGCTAGGGAGGCTGTAATGGGAAAATATTGTTTCACACATTCATGATGTGAAATCAGCAAACAGGTAGCCGCATGCTGGGTCCTCTTGGATGCCACCAGAATCTCACAACTGTAGCCTCCCCAGCCACTGCTTAGGAGGGTCACATGTGCCCCTTGCCCTCAGCCCAGAAGCCAGAGGAAAGGGTACATCTCCCCTCACAGAGTCCTTTCCAGCACCTTAGCTCTTCACCTCCCTCCATCCTCCAAGTCTGTTCCTCTGTAGAGAGTGGAGACCTGCTTACGCCCTAATGTGAATGCCAACCCCAGATTTTTCTTAGGATGGATAGGAAGGCTCTTGTTCCCATTGGGCCTAAGCTAAAGCACACTGTTAAGCACATGAGGGAATTAGATTTAGGGTCAAAAGTTCCACACTGGACTCCTATGAGTTCCTTAAAGTCTCCATGAAATTTCTTAACCCCAGGCTTTATGCAGAAGTTGGCTCTCTCCATCTGCAATGTTTTCCACCTAATTGACTCATGTTTTCTTTCTCCTTGAAGATGACACTTCTCCAGAATGGTCTTCTGGGATTAGTTGTGGTCTCTGTAGCAGAAACTGCTAGTTGTCTACCAACACCTATTCCCCTTTCCTCTTGACCAACAGACCCCTATGTTGTTGGGAGCAGCAGTGGGGCCAGCTGGAACAAACAAAACTGCATTTCCCAGGTTTATAGATACCTGTGGCCAAGGAGATGTAAGCAGAAGACATTGGGAGGGCTTCAGAGAAAGTTCTTCAAAAGGAGGATAATTAAGCCAGGAAGCAGTTTTTCTTCTTTCCTTATCTCTTTGAAATGTGGCCATGATGGTTGGGACCTCCAGCAGCCATCTTGGGACAAACTTGAGGATGGAATTTACAAGCTAAGATGGCTGAGAAGAAAGAAAGAGATGTCAGGTTTTCTGATGATTGAGTGTGGAGCTGTCTTATCAGCCCTTGACTTCCCATCTCTGTATTTCTTTTATGTGAAAACAAACTTCAGTCTTCTTTAAGTCACCATGGTTTCCGGTTTCTGTCACTAGCTGAACTAAGCCTAAGTCCTCCTCTTTCTGCACGTCTCCTGATGGCTATTTACACTTCCAGCTCCTCCTTCTGAGTTTGTCTTCCCCCCAGTCTGTAAGAGCTATGAGGTCAGCAGTGTATCTGTTCTTTTCACCTTTGGAGCTTCAGTGCCTGCCTTGGAGTCTGGCTCATAATGGCAGCCCTATACATGTTTGTTGAATGAGAGGCCCCTGACATATGGCTCCGCCTTTGGGTGGGCACACTTGGAGCCCTTTTCCATGGAGTTAATCCAGATTCCAGGATATTGAGAGCCAGAGCCCATGAGAAGTCCGTGTTTAGACTAATTTGGACTCAGAAGAGGGAAAACAACCTACTTACATTTATTCATTTATAACAAAAAAGTGTCTATTTTTGACCACCTGCCGTGTGCTCCAAATATTGGCTCCCTCTGTCCCACTTCATCCCATTCTTTTAAGATTTCTCCCTCTGCATCATTGTTGCAGATTAAAACATATCCCCACATGCACCTTGCCTACCTCACCCTCTCCCTCCTCAGCCAGGAATTTCCCCCATTGAATCTCTGCAGGTGCAACAGGAACCAGGGGCCTCCCTGGGTGGGTGCTTAGGAGGTGGGAGACGGAAACATGACTCCAGGGCCCGGAAGAAGCCCCTGAAGGAAGGTCCCCACAGAGCTTGAGAGTTTCCTTTGTCCACCCTGCATCTATTTTGCCCAAATGTGTTTTTGGACGAACAGTTACCACGGAAGAGCAGGCCAGGCCCCCTGGCCTCAGAGCTCAGCCTTCAGGGTAGGGCAGAAGAAAGAATGTAATCAGAGTTATGGCTTAATGAAGTGAACCGTGATGACCATAAACAGACAGTTTGGGATTTGGTTTGTTATTTTGTACAAGGCAGTACCTTTCAACAGTGACTGGTGTTAGGGTCAGGCTTGCACATTTTCATGTCACCAACAAAAAAACAGTAATGCCATTGTTACACTGCACTTTTCCACCTTAAAATGGGATTGGTTTTGTGGGTTGGGAAAGTTACCAAAACTAAGTTTCTTCGATCACAAAGGTTAGCACAAAGGAAGTTGCTAGATCGTTTGAAAGATGAGAGAGGACTGTAGGTAAGAAAGAGCTGTTACAGACAATAGAATGCCAGACCACCTATACTCTAGCTTCTTTATATTTAATGTATGTAATAGACAGTAAATGCAGCACAACTGGGGGAGAAAAGTACGTTTGTCTACTAGTCCTTATATGTGGGGCAGAGCCCAAGTAGTTATCTATATGTGATAGCTCATAGCTGTGTGCTATGCTTTAAGAAATAGCAATAACTAAAAAATGTTCTCCCCCTTGAGAACCAGCATCCCAAATGCAGCAAGCCCAAGATGGCCACACCAAGCAGCCCAACAATGGAGAGAGAGAGATTGGGGGGTACTACCTCTTCTTTGAAAAACGGCTCAGCTATAAATTGGTGGCCTTTATTTCACATCCAGACATGTAGGCACCACCTAGTGACAGCCCAAATCAGGCTATTTTTGGCACTTTCAGAGTTTACAGCCATTTGGGGATACCCTGAGGGGTTGTTCATATTTAAAGCATGCCCTAGAAATGCTTTGCATGGGAGATGCTGAGAGCCAGGCAGAAATGGCAGGTCTGAAGGATGACAGGGTGTTGAGGCCATACGTTGGGCCAAGACTTGCCAGGCCCACGGCCCCAGGGTGATCCTAACACCAGAGGTGAAGCTGGGACTCTGGCACCATCAACGCAGCTGAGTCAATGCTGCCAGCTATTATTTTGTCAAAGTGAGTTGACAACACAAAGGTCCAAGTGTATGGCCTTGAATATTTCTCTTCTTAAAAATCTGCCCTGTACCCAAGAGTACCATCTCTTACCTCTATCTCTCCAGGAGGGCATATGATACATTATTCTACCTGGACATACTTTCCTAGCTAAATTAGAAACTCCTTGAAAGCAAAGACCATGTCCCATTTTTCCGTAGTCATCATGCCCAGCTCATAAAATGCTTTAACAGAGTATAAAATCCTTTGGCTTCCCAGAAAGTCACTTCACTCAGGATTGACCTTTTTACTTCTCACAAGATAAAAACCAAGAGGGTGCTTTGGCATATGCAAGGGATCATGGATTTCCGCCTGGTAGAGAAGTCACCACGTGGCTGGGAGCCAGGTGTCTGGGCGTTCTAGTCCTGGCTCAGTCAGAACTAACACCAGGACTCTGGACAATGTTGGCCCTCTGTGTCCAGTGTGGATTTCCCTGTGAGATAAAGAAATAGGTTTCAGAGATCTCTGTGGTCTCCACCAGGTCTACAACATAGGCTAACCAAGAGAATGTCATTTCATCTATTAACATCCCAGGAATGGGTGGGAAAACAAACAAAACTTGTTTGTTTATTCCAATGCAAGACCTTTAATTTGTTCTAGAAAGCGAATTGACCATGATGCATTCACTGCAGACTTACAAATAAGCTATCCAACTCACAGTTGATGAATGTACTGAACATTAAATGACCGTTTGCATTTTGAGTATTTGGGGCCACTTTCCATTATCTAGTACCAAGCTGCCCTGGGTCAATGATGCCCCCTGGTGGCTAGTGTGTGTGTGTGTGTTGCAGGGTGGGGGGGTCTCTGCAGTTTTACATTTGGATTCTAGAAGCAGGAGTCCAGACAGAAAGCCAACTTGACAGGAGAACAGAATGCTGTGAGGGAAGGATGTTGTGTGGGCTAGGCAGGGAAGCCTTTCTGATGAGGCAGCATTTGAGCTGAGACTGTCATGACAGAAGAGGTCCCCAAAGAGAATTCCAGGCAGAAGCAATTTGCAATTGCAAAGGCCCTGAGGTAGAAATTAGATGAATGTTTTTTCAGAACAGAAAGACACGCTATACAGCCGGCACCTGGTGTGCATGGACGAAAGACAGATCAGGAGAAGGCTTGCATGGTGTAAGGAGTTGATTCTGAGTGGGAGGGGTTAGGAGCCAAAAAGGAGAGTAACATAGTACCACTATGCTATATGCCTTCTTTTCTTTCTTTTTTTTTTAATAATTTTTTTTAATGTTCATTTATTTTTGAGAGAGACAGACAGAGCAATGAGCAGGGGAGGGGCAGAGAGAGAGGGAGACACAGAATCGGAAGCAGGCTCCAGGCTCTGAGCTGTCAGCACAGAGCCCAACATGGGGTTCAAACTCATGAGCCGAGAGATCATGACCTGAGCCAAAGTCAGACGCTTAACCGACTGAGCCACCCGGGCGCCCCATGCCTTCTTTTTTTGCATGCTTCTCATACTATAGTCAATTCCACTCTAGAAAATATTTCTTTCTCTTCCAGCCTTTGTTCAAGTTTCTCAGAAAAAAAAATTTCTTCCTTTAATTAGCCTTCCATTCCATCCTATCGGAGGCAAAATGACCCTGACCTTGGCCAATGTATCCACTGTGGCATTGGAGAACCCCTCTTTAAGAAGATGAAGAGTGAGCACCCACCCAGCCTGACCAGCTCCCCTCACCTGGACAGGCCCATTTCCAGAACAGCTGAGCACCTTGACACCAGCCATCCACATAGCTGTGTGCTGCTAAACTGTCCTATTTTACAGAGTAGGAAGCCAAAGATTAGATGCCTGCCCAGGTCACACTGCCAACAACTGCTGAAGCCAGGATGCTGGATACCAGAACCTTGGCCTAAGTCCATAACATAAGATGAAAACAATGCATTGACTCAACATTTAGTGATTTTTTTTTTTTATATCCACTGTGATGGCCACTTGGCTAGGCAAAGAGGGGAGAAACTAGACAGTGTTCCTGCCCTCAGAGTTCAGTCTCTTAAAGGAGATCACCATCAAGGGGCGCCTGGGTGGCTCAGTTGGTTAAGCACCCTACTTCAGCTCAGGTCATGATCTCAGGGTTTGTGGGTTCAAGCCCCACGTCAGGCTGTGTACTGAAGGCTCTGTGCTGACAGCTCAGAGCCTGGAGCCTGCTTCCGATTCTGTGTCTCCCTCTCTCTCTGCCTATGCTCTGTCTCTCTCTCTCTCTCTTTCAAAATTAAATAAACATTTAAAAAATTAAAAAAAGAAAAGAAAACCAACATCAAATCAATGACTACACAAATAGATGTAAAATTATCTTTTGCATATAAAAAATCATATGTATATTATAATGTAGCTACCCCATGAGCTGGAGTATATACAATGGCTAGAGTTGACATTCCTACAAAGAAACCTGTGGCTTGGTGCCATCTCCCTGCTCTGGCTGCTCATTTTCTCCAATGACTGTCCACTGTCCACATTTAACCCCTTTGATGTCACCACTTCATCAAAGGTCAAGGTAGGGGTGATCTTCCCTACCTTCTCCAAGTCTGTATCCCATTCTGCTAAAGCTGACTTCCTGAAGCCCCAGGATTCAACATCAGTATAAAGAACACTTTTTCCATGTATTGAAGTTACAACCTCTTCTTCATAGTATTGCCCTGGTGTTTCTGGTCTTTGATATTGTAAAGTTGTATTGATTATAATTCTGCGAAGCCATTCCTTTGGGAGACACTATAACAAGCCTCTGAAGAGTGGGGGGAGTTTGCTCTTGGCTAGGAGTGCATACTGGACCTTCCTTATGCTCATGGTGAAATATGGGCTTAAGGTGGATCTCCACTCTGAAAAGAAACACTCACGAGATACAACAGACTCATTTCAGCCATCCTGACAAAGTGGGCTTCAGGTTAGGGGTGGGGAGGGGTGCAGGTGGGGTTGGGGGTGCCTTTCATAAGTTGCCAGGTATTGGCCAACCGGAGACCAGAGCCTGGTGGCCCTCCTCAAGCCACAATGTGCATACAGAATTCCTGGGGCTCTGGTTAAAACGTAGATTCCATCTCTGTAGGTCTAGAGCAGGGCCAGAGAGTCTGCATTTCTAAAAAGCTCCCAGGAGATGCTGATGCTGCCAATCTAGAGAGGACGCTTCTTACACACTTGTTAGTAGCTGGTATGTAGTGCAGAATCCTGACCTCAGACCTGTGAATTGGGTCTGCACACTCACAAAATCCCAGTTGATTCCTGTGCTTGGTTCAGTGTGAGAAGGCTGGTTTCTAGGGCTTCCCCCTGTGCCCACAACAGACATTACTAATCAATCACCACACTGATGATGAGTTGAGGTCCTTCTCTGCAGTGCTGCAAGTGCCCTACTAATGCCTGAGAGTCAGCCTGGAAGAAAACCCTATGGCCAGTGCACACTAGAAAATTGGGAAGAATCAGCCCTAACATACATCTGATGAAACGGGGGAGAGAGAAACAAGTTAGGGCAAAGTGGGACTTTCAGGAGCCCCCAAACCAAAAAGATTTCTAGGAGCCCAGGAAGTGTCTGCAATGTCAGGATGAAGCATAAATATATGTGGAGGGGATGTGTTTCAGGGGGAGTAGGCCAGGAGTCAGCCAGAGCAGGGTTTCTATCCACTGGCATCTGGGGCCACTGAAAGCCACTTATGACATCCATCAGAGAGAAAACCAGGAAGAAGGTTCTAGAAGGGCTGAGAAGCTGCCTACCCAGCTGGGAATTTCTTGGCCAGGGCTGAAGGAAGGGACTGGGGTCTGTCTCACTCGCATGAGCATCTCAGGTGGCATACATGGAACATTCACCATACACCAGGCAGAGACTAGGCCCTGTCACATCTGTGATCTCATTTACATTTCTCAGGCTGTGAGGGAGGTCCCACCGTCCCCTTCTGACAGATGTGGAAAGTGAAGCCCAGGAAGTTTCAATAATGAGGCCAATAAATGCCTTAATGGGAATCCTATCCAGTCTGTCTGCCTGTAAGGCTGACCTCCTAGGCTTATACATATTTATTCTCTGGCATTAAAAAAAAGTCTATTTCCTGCAGTCTCTCGGCAAATTTCCACTAGAGGGTCCTTGGCCATCTTGCCTGTGTGAGGGGCAGGAAAGGATGGCACCCAGAAGGGAGTGATGCCTGGGAGGGCAATGAGGACAGGGCTTTGGCATGATGCTGTCAGGTCAATTATGACTTGGGTAGCAGTGGTGTCTTCCCGTCTGTTTTACTGCAAGTGTGCTTGGCACATCACACCTGCTCTCTTGTTCATTCCTGTGACCTTGCTGGGAAGGAATTTTTACTCTCATTTTCAGAAAAGGAAGTGGAGGAAGAGGTGCGAAGTGCTTAGCTCAAGTGCCAGGTCTGAGTCACACCCACATGTGTCTGATCTCAAAGTTAGGACCCCTTTTCAGGCTCATAAAGAAGTGAGTGGGATTCTGTGGGCTAGTCTGGGCACTAATCTCCAGTTCTAGCATTGTGTCTATGATACAGTTTGAAGTTTGGGGCACTATCAATAAACTTTTGCAACACCATTTATTTGTAAGTTGGGAAATTCCTGTTTCTCACAGTGGGAAAAACTTTAGTGGCCACTTCCTACTGAACTTGGTCCCATGACATCTAGTGGCCACCCGGAGGAGTGCAGTGGAGCCACCGGACATTGGCTAGCAGGTGCAAACGCTGGTACTTCCTGGGATAAGAGATGGGCTGAAATGCACAATAATTGAAGTGTCCATGGAACTTATAAGATGTACAGTTAAGCCATGTGAAATTTGTAATTCTAATTTTTGTTCCCAATATTTACGCTTATTTACCATCACTGGTGGAAAATACACCTTATCCAGTCCATTGTCTTTTAATTGATAAACTATGTTTAATGATTATAATATAATGTAGTAAAATATAATATAATATAATATAAACTCAATTCTTGCATTACGCTCAATAATGAAAAGCATTAGAAATTTGAAAATGCTACAGTTCACTAATTAGTCTATTCCCCTGGGAGTAGAGTGGCTGTTTTAGGATCACCATAAAACCATATAAAAAAAAAAAAAACCCACACAACAATATACCTAAATAGGCTTCCCGTTTGTTATGCCTAAACATATGATAAGACATGAATGTGCTTTATAGAGACTTTCTGATTACAGGGGACCTTCCAGAGCACTGCTTGAGTAATTTTCATACCACAAAGACGCAAAGGCAACAGGATCCCCAGGCTATTTTGTGAGAACATTGATTTTAACAACTTTTCTACTCTCCATCCCCATCTTTACCCCAGGATTCAAATAATGGCAAAGATCCAAAGGAAGATTCTTCTATAATTGATGCTCCTTTACAGGGAGTCCCAGCTGAAAGGCAAAAGGAAAGTCTTGTCACTGTGGGGCTAGGATAGATGAGTGCAAGAGTGATTCGCCAAACTAACACACTCAAATTAGTTTTCAAACATTTTGGGTTTGGCAAACTGCATCTTGCTAAGCCCCCTTTCCCAACATTTTTATACCCATGTGGATTTCAAGGGAAATTTAATATGTATGTTTCTGATTCACTTAGGCTTAACTGAGCACAATTGTTTAGTGAAAGCCACTTTTTGTCCAAGAATCTTCCAGAACCCTTTTATAAGCCCCTTAAATACCTTTCCTTCTAACCAGGAAGTGCATTTTGCCAGAATAAATTGAGCTCACCCCCCTCCCAAAATAATTCAAATTTGGTTCAAAACTCAGAATCTCTGAATTTCAAAGAGGGTTGCAAATTTTGAAAACAATTCTTCACGTCACTGAGAAAGTCCAGCGGCAATATTGAGAAGTGGGGAGTGTTCCAAGGGAGATGCAATGATTATATGTAGTGACATTTTGTGTACTTTAAAACAAGAAGTCTGGCCTGAGTGCTGGCCTGGCCAAGCAGCTTCCAGATCTGGGTCGCCCAGGGAATGGTGCGGTCATATCAGCAATCTGAGCATTGGTACCTTCCTCAGTAGGCTAGAGGGTGAGGCCCCAACAGCTAATACCCCTGGGCACCACGGGATGGTGAGCTACCTGCCCAGCCCCATGAGAGCCTTTGTACCAAAAAGATTCTCTTCCCTGGGAAGGACATCACCATCCAATTGAGGTCATCAAAGCTGTGGATGAATGAATGAGCTAGCTTCATTTATTCCATCCCATGGTTAGGTTTATCTTTGCTTTTTATTTTCGTATAAATCTGAGTGCAGACATTCAGAACATTTGCTTAAAGCCAAAGAAGGTAGAGATGGTGAAAGATTTCAGATGTGCTGCTCATTGTATATAGAGATAAAGAAAACATAATTACTCCACCAGAGTTTAGAAGAGTTTAGAGTTGTTTCTCCAGTCATGGTGATACAGCATGATTTAAGCAGCCAGTGGTATCACTTAGGATTAGGTTCAACTACATATTACAGAAAGCCCAAATCGCAGGCTGAAATGAGATAGGATTTCACCCTGGGCTCACATGAAGGAAATCCAGGGGAGGAAATCCAGGGCAGAAAGCCTGGTTCTAGGATCATCAGGGACGAAGGCTCTTCCGGTGCATCTGCTCCAACTTCCTTATCATATAACTTCCATTCTCAGAATTGCTTTATGGTCATAAGACAGCTGCTGGAGCCCCAGCCCTTGTATCTATGTTCCAGGCAGCAGGAAGGAAGAAGGGCCTCTTAGATGACTCAGCCCCATATAAAGAGCTTATTCAGAAGCCAAAACCAAAGACTTTGGCTTATATCTCATTAACCACTCCTGTCTGCGAGAGAGGCACGCTGTTCTCATCAAAGCACACTGCTGCCCTCAATAATATGACACTTTACTGGCAGGAAAGAAGCGAAGAATTGGGCGGTCAACAAGCTGTCCCTACTTTATCTGCCATACTCTTTCCTGGACTGATGACAACTCTTAATGCTTCTGTGGGCTAGTCTGGGCACTAATAGAAGAAGGTGTTACTGGTAGAAGAAGGTGGACCAGGGGGAAAGTTCCAGAAGCATAAACTGTCAGGCTAAGCATGTGTGAGGCCTCACCAAGGCCTGACCCACAAATATTTTGTGTATCTTCTTTGCTTTGATATAGTTGATTCTCTGCTTCTGCGTGGCCTAAAACTGATTTACCTCAGACCAATCTTGTGTGTGAAGATTTTCCCTCAGGTCCACAAAAGACCTGGAAAAGAAGCAGCTGGAAAAAGAGGTTTTGTGGCCCTTTTTGCTTTGACATGGTTGGGTGTCAGCTGGCTCATCTTCCTCAGGCCTGGATGCTCCTGTCTCTGGTGTGACCACGGATGAAAACTCACAGGAAAACAGCTCAGTTTGGTTGTTCCCTGAGGACAGAAGCCACGTAGAGCGGGCTTGACGGATCTTGAGTTATAGTGACTGAAAAACAAGTAGTTCCCTACTCAAGTCAAGTTTAGGCAATATTGAATAATCTGCATGAATGGTGGAATCCACTTCATGGACACCAGTGGGGAGATGCTGGCAGTAAAGGTAATCTTCCCTCATTTCAAGGGCATCTATCAGCCCATTTTATAGTCAAGAAAACTGAGGTTAGGTCACCTGTCCTGAGGCACCGAAGAGCCTCACTGCTTCCCAACTGCAGAGAACCACCTTCGCCTGAGAAGCCTGGCTTTCCATGAAAGTGTTCCAAATGCCCATGGGTCCCAGAGCCTGGCCTTGACTTCCAGAAGCTGGGTGAGGTGAGTGGCCTTCGGGCGACAGCTCTGCAGCCAGCCACCAACTGTGGGGATGCTGAGAACCCTCCAAAGTCTCTGGGCACCCCCGTGGAGGCTTAGGTAGCAGACTTGAAATAAAGTATAACAAAATGTGGGATCCATTACTGCTGTCATCATTGTTAATTGCATTTACTGCAGACCTCAGTATCTCCCACAGTGGTTTATGAATTTAAAAATGGAATTCGGTTGAGCTTTCAATGCTGGGGGAGGAGTGGAGAGGTAATCTAACTTTGATTTTATCTTAGTTTTTGTCTTCATCATTACTTTTATTGAATGTCTCGGCAGCAACACAGGGAAGCTAGGGGTGCAAAATGGTAGCAAAGAAGCCAAGAAGCTTCAGCATGAAACGTCTTGGGCTCATAATTTGACACACCAGAAAGCAGCGCAATAGCACCACAGAGCTGAATACAAAATGAAAATGATATTTTTTACAATGAAATTGGTAGAGTGACTGTTGATCCAGAGAAGTTTCCACACAAGTCAGAGAAGCTAGGAGACCTTGCTAACTTCCCAGAAGAACAGCCAACTCAGAGGAATTAGTCTCCAAAGAGAACAGGAAAATGAAGAAGAGGCATGGATACAGCACTTTACAGTTCGTAAAGCATTCCTTCGCACCGTGTTCTTGCTTGGGCTTCCCCAGACATTCTAAAGTGGGAAGGAGATTATTTTGTAGGAAAAAAAAAAAACAAAACTGAAGGGGCACCTGGATGGCTCAGTCAGTGAAGCGTCAGACTTCAGCTCAGGTCATGATCTCACGGTCTGTGAGTTTGAGCCCCGTGTCGGGCTCTGTGCTGACAGCTCAGAGCCTGAAGCCTGCTTCAGAGTCTTTCTCTCTCTCTCTCTCTCTCTCTCTTTGTCTCTCTGCCTTGCCCACTCACACTCTGTGTCTCTCAAAAATAAGTAAACATTTAAAAAGAAAAAAAAAAAAAGAAAAACTGAAGCTCCGCGTGATGAAATGTCCAAGCCAAGAACACACAGCTGGAATCTCGATCGGGGATGGGGTCAGAAGGGGCCGGACCTCTGGTACCTTGGCATTCAGGCAATCTCTCTGGCACCCAGACACCCAGTGGCGGACTGTGGGAGAAAATGGTCCTTCCTCCTCCCTCAGCAACTGCGGTCACCACCTCGGAGGCCAGGACCTCAGGGGCTGACCCCTAATAGGCATATCCTAGAGGGTCACTGCTCCCATTCTGTACCCCTAGCTTCCCTATGGTCTATGCCGCTCCAGAGACATGGGGCCACAGGCCACAGGTGCTCACTTTGGTGAAAGAACATACAGAAGAAGGTAAGAGAAATCCCTCCTCCACAGTCTGCACCACCCACCCCCACACAGTCTGGCCTTGGTTTCTCCACGGCTGCCGATGTCTGGGGCAAGTATCTGCATGCCTCTGTTTACTCACCTGTAAAATGGGGAGAAGAGCATCTTGCCTTCATCCCTCCCACTGGGTGGCAAGACAGGGGAGCAGTGGTAGCCTGCTGGTCTAGACAAGTCTGGAACCAGGCCCATTCTCCTGATCTGTTCCCGGGGAGCTGCCTGCTGTGTCTGGGTGCTCTGCTCTGATCCCAGCCTCCCAGGATCATGTGGGTGGCTTTCTACAGGAGGAGCTGCAGGTGAGATGGTCAACGTCACTGCAACTGGCCCCCGAGGCCAGATGCTGCAGGTCACAGGGGCGTCTTTGGGTGTGAGTTGAGGTGGCCTCTGTGTCTGACTTCATGATGAGCAAGATGGCAGCTGTCTAACTCCGAGCAAACAGGCTCCACTCTCTGAGGGAGCAGAGTTCTAAGCCCCACCCTGTTTGCCTCCACCCAGACAGCCAGCAGTTATTTAAAAAAAATAATAATAAATAATAATGTTTATTTATTTCTGAGAGAGACAGAGTGAGAGAGAGGGAGAGTGCATGAGTGAGGGAGGGGCAGAGAGAGGGAGACACAGAATCCCAAGTGGGCTCCAGGCTCTGAGTTGTCAGCACAGAGCCCGACGCAGGGCTTGAACTCACAGATCACGAGATCATGCCTGGAGCTGAAGTCAGACGCTTAACCAACTGAGCCACCCAGGTGCCCACCAGTGATTATTTAATAAACACAGTTGCTTCTACAAATCTTCAGACTTTTTTTTTAAAGCCTGGCACAAGTGATTTAAGTTCAACCACCCAGAGTCCCACAGAAACTTCTGGAATGAGAGTTCTGTTTAGAGAGTTTCTCAAACTTGCAGCCTTTGTCGTGCTTGGTGCACCCACCAGCCTTGCACCAAGCACGACAAAGGCTGCAAGTTTGAGAAACTCTCTAAACTGGGGCCTGGGCCCCAGTGCAGGGAGAATGTGCTGCCAGGACCCTGCAGGCCTTCCTGGGCTCAGCATCCAGCCAGGGGCCCTGACATGAGACATCCACCCACAGTTTTCCAAGAGCTGAATGGGGGCCACGGGGCCAGTCAGGCAGGGCAGGGAGCCCAGGGACTGGGAGGAGCATTGCTCCCCGACGCCTCAGTATTCATGAGCCTGGCATTGAAGGCAGACTCACTGATGTGGGTCGGCCCTAACCCACAGAGGGGACCCATTATCCCTTTCCCCTGCATCACCTGTGTGTTCTAACCCATAACAGCATCGGACCCTTTCACCCCCAGAGGGCAGGTGTTCTGATGAACAGTTTGTAAAAGCTTAAAAGCTTGTTTACTCCACTATTCAGAAGGACACACAGTAACACTGCAGTGAGGAAAGGGAGAGGGACGCTGAGACCCGCCATACCAACAGAGCATCAGGACATCAAGACACCAAGGAGTGCCGCCATTTCCGGTCTCCCCGTTGAGATTACTCACAGAAGGAAATGGACTGAGGGGCTGAGCCTAACTGGGGATTAAACCACTGCTTTTGTTGCCGAGTTCATGCCCCACATCATTGTTCCAGAAACCCGAGGTATGACAAGCATGAGAAGCCACTTCCATGTCTCAGATGGGGCCCGGGGCAAGTCCCTGGGGTTGGTGGAGCTTTCCCCAACGGGCAAACCAAGGGGAGACGAATATGCCTCGGCTTCCCTGGGAAATCAGGAGCAACCTACCAGACAACCGCCCAACTCTTAAAACACAAAGCTGCAAAGATCTGATGTGATTTCTCTCTTTGTTACTTCATTCTTTTAAATTGAGGTATAATTTATGCATCCGAAAAGTCCAGGGCCCCTGCTGCAGGGCGGTCCGCGCCTGTTAAGGACAGAGGCCCAGCTCGCCAGAGGAAGGGCTAAACGATTTTCTTGCCTTCTGGCCCTCGGCCTGTGAAGCCCCAGGGCCGCGGGGAAAGTCCTGGCCATCTGGGCCAGCAGGGCCCAGGAGGCTGTCCCAGCAAGGGGCCGAGTGGGGCGCGGCGGGCATCTGTCCTGAGAGCGGGGACCTGGCGACCGGACTCCAGGCCCAGGCACGTGGGCAGCGAAGCGGGGCCGCCCCGTGGGGCGCCCCGACCCCGGACGCGGCTCAGGCCCCGAGGCGGGCGGGGGGCGCGCATTCCCGGAGCGCGGCGCGCCGACCGAAGTCAGCCGAGTGCGCGGAGCGGCGGCGGGCAGGGGGCGGCAGGTGCGGCGGGGAGAGCTCGCCCGACTCGGGGAAAGGGCCGGGCGCTGTGGCCCTGGCGCCCCCGCTCCCTACCCTGGCCCGCTGCGGGAGCTCTGGCACTTCCGGGGCCCGGTGGCTCTTCGGGGGAGCTCCTCCAAGGGCAGCCTCCGGGGCGGGGGAGCGCGCGCGGCGCGGTGGCCGGGCGGGGGGTGGCCGGGCTCCCGCAGGGGCGGCGGGCGGGGTGGGGTGAGGCGGGCCGGCCCCCTCCCCTCCCCCCCCCCCCCCCCTCCTCCCGGCCTGCAGCCCATTAGAAGGCCCCCCCGGGCGGGAGGCGTGGGTCGCTCCATAAAGCGGCGCGGAGCTGTCACCCCGCGAGCAAGCTGCGCACCATCCAGGCCGGAGCCAGCGCCGCAGACTCGGGCGCCTCGGGCCAGGGAGCGCAGAAGAGCCATGGCCACCACCAACGGGACCGTGGAGAACGGGCAGCCGGACAGGAAGCCGCCTGCCCTGCCGCGCCCCGTCCGCAGCCTGGAGGTCAAGTTTACCAAGGTAAGGTGGGCGCCCATCCCACCCGACGGTCGCCTGGCTCTGAGCTGGGCTGTCCGGCCCGGGTGGCGGGGATGCGGAGCCATCAGGCCGAGAGCCCCGCCGCTCCGCTCCGAGGGTGCTGGGCGCTGCGGGCGGCGCGCCTTCAGTCGAGTTCGCCCGGCGTTCCCGCGACCGGAGCCTCTCCGCTTGGGTCGGGCCCCCTCCAAGCGGCGTCCGGCGCAGGACCTCCCGGGAGCGAGCGCGTCCACCGCGCATCCCAAAGGCGACTCCGCGATCTGCCGTCCCAGACGGACCCTCGGGCGGCGGGGCTCAGCGCTTTAAGCCACCGAGCCTGGCGAGGGAGGCTGCGCAGCGCCCGTGCGGCTCCAGGCTGCCACCGGCGCGGCCCCGACGTGCCCTTGCAGGGCCCGCTTTGAAGGCGAGAGGAGGTGCGGGCCGCGGGCCCTCGGGCCCGCCGGTCTCCCGCAGACCCTGCGACAAGGTTTCCGGGGACGAACGGGCCAGGCTTTGGGAGGGTCAGAGGGTGCCTGAGAACACCGAGCGTTGGTCACGGAGCTCGCGCTGCACTGGGAACCCGCCACTTGGAGACTCCAAACCCATGTCATCGGGAGCCAACTGGAGAGACGTCGTACCTTCTGAGCCTAGCCTACCTGGCTTACCAGCAGAGCGAGGGGAAGTAGGAAGGTGAGCCCTGGTGAAACTGCCTTGGAGCCCAGAAGCACTGGTGCTGACAGACGGAGAATGTGTTCCCGAAGGTCTCCGAACTGGGCCTGGGAAGCCGCTCTGGTGGCAAGGCCCCGCCGCACCCCGTGGAGTCTCTGCTGGTTTGCGCCGGGCTGGGAGGCCGGGCGTCTGCAGGGCGGTGAGATCACCTGCCTAGGGCAGAAAGGAAGATGGGGAGGCCTGGAGAGCCGGCCGCGGAGGGCTGCCGGGAGCGCGCGTCCCGTGGGAGGACACGGAGAGGCTGTTTGGAGGCCGTGGACACGGGGAGCGCTGCAGGGTCGCAGGCCGAGAGCCTCCGTTGGCATCTCTTTCCCCAGCTTCCCTCCTTTTTATTTTTTAATTCGCATCTTATCCCTAGCCCCCAACTCCAGCTGACACAGCACTTAGAAAATTCCCCCACCAATTTTACTTTCAAAAGTAGCAATTATGCCTCTCAAATAGTTTTAATCAAGCGGAGAAAGTTGTAGGCCACTATGTGTGGCCTTCAGATTTGGGTCTCTTGGCACTTAATGTCGGCTCTGCCTCAGATCACATGACATTTAAATTAACTGTTTTCAGAGGGCTCTGTAATCAGTGGAGACACTTCACCATAAACGCTGGAGATTATTTTTAATGTAGTTTCCGTAAGTAGTATCAGCTTTGGAGCGAAAAATTCCACCACACGCTCTGGGAACATAAGAATAGTACCTACGTCTTTGTAGATCGTTAACACTGCTGGTGCTTGCTTGCCTGTTGGTGGTGGTGACGTTTGGTTTTATTTTTGTTTCGTAAGTTTTGGGCTTTTTTTAAAGGAGGCAGAACCCAGAAATCACCTATGTTATTGTCCTTTTTCTTTCTGCCTTTTTGAGTCCTATCAGAACAAGGAAGCCACATGGAATGTTTCTTTCTCTGTGATTCTTTACGGCCCTTTACAAGTGTATATAGAGAAGGATCTTAGAAGATTCACAGAGCGGCCAGTCTGTTGTCTTCTTGCTGGGCAGCCCCTTTTTCTTAGTGGAACAGAGCAGGGTATGTGATTAAGGCTGAGAAGAGATGGGGAGGGGGAGGCTCCAAAGAACCTGGAGACTTAGGGGCTCCCGGGTGATGATGGCTGTTGTGGCCTGATGTCAGGCCACTGTACTCTCCTTCCCTGTGGAGGGTAAGGCCTCTGCCTGTTTTGTCTTTGCAGACCCACCACCGCAGAGGCCTACTGCTAGCACCTGCAGGGCCCAGGCAGCCTGTGTGGTGGTGGCTGAGGGACAGCAACCCTGGCGAGCAATGCTGAGGGAGCCTCTGGCTGTAGAGACAGCAGAAGGGGCCTAGGAAAGAAGCAGGAGACACAGAATTGCAGAATCCATCGAGGCCCCGGGCAGGCGGTGGGGAGGGGTGCAGTGTGTGAGCCAGTAAAGGCCTGTTATTTTTCAAACCTGACTCATGGTACTTCTTGCTAATGGAAGAAATGGCGGGTCTGAGCCCCAGCCTTGGGGGTGCCATTTCCTAGGGTAAGGCCAGTTTCCAGAAGGACGACCTTGTCGGAACTTCCTCATTTGTTCTCCCGTTTTAACACTGGGCTCTGCTATGTGACCCTGGTGTGGGGGAAGGATCCCCTTAGGCACCCCCTCCCAGATTCAGAGGATACCAAGTTCTTTCACTTCAGGGGGACCTTTTCTTCCCTTATAAAATTTCTTCCGGTAACAGAGATTCTCCTTAAGAGTTTCTGGTTCACTAAAATTCCCGTTTTTAGGATCTTTTTTGTGAAAAGTAAACTGCCCTCAACTCTCTTTTTCTGAAAACATACTCCTCTGAGTTTAGCCGAAGTCCAATGGAAGTTACTGTAAATGGCGCCAGCACACCTCCCTTGCAAGACCCCCGTCTTCTCCACCTGGGACCCAGGTCTCCTCAGAGCAGCTGTGGTTTTCCAGCTCACTTCGGAGAACACGCCTTTCTTCTTCAGGAAATTTCGAGTTCGCCTACAGCTTGGTGTAACAATTTCATACCTCTGTGAGGTTTATTTGATACCAATTCACAAGTGGAAGATAACATTTTTTTTTTTCTGGAGACTTTCTCCTTATTTGGGGCTCAAGACAATACAGGCAGCATAATTGGTAAGCCACACTTACTGACCCCTTCTTTATTTGTGTTTTTGTTTTGTTTTCGTGGAGAGAAAATCAACAGTTAGAAACCACTTCCAAGATTACTTTACTAGTGTAGCAGGAAGAAAAAAAAAATCTTGCTAAATTGGCAACATTGTGATGGGAAAATATGGTCAAAGTTGAGGAGTCTGAATGTTGTTGTTGTTGTTGTTGTTTTTTAAGTTGCTGGTTAGGAGGGACTACAGACGAATGTCATGACCGACTAAGTAATTTTTTTTTTTTTTTTTTGGAGGCACATGCTTGGAGATGAAGTATAACAGACATCTGATCGTTGCAATCTGTCTCCATCTTCCTTATTTATATTCTCTTCTACCGTCTTCTCATTTCCCTCCCCCTTGGAATTGATACCAGGAAGGACCCAGAATCAGCAGTTTTCACTAACAGTCTCTATTTGCTAACCCACGAAATTTCATCTTCCGACAAATGGCCCCCCCCCCCCCCCGCTCTGGCTCTGCTTTCGTCCCTGCGCTAACTGAACCCCTCTTCCCCACTTATTAATTTCTCGCTGTTACCGAGTGATTGCTCGCTGGATGGCAAAAGTGAACGCTTGGATTTGGTTTCAGCTGGAAGAATAAACCTGTAATTGTAGCCTGGCTTATTCCACGTGCTTCCCTGGGGGCCTGGCCTCATGTTGAAGAAGCTGAGCTTCCAGAAGTCAGACAGGCACATCCTACAGGCAAGGGATGCCCTCAGCCCTGGATTCCACATGGGGGACAAGGTGCCTCTGCCCACCTGCCCCGTCAAGAGTTGGCCTTCTGTGCTTTGTCCCCGCCATGATGAGACTTCCCCGCTTTCAGAGAGAGTTACCAAAACGGTCTTCCCCCAGCAGCTTCGCAGAGCGCGCTTCCTTCTCAGTGAGCTTTGGAGTTTTTACAGCAGAGTCCAGGACAGAGACCGTAATCAAGCCATGCACAAGCTGGATGAGATGTCGCTCTGCTTGCCTATCATCACTGGGGAGTCAAGTGTTCCTAATGAATAAAATTCACAGCAATTGAAAATAGCCCTTGGAGTGACACAATTCTTTGAAAATTAATGAAAGGGAAGCAAAAGATACGCATATAGATGTAGAAACGGACTTTGATAAGCTAGCTTTGTACTTAGAAATTATTGATGGAAATGCTTCTAAGGTGTCTTACCCACGTCTGTGACTGGGGTCTTTGTGACGCCATGATGGGCTGTGATGACAAGGCTGTCCCAAGCTGGTACAGCAGCAGATCGTCTGTTCTATCTGGGTTACGGGGGCCTCCACGCTGTCAGAACGTGTTTTGTATGTTAGCTGTCACCTCTGTTCCTCATCCCTTTCCCAAAGCCCTCTCTTTTAATGTGGTGCTTTTTTAAGGTAGTTAGCAGCTAGCGTAAAGTAAGAGTAGATAGTACATACATTTCAGCGTGGGAACTTTGTGAATTCCTTTTCGTGTGCTCATGATGTCTTTTTATTTTTAACATCCTTCTTCTCGGTTGTGTTCTAGGTAATTGAGGCCCCGAGCTAAATGATTTCTGTGGGTTAATTCCTTGGTTCTAGATATAAATGACTATTTGCTACATCTTTTCATATAACCAGACCATTTCCTACCCCAGATATTTATCTTTGTATTCCAACACTGGCTTTTATCAAGCCCAACATGAACATAGACATTTTAAAGAGAATGGGGGAGGAGTGCCAATGTACGTTTAACAAAGATTAGGGATTATGGTAAGATCCTTGTAGAAAGCCAATTCCTTGGCAATCTGGCTGGGGGTTTCCGCAAGAAGGAGGCAGAAGGGAGTGCTCACTGCCGACCTACCCTTCGGGGGTAGGTGATTCCTTGGCACTTATAGGTCCAAACCTATTTAGTCTTCGCCCAAACTCTATGAGGGTGTTGGATTTAACCTATACCCGCTAGCCATTCTTCCATGAATCCGTATTAATGCTTTTTAAAAAGAGAGAGACAACATTTTAGAAAAATTCTAAATGACTTTAGTTTCATTATGACAAAAAGTAATTCTCTGAGAATGCATTAGAAGTTAGGAGACTTGGATTCTAATTCTGAGGGTGCTCCAGGGTGGGCGTGGGACTCCACCTCCCCTCCAGGTCTCATCTGTAAAGGGGTGGGCGGGTGGGTAGGTGGCGGGGGGGGGGAAGGACAAGACATTACCTAAGGTCCTCAGCATGTTGGAATGATATGATTTTGATTTAACCCTAATGCATTACAACTTCCTTTCCTGGTTAGATATTCATCAACAATGAATGGCACGAATCCAAGAGTGGAAAAAAGTTTGCCACATATAATCCTTCAACTCTAGAAAAAATATGTGAAGTAGAAGAAGGAGATAAGGTGAGTGCTCCACCTACCCCCCCCCACCCCCCAAGTAATTAAATTGCCAATAATTAAAGGATAAGGAGGCAGTTTGGCTCAGTTGTAAGACAGAACGGGCCTGTCCTCCGGGTACGACCTAAGTTAGCGGCTTCCCAGACACATGGCCCAGAATGGGATCAATTAGGGACAATCCACTGCAAACAGTCACTCTCCTTTGATAGATGTTTCCCCATCTATAAGGATGACCTCAGCTTTCCTCAGCACAGGGATAAAGGAAAGGTTTTTATCAATTATTTGAACCTGGAGGCATTAAAGAATCTTTCCAGAAAGCATTTCCGGCTGGTGTGTTTCACCCAAATGCAGCATTCTGGCAGGAGACACTTAAAAAAAAAAAAAAAAAAAAAAGACTTGAAGGGAAAAAGACTCAGTGGCCAGATTTCTCTTCTGTCAGAACCTGAAATGATCATGTGAAGCTATAATCTTTATAACTATTTAAAACAACTATATAACCGTAAAACTATATAATTATGCATATATATCTATGTCTTCTGGATGTGTCCTTGATACGTTTCAAAGCCGGAAAGTATCTTTTAAATATACATGCCATTAGAAGAAATGTTGAAGGTAAAGCTTTTCTAAAGAGGGAAGGGAAATTGAAACCTCTCCTCCACCACTAGAGTAATCATCTGATGTTCTTATAAGCGTATGGGTAATGTCGAATGTGGACAGGGTGAAAGACATGTGTAAAATAGGCTTGAATTTGATCCCACCAGTAATAGTTCTGTGCCAGGCAGGAAACACAGTGGTTCTACCTATACGGACCCTTCTGTGTGTAGTGCTTCAGGCTAAGCTGTATTTACAAAGATAATAGCATCGGGAAGCTCATCTTTATATGATGTCAGTACATGGGGTGGCTGGGGTGTGGGGGCACAGAGCAGGATTCCCAGTGGGTGATTCCCAGGTGCATCATTACACAGGAATCAAGGAGGAGAATGAGATCCCTGCCTCAGGCTCTGGCTTTTCTCTTGGTCTGGGTGAGTGCTCTGAGCCCGTGGAATCAGAGGCTGTCCTGTCCCCTGTGCCTGGAGAGGCTCTGGCTCCCAGAGCCTGGAACAAGGAATTCAAAGTCTTAATATCTCCTTTGCCCAAGTTTTCAGTGGCCTCCAAGCATGCTTTGGAGACAGAGAATCTTGGTGGTGTCCCCCTCTTGATTGCATCCGGCATCACCTTCCTAGGGAAATGAGGCTCTGAGGGGCCTGGGGGATGAGCTTTTGCCCATCAGCAATCAGAGCCTTGAACTCATTTTCCTGAAATAAGAATGGGTGACCTTAAACAACTCTAAATAATTCTCACCTCCTTCCTTTTACGAAGAAGTTTTGATTATAATTCTATGGGTGCGCAGAAAATCCAGTTCCTTGTCTATAAAATGGTGCAATACTTCTGCCCCAAGGGGGGTAGGTGAGGCTGAAGGGAGAGAAAAGTTCCAGATCCTCCCCGTCTGTGGACTTTTCCGATGTGGTCAGTTCCCAAGAAGCACTCCTGCCCCATTCTCACTATGGGACCAGAGTCCTCAGCTTGAATACAATGCCAAGCTAAAATAAAAAGACAGACATTTCCCCACCTAATTGAATAACTGTGGGAGTGTGTGTCCAGACTGAGCTAGCAAGTGGAAAAATCTTTTCCTACTTGGATCACCAAGAAAAATAATTAAGGTCGGTAGTTTTAGAAACTATTTTAAAATGCTTTTATAATCAGAAGGATGGTTCATGCTTGGCCATTGTAGGAATCTTGAAAAAGACCTAAGATGTAAAGAAGCAGAAAGTCACGCTGAAGCCCCGAACAGGTCCAGAGATTTGAAACGTAGCTGCCATTTTCTGATTGCCCCAACCCCCTTCCTCTGCTTGTGTGATGGAGGCATGTCTCTGCTGTTCTCCGAAACGGACAGCTGAGTTCTCCCAAAATGCAGTCACAGCAAAAGATGATACACTCACTCTGGTTTTCAGCCCGACGTGGACAAGGCAGTGGAGGCCGCACAAGCCGCCTTCCAGAGGGGCTCCCCGTGGCGCCGCCTGGATGCGCTGGGCCGTGGCCGGCTGCTGAATCAGTTGGCTGACCTTGTGGAGAGGGACCGCACCGTCTTGGCTGTGAGTACGCGCGCGTCGGCGGGCAGGTGTGGGATGACTGGCTGGCCTCACAGAGGGGGCCTGTCCCCCACGGAGTATGGGGGGAGACCCAGGGTGCTGGTTTTGTGTGGAAGTGGATGTGTTAGGCCCTTTGAGGTATGGCTCTCTGGCAGTAGGCACGTGTCCACGCCCTCCACCGTCACCTGTTTGGTTTTGAAGTCAGACTGTTGCCCCCTGAAGTTCACATTCGGGACCAAGAAGTTGCCTGGATGCAGTTCAGCTGCGTTGGCGGTTCCCAGACTCATAGTCACAGCCAGCCAGATGAGCTAGGCCATATCCTGGCCCTGCACCTGTATGTTTATGACATTAATTTTTTTTTCACATGAGATCTCTTTCAAAGTTAAGTTTAACTTCCTCCTAAGTGACAATATCCATGACATTACAGATTTAATGTGCTGGTGTATATATTTTTTGAATATTTATTAAGATAAATGCTGCCATTCAACATAGAAAAAACTGTTCCCCTATGACTTAAAAATCAATTCGGATCCCGCCTCTGCCACTTGCTAGCTGCGTGGCTTTGGACAAGTTGCTGTACTTCTCTGAGCATATATTTCTTTGTGGAAGATATCAGTAAGAATTGTATTTAAATGTTGTGAGAGTGCTCCATTTAAAATCCTTAGCAGAGGCCCTGGCATGCAGTAATCACTAACTAGATGACAGGTATTATTGGTAACAGCATTCCTCATAAATAATGCTGCACACCCAGCTCTATACCCTCCTGGCCAGTAATTTCTAGTAATCTTAGTTCTGCTGCTGCAAAATGGGCACATGAATTCCACCCACCCCATGAGGTAGGGCTGCTCCGATCAGACCGGACTGTGAAGACAATTATAGGTTGTAAATGCATTATTCACAGGGGTCCTAAGACCTTCCTTTAGTCTTGCAATGAGTGAGCAGAGGAAATTTCAGGGCCATCTCCTGCCTTGAGGTCCTCTGCACCCTCCACATGCTGCCCTCCTATGGCTTTGACTCCTGTTTAAAACTTGCTCCAAACCTTGAGGCCCAGTTGGTAGGGGAGAAAAATCTCCTTTTCAGCCTCTGATTTGGAAAAATGGTTCTTTCCTTTCTTGATCGGGTGTCTGGAACGAGCCATAGAATATCTACCGTCATGGAGAACAGGGTCATCCAGGACACTGAGATTGTTTTTGTCCCTGGATGTGTGTTTTGGGGGTGGAGGGCTCAAGAACCCTGCATCTCGGGTCCTGCTCTTAGGTGCAATGCCCAGAGGGTGTATCTGCAGAGACCTGAGCTTTCCTTCCTTCCTTCCTTCCTTCCTTCCTTCCTTCCTTCCTCCCCAGTCGGCCCTTGCCCAGCATGTGTGCCCCAAATCCGGGTGAGGGGTGGCTCCCTCTCAAGGTCAGCGTTTCTGTCCGAGGAGCCTCTGGTTTCTTCCTGCAACGAAAGCCAGCCTCAACTCTCAAGCTGCCAGACTGGCTTTTTCAAAAACATTTCTGTTTTCACCCAGCATGAGCTCATCAGTCTGCAATGTCCGTGGGGACTAATAGCAGGCGGGAGAGGATGTGCCCTGGGCACCCCTCCCCACCCTGTCCTCAAGTGTCAGTATCGTCTTAGGGAGCAGTGGCCATAGAACCACCTTCGCCAGCAGCCCGCCCCACGGGCCGGGCAGGACTGGGTCGTGATAGACGGAGCGAGTTGCCTGCGTTGTCGGGACCTGGCTGTGCACGAGAAACAAGATCCAGCTCTTTGCCACATCGTGAAAGGAACAAGAGAATTAGTGGGAAATATGTTTTTCAAACCAGGACCACATCATAGGAAAATACCCTCACCCTCCACCTTGATATGGTTTTCTTGCATTTTCATGCAGCGTAGTGCTTCTTTCCATCATGTTCTCTTGCCGGCTCAGTGGTTTTGACAGAGCTACGTATTTACTTCTGTGTTCAATGTTTAGAAACAGATGTGGGCGATCCGGCAGCCCCAGCTTTCTCCCCCTTCCTGAGGCACCTGGGGCCCAGACTCTGGCTCTGTGGGTGCTCTCTCTGGAAGCGCCCCAAATAGGGGCCCTCCCTGTTGACTCTCTTTTCAACCCAAGCCCCATTTCTGGGCCTCCTCATTTTAAGCCTTGGAATACTGACTTGAGTGAAGGGACAGGTTCCTTCGCACTTTGCCTCATTCTTTAGTATCTGAAGGTTACGATGCATTCGTTTTTCTGAAGGCATATTTTTCTCTTAAAATGTTAGAGGAAGTAAACGCAGGAGCGGCTGCGGTTCACTCCTGGTCCAGCCACAATGACTGTTTACAAGTCCCAATCAGTAGCTAACACTTGATATCTCAGGTTCAACCCTGTACACTCATCTGTGATTCTTTTTCTTTCTCTTTCTCTTTTTTTTTTTTTTTAATGTTTCAAAAGAATTTCCTGTCTAAACCTATTATGACCCTGGTTTTGCTTGGACAGATTCCATAAAACCAACCTGGCAAATTCATGTCATCCCTCTGGGAAGCAAAGTGGCCCAAGTTAATAGTGACAGCTAGCCGATGCTTGCTGAATCCTCACCATGTACCAGGCCTGTGTTGGGCACTTGGCCTGCACATTCATTATCCCGTTTCAGAGATGAAGATACTGAGGCCCAGAGAGGTTAGGTAACCTGTGCAAGGTTATCCAGCCAGAGGAGGTAAGCCAGGACTGGAGGCAGGACTTCCCTACCATGGTACGCCATAGTCTTCTGCCTTTCTCCTCCTTGTCCCATCCCAGAAAAAGGCCAAGGATGATTCCCTCATTCCATCGACAGATATGCAGATGCCATCAGGAGTAGGCCCGTCCTGGACTTTGGGGCGTTATTTGCAATGCTTGGGTTTCCTGTGGGAAGATAAAAGTTTCAACATGGAATCGATAGGAGCGTAAGGGACGGCACACTGGATCTTACGTTGGCCTCACTTGGTCCCTGAACAGCATCCGCTGGGGGTGGGACACACCCCAGACCCAGACCAGCCCTGTCATCTTCAGCAACTCACAGTCCTCTCTCTCTTCAGTGTCCCCAAGTAAGGATTGCCCAAAACGAAGCCTCCCGAAAGGAAGATGATCATGATCATACAGCTGTCACCGGCAACTTAACATGGCACTTCCTGTGGGCGGGCCCTGCTCTAGCCCCCCCACTAGCCCCATGAGACAAGTACTACTATTAGTAGTAGTTATTAGTATTATTGTTATTATTATTATGATTATTCTCATTTTACAGATGAGGAAACTGAGGCAGAGAGGGATTCAGGGGCTCGCAGCTCAGCGAGGGAAGCGGTTGCTCCTGTTTAGAAATGCTTGGAACCCCAGTTCTGACAGAGCTGCCCCGAGCACCCTGTGTGGCCATTCTCCAATCTTCCCAGATGCAAATGTCTGGGGGCAGCCACCTCAGGAGTGGTCACTATGCCGGCTGGAAGTTTGATGCCCTGAATTCAGTGCCACTGACCCGCTAGGTGACCTTGGGTGTCACCTGGCTCCATTAGCCGTGGTGTCGGCACCTCAACGTGGGAACACAGGTGTCAAGCTCAGAGATGAGGCACACACAGGTGCACGTGGAGGGGGCCTCTCTTCCCTAGTAAGTCACCCTCTCACTGCATCGACGCTAAAATGAGAATCCAGCCCCAGGCTATGTGTCAGGGTGGCCACTTCCTGCAGAGATGGATGAATGGATGACAGGCGGTCTCAGCGCTGGACTCAACTGGGGCCGCTTGTCCAAGGGACAAAGGGGTTCTCTTAAACCCCGGCTGGAAATAGAAAAGAATCCGGACCATTGAGTGGCTGCGCACTCGCCCTGGGTAATCACCTCCCTCACTGCCAAGGGCGAGCCTGCTCCCTTCCGACCGACGGCGCATCCGGCTTGGGCAGCCCAGTTGGGGAGGACTGCGCCTTTGGCTGGTGGCACTACCCTTCGGGGCTCTGTCACTCTTTCCACAGCCACAAGGGTCAGCCTAGCCAAGAAAGAAGAGCCGCATCCCCCCTTTTGTCAGAGGAAGCCAGCCTTTGTCCAGCCTCCCCAAAGCCTAACCTTCCAGGAGCTTCCCAGGAAATGCACAACGTGTGGCCAGGTCACAGAGCGAGACAACTGTGCTCCAGACAGAAGACCAAATGCTACCGTGTCCTCCTTCCCAGTGAGGCTCCAGATCAGACTTCTATCCACTGTCCTTCACGGGGACACCTGCCCATGCTCTGGCCAGCCCCCTAGATCAAGGTGTTTTTAAGGGAAAGAAATCCTTGACCGTCTGAGATAGGTCTTATGGGAAATGTGTGTCTTGCTTCCTGAAGGGACAAGCAGAACATTGCACACACAGTGTTCTAGGGCTGTGCTCTCCTCCCCTGTCCCCTGTCTTTAACAGCCCGACAGCCAAAAGGGAAACTATGTCTAAAATAGATGCTGTCTTCATGTTGCAGACCCTGGAAACGATGGACACAGGGAAGCCATTCCTTCATGCCTTTTTCATCGACCTAGAGGGCTGTGTGAAAACCCTCAGATACTTTGCAGGGTGGGCTGACAAAATACAGGGACGGACCATCCCCACAGGTGAGCCAGCGCAAGACTCCTAGCCTCATCTGGGCCTTCTGGGGGCCCTGTCTTCTCGTCACTCCAGGTAGCCTCTTCATAGCACCCCTGGTTTCCCCTTCAAGGCGCCTTCCCTGTCCCCAAAGGAAATGGTGCTGTGCTGATTTCTTCTCTTAAGGAGTTTTTTCTTTTTTAATTCTTTTTTTAATGTTCATTTATTTTTGAGAAAGAGAGAGAGCACACGCTCGTGCGAGCTAGTGGGAAAGAGACACAGAATTGGAAGCAGGCTCCAGGCTCTGAGCTGTCAGCACAGAGCCCGACTCGGGGCTCAAACTCACGAACCGTGAGATCATGACCTGGGCCAGAGTCGGAGCTTAACCGGCTGAGCCACCCAGGCACCCCAAGGAATTTTACTTAAAAAAAAAAAAAAAAAAAAGTTTACTTTTATTTTAGAGAAAGAGAGCATGAGTGGGGGAGGGGCGGTGGAGCAGTGGATCCAAAGCAGGCTCTGTGCTTATAGCACAGAGCCTGATTTGGGGCTTGAACTCATGAACTGTGAGATCATGACCTGAGCCAAAGTTGGATGCTTAACTGACTGAACCCCACCCAGGCACCGCCCCAGGAAGTTTGCTTTTAAAATTGAGTTCAAAATCACTTCTTTGTAGACTAGACAAGACTTGGAGCTGATCCCATTGTGGGCTTCTGGGTTTCTTGTTGTTTTGCTACGTAAAATCCTTAACCTAGATTAATCCCAGTGTGTTCTCCTCCATGTAACCTCTTCCAGATGACAACGTTGTATGTTTCACCAGGCATGAACCTATAGGTGTGTGTGGAGCCATCACTCCGGTAAGTATGATGACTTTTCTGGATAGATCCAAGTAGATCCCGCCCCATTCCCCTGTAGCCTTTGGAACCTGTTTCTGATGTGTTTTGATTTGATCACATCGGCATTAACTGAGCATTTGCTCTGTGGCATGGAGTTCAGTGCTTGAGAGTTATCAGGATAGATTAGATCCCGCTCCTGTTCTCAAGGGGCCAACCCCAGGAGCACAAGAGAAGGCACCATGGATTCCAAGCAGAGGGCTCAGGAATAGCAGGCTTAGCCTAGAGTATTGGTTTCATAAGCCAGCCTTGAAGGATGAGAAAGAGTGGTTCAATAGGAAAGTGGGTTTTCTAAGCAGCAGGAATAGCCTGAGTGAAGGTGTAGGGGTATCTGGGCTACTTGGAGGGCAAGGACAGCTGGTGAGGCCACACTTGGGGACAAAGTGAGGAAGAGGAGGTGTACACATCAGGTGGTGTAGACCCAGTGGGCTGTGGCTGCCAAGGGCCTGGGACTGTATTCACCGTGCAGTGGGGAGCCTGGCAGGAGCCAGGGAATGTGGTAATGCTGCCCGTCTATTGGAGGAAGCCCCGGGCCACTGCAACACCAGGGCGGGAGGCTGGGCAGACAAGTGACAGTGTACGGAGAGGATTGGAAATGTGCTCCCAGGGACGAAGGAGATATGTGCACTCAGCAAACGGTTGAGAGTCCACTGTGTGCCAGGCATGGCACCAGGGTACCAGGTACTGAAGGCCTGAAGGAGAAGGGTCCAGCCCTTGTCCCTGAGAAACTTGCAGGTCACTTAAAAGGCTGAGGGGGGTATCCCCGCCAAGAAAATGATAGGACAGGAAATATTTGAGGACCTAGCAGAAGCATGGATTTGAAAGCTCCTAAGGACGTAGAGTTGGTGGAGTTCAGTGGCTGATCAGAGGTTGGGGGTGAGTCCTGGCTGGAATTGGGTGGATCGTGTTGCTGGTTGATTTGAGGAAGACGGGGGGAGAAGTAGGTTTGGGTGGAGTGAAGTAAAAGATGAAGGTAAGTCTGGGCAGGTGAGGCAGAGGGGCCAGTGGGTCCCATCAGGCATTTGCATATTTGGGTCTAGAGCTCAAGAGAGAGGTGAGGGTTGGAGCTACCCACAGGCGATGGTCAGGACAAAGGTGTTCCCACCCATCAAGTTGGGAGGGGGGTCATCCAATGAGGGGTTGTAGAGTGACAGGAGAGGACCTGGGGCCAAATCCCAAAGACTATCAGGGGGTCCCACTGAGAAGTCTGAGCAGCAAGGGTCAAGGGCATCCCAGGAATGGAATACATTCCCAGACATTGATCATTCCTGTGATCAATGGGGTCACCTCCTTCCTTGAAATTAAACAAGACGGAAACACAGCTGTTAGATTTGCTCACCAACAGTGTTGTCGGGAGATTTGGGTGCAGCGGAAGCCCCACTGCTGGGGCTTACAAGAGGGGACCTGGGCACGTGGGCACAGCTCTGCCAAGAAGCTTCGAGGAGAGGGAAGGGAGCTGCTGGAAGCAGTACAGGCCAAGGGAAGGTGTGGCTTTGCTTGTCAGATGGGAAAGAGGATGGTATTTGCATGCTAAGAAGTGGGGATCCAGGAAAGAGGGGACCCCAACCATTAGGGGGTGAACCCAAAACAATACCATCATTTAGCCAAGCATATCGACCCTTGGGAACGGAGATCTTATGTTTGTTGTCTATGGTAGGAATTCCAGACAGAGCTGGGGAAGAAATATATACATATAGCAGAAATATAAACATACAGCAGAGTCCTCTTTGCAAAGACTACCTATTAACATCTCCCAGAATGCAGTTTAGGAAGCACCAGGCAGGAATGAGTTTCTTTTTCATTTTAATGTTTATTCATTTATCTTTGAGAGAGAGAGAGAGAGAGAGTATGAACTGGGGAGGGGCAGAGAGAGAAGGAGAAAGGGAATCCCAAGCAGGCTCTGCACTGTCATCACAGAGCCCAACGTGGGGCTCATCTCAAGAACTGTGAGATCTTGACCTGAGCCGAACCCAAGAGTCAGGCGCTTTACCGACTGAGCCACCCAGGTGCCCCAGGAATGAAGTTCTGATCATTGCCGTCCTGTGTTACCTCTTATGCCCCAAATCTAGACCCTGCGAAGCAAATACCCTTCGGGGAGGCATCGCGGGGCCTCCAGGACAGGGGAGCAGGGTGGATCTAGGCCCTCCCACGAGTTCCTCTGTGTTCTGTTGTAGTGGAACTTCCCTCTGCTGATGCTGGTGTGGAAGCTGGCCCCGGCTCTCTGCTGTGGGAACACCGTAGTTGTGAAGCCGGCGGAGCAGACCCCCCTCACGGCCCTTTATCTGGGCTCTCTGATCAAGGAGGTAAGGCATCCAGAAGAGAAAGACAATAGTGTGCGTTGTTGATAACATTCCCACTCCCAGGCACCAGGCCACCGGCACCAGATAATGCTGCCCCGTCGAGCTGGGCTGCGGGTGACAGTGCCAGCCTGCTCACAGCTGAGTGGGAGGGAAGGGCTTCTGTGTCTCACTTGGCAACTGTACATTCTTTCTCCTGCTTGCGGTCACTGAGCTAGAAGAAACTCCATTCCTCCCACTGATCCTAATGAGAATACTTAACTCTTATTATGGGTTCAAACCTATGGTTGAGGAGCAAATGTTGTGTCTAGAGAATTTGTAGGAGGGGCACTTGAGAGGGAGCCAAATATTTGGGGTTCTTTGGTCCTTGCATTTGTGGCGTATGAAATGGTCTGGTTTTCTCCCGGAGGGACGGTCTTGCGGGCTCCCAAGGAAGCGGCTGCCCCGAGCCGGGCCCACTCACCAGTGCTCTTGCTCTCCGACGACTGTCCTCTCCCCCGGGACAGCCACCGTTCCAGGAAATAAGCCGCCCAAAGAAACACCTCCTTCCAGACACACCTGGCAACATGCTTCAGTTCTTCTGTGCCCAGCTTGTATGCTGCAAAGAGGTTAAAAAAGAAACAGGAAGGGAAGAGGGATGGGAGAAAAGATCCATTCATGTCACTTCTCAGCTGGGCGAATACGACCAGGAAGCGTGACCTTTACCGCTTAGAAGTAAGGCTGCAGCAGCGGCCAGGAACTGACCAGTTTCCCACTTTCCTTTGACTGGTGATGTTGGACATGATTACATAATATTCATGAGACTGACAGAACTGGTAAAACACAGCCCCTAGGACAACTAAGACTCAAGCACCATGTCCTAAATTCTTCCCTTTTAAAATAATGTGTTTTAAGAGCATTAAATATTAAGTTAATTAAACATTTGTTAAATAGCATCCTCCCGCCCCCCCCCCCCCCCGACCTCATGCACTTGGGGGGTTCGTGGTTAATAAAGAGGCCTCAGATGTGCAAAGCAAGAGGCATGAATGTGGAAGAGATGGCAGTCCCCACCTTGAGGACCTGCCAGTTCGGGGTGTGGCCTGAGAGCTTTGAGGGAGTGATTACACTGTTGCCATTTGGAACATTGATGAGGCGGGTTTAAAAAATGAAAAGCTGAAGGTCATAGAGGATATTTTGCAGGTGCCTCTGAGCCTTGGGGCATGTGAGCAAGGTATCTCTCTTCTCCCAACACACACATAGACAGATACACACAGACACACTCATGCACACGCACGTGCACACGCACAGAATGGTGCTCGGCTGTGGAGGCTCACCGCCGTTTTGGTCAGAGGCCCTTTTGGGTTATTAAGTGCTGCCTGGAAGGAAGGGTGTGCACCTCACCCTGGCCCAGCCCACACACTGGCCACGTGGGGCTGGGCCCTGGGCTGGACGTATGACCCAGGCCCTGGCTTCCCAGTGAGGGTGCCGCTGGGCTCGTGGACATCCTACAGCGGTTGGCCTGTTGGCCCAAGCATGGTCTGTGGTAGACGCTGGTCCGTTGTCCTCCTCTGAATGCCACCTCAATTTCCATCCAGGTCGGATTCCCTCCAGGAGTGGTCAACATCGTGCCAGGATTTGGGCCCACGGTGGGAGCAGCCATGTCTTCTCACCCTCAGATCAGCAAGCTAGCCTTCACGGGGTCTACAGAGGTAACCTTCCTCACTGGCTGTGGGCAAAAGTAGCAGTCACTGCATGATCTGAGACCTGGGAACTTTTCCTTTGAGGAGCTGAACTATGGTTTATTATCCTTCTAAATATGACCGTGTTATTTAATACAGAACAATCAGTAAAAATAATAACATAATAATAAGTAAATAAATAAAGTCACTGGTCCAGTTTCCAAACTAAATAAATGTCTAATAGAACTCAGAAGCCTTAGAAGAAAAGATTGGTAGATAAGATAAAATAAAAATGTAAAACATCCAGAGGACAAACAACATCACAATTGAAGGGAAAGGATAAATAGCAAGCTGGGAGAAAACCAGTTATAATTCATGCAGCTCTCTGAGGCTTAAAATCCATAATATCCCTAAAAATCAAGGGGGGGGGGGCGTGCGGAAAGCACGCTGAATGATAAGACAATGGGTAATTCAGAAAAGAGAAACACCGAATGTCCAATAAGCTTGACCTAAGTTCCTGGTTTTGTCTGACATGCAAAATCCAATGAAATTCAGATTCTTTTTTTGTCCATCAGATTGGTAAAAATTGGAATCCAATATCATTGACGTTACCAGGAAATGGGCACTCACCCACCCCAGTACCAGGATGCAGGGCAATGTTGGAGCACTGACCACAAATTTGAAAGCGTCAAACTTGTGCTCCAGAAATGCCATTTCAAAGCAACTACTTACAGAAATATTCCCCGTATACTGTCAGGTATACGGTACCCATTCTGTACGCCGTGTTGCAGACCCTACAATAAGGAAAACTGTCCCGCTTCTGTGATTGAAGCACAAAAACGTGGGAAAGTATCTTTGGGACGATCGCACTGGTAAAAGCATGGGTGTGGAGAAATAGAAATCGTTCATAAGGGTACCCAAGAAATTCTCAATTGTGGCCACCTCTGGGCAGGTCCTGGGCCACAGGGTGAGGGGAGATGAGAACTTCCCCCCCTTTTAACTGACACACATATGCGTGTGGAATTATTTTTTAATATTTCGTCCTTGAGAAAGAACACTGAACACAGAATAAACAGAATAAACGCTGTCCGTGCAGTGAGTGTCTCCTTCCTCCCCCTAAGATTCGTCCAGCTCGGAGCCTGAGAGGGCAGTACCATAACCACCCTCCTCTGCCGGCTGGGGTGAACCTGCTAGAGAAGCCTAGTCAGAACCGAATTGGGGCCCTGCATGGCGTCGTAACACCCGGGGGGCGCTCAGCACATTTTCCTACCCTAAGTGCCCCTGTTCCGTCCACCTGGGAGAGCACCCCTCAACCCCACAAGGAATCGCCAGCCCATGGCAGACTGGTCTTGCTGTGGTTGCTCTCGGGGGACAATCACTGTCACTCTGGAACTATTCCAAGCATCATTCCAGTCCAGCAACCGTGAGCTGGACAATTTTTAAAACACACTCACACTCAAGTTTTGGGGAAACGGCCTCAGCCCTGGAAGAGCCCAGCCCTGCCTCTTGCTAGCTTAGCTGCCTGGTTCCAAGCCTCTGTGTGCACATTGGCCTCTGAGAGTCTTCCCAGCTCTGAGTGTGCGGCACCAGCTGTGTGACGGGCCCAGCCTGGCTTCTAGCAGTACGTGGATTGATAAGAGAGACCCATCAGGGACATGAAGGAGGTTGGTAGGTGGTCCCTCTGTTACTGCACAGCGCGCCCATTCTCTCCCTCCCCCCTGGGGAAGCCTCAGTCTTGAGTCTGTTTTCAGAGAATTGGCCCTTTCTCATCCTGAAGGTCGGCTTCCCTATTACCCCAACATTTGGAGGTTCCCTGAGATTATACCACAGAGCCACACGGAACCACCTCCCCTATTGGTGGGGGCTGGTCCCCTCAGGCCCCTTGCCAGACTAGCAGGACCAGCCTGCTGCCAGGACGGACAGGCACCAGGACAAGCGGGTAGCTGGCTGTGCCCCTAGCCAGCTGTGTGGCTGTGGGTGAACCGCTGGGCCTTCCAAAGGCTCCCACTCCACCCCTGTAAGTGGAACAGTTTGGACCAAGGATTCCAGTGATGTCAAGATCTGATGCATGAGATGCAGGGAGTGGGAAGACACTATCATGGCCTGGGGCACCTGGGCAGAGAGGCAGGGGAGCCCTGGGCATGCTGTGCTCACTGCCTCCTAGGCTGGAATGTTCAGGCCATGCCTGGCCCCATCTGAGGTTTCGTCTGGTCTGTTTTTTATCCTGAAGGTTGGAAAGTTGGTTAAAGAAGCTGCCTCCCGGAGCAATCTGAAGAGGGTGACACTGGAGCTTGGGGGCAAAAACCCCTGTATCGTGTGTGCTGATGCCGACCGTGAGTCTCTCCCCTTGTGGGCATTGCTGGGGCTTTATGGGATCCATAAACCTCTCCCTGTTTCCTTGCCCAAATTCAGGACCAATTGAGACAGACAGACAGACAGACAGACAGACACACACACACACACACACACACACACACACACACACACAGGCTGTTTTTCCACCTTGGGTTGTCCTGCCATAAGTAGGCAGATGGAGATCAAAACACCAGCTTTATTGCTGATAGAAAGCTGCATTGGAGGAAAATATGTCCCATGTGGTGGCGGAGAGGCTGCCTGTTTCTGCCTTTGAAGATTAAGTTTACGTCGCCTGTCCCTGCAGAGCTGGGGCCATGGGGAGCAAGTCCAGATTCTTCTCCAGAGTCCTGTGTGCAGGGAGGGGGCCAAGACAAGGAGGAGCAGGGCAGATGCTCCCCACTCACAGGCATTAATCACTCTACCCTCACAGTCAGTATTTCCTACAGTGCTTTGAGGCTCTCCGAACACTTGAGATGTTTCTTCCTTCTTTGTCTCAGGCCTGACAGATGAGAGGACAGTGGCAGCTGACCCTTAGAATTACCTCCCTGGTCTGAGTGCTCTCTCTCTCTCCCTCCACCTTGAGAAAGCAACCCTGCCCAGCTGCTTGAGGGCAGTTTGTGTCTTGCTAGAGCTTCATGGATGCACAATATGAAAATAGATGCTATTCTTGGCTGCTGTGTCCAGAAGGAGGAAGAAAGGGCCACATCGGGCATTCATTCACCTGCTGATAGGGTCAGCCGCCAAAAGGTGTCACTTCCCAAGTACCCTGAAGCACCCTAAAGAGTAGCCTCTCCCACCTGCCCACTGGTGCCAGAAATTCCTCTCACGGAAAACAAAGCCTTCCATTCCACGCTCAGATAAGGTTGGAACTACAAATATCCCTGAGAAAAATGACCCTAGCCCAATTTCTTGCTAAGGTGTAAATGACTGATATGACTTCCTCTCCTTGAAGCTGGCTTTCAATGGGAGAGTGGCCTGAGGGAGGAAACAAGCTTCAAGGAAGGAGAGGGAAGCTGGGCATGAAGACAGGACTCGTTTTTCACCTGGATTGGTAGCCCTTGTGGGAGCATCATTCGTGTTGCTGATGGTTTCTGGAGCCACATGAAACAGTTCTGGGTATTGCCACATTTGGGCTCCCCAACTCCAATCCTGAAGAGCCAGGACCCCTGTTTTGCATTCTTGTGCCACCATATCTGGGTGCCCCGTCTGCACCTCAGCTCATCTTCTTACCCCCTCGGTGAAACAAACAAACAAACAACAACAACAACAACAACAACAACAACAAAAACTGCAGCTAAAACACAAAACCCTTCCATGTTTGAGGCTTGGTTTTACAAGGGTCATAAACACCCTATGTAGCCATTTCCTGCTTCTCATCCAGGCAGCACCAGTCCACAAAAGTAAATTCAGATGTCGCTGGCATCCAGACATAGTGTCAATGGTGACATGCCCCCATTCCCCACCACTTGCAGCCATTACCCCTGGCTCCTGTCAGGATGCGGGAGGGGCAGTTGGCACAGAGGGTCAGGGAAAGCCAGAACCTTACGGTGCTGTCTGCGGATCCAGAGACTTCTACAGACTGTCCTGCTGGAGAGCGATGGCTCGGTTCTCAAAGTGGAGGCCAGCAGTCCTCAGAGCTGCCTCAGAGCAGTGCTGGGTGTCTGTGGATCACCTGCTCATGGCAAAGCTGCATGTCTTAAGCAGCAGTGTGTGCATTGGAGGGGTGGGGGATGTGGAAAAACCAGCTAACAGTGGAGCACGCACAAGAGGCCATCCTGTGAACCCTAAAGGGAAACCCACTGAGCCCTTCTTTTTCATGAAGCACATCCCCAAAGGTTTTACTTACTAAGCACCCTTCTAGTTTTAACTCGGTGCCTGCTCTCCAGTTCAGATTCAGCCCCCATGAGGCAGGATCCCTGCTTTCTTTTTTAACCCATATAAGTTCTACATGGAGTTCATGCTGCTTAGTAAGGCTTCATAAGCAAAAGAAGCTTGCTTAATAGGACTTGATAAGTGAAGGAAGCACAAGGTGGAAAATGTGGGCTGTCACCAATTGGGGGCGCCTCGGTGGCTCAGTCTGTTTAAGCAGCAACTTTGGCTCAGGTCAGGATCTCAGGATTCCTGGGTTCCAGCCCCACCACCGCTCTGTGCTGACAGCTCAGAGCCTGGAGCCTGCTTCGGATTCTGTGTTTCTCTCTCTGTCCTCCCCTCCCCTGCTCGTGCTCTCTCTCTTGCTCTCAAAAATGAATAAACATTAAAAAAAAAATTTTTTTTTTAAGCTCTCACCAATTGGCCTACATCCAGACTTACCAAAGGTTAATCTATAGAACGGGGGTCCTCCCGAGAGGGGGAGGGGAGGGATCCACGAGCAGGTGAACGGAGGGGGGTGGAGGGGAGGATTACTACAACTCTCCGAGTTCATTAGCATAGTAAAGAAGTCCAGCAGTCCCAGAACTCACTTAACCCCCCACTCCCAGTGCACCAGAAAATCCCTTTTCCCATCCTCTCTGTTGGGAAATGCCGAGAATAAAATTAATTTCTGAAACGCAGCCATTCCGGGGCCTGTTTTCTTGCGCCGGCAATTAGAGCTGCAGCTGTCACCAGTCCAGCCCTAACGACTTAATCGCTTCCTCTTGCCCCCGCCGCTCCCCTCCCTCCAGTGGACTTGGCGGTGGAGTGCGCCCATCAGGGAGTGTTCTTCAACCAAGGTCAGTGCTGCACGGCCGCCTCGAGGGTGTTCGTGGAGGAGCAGGTGTACGCCGAGTTCGTCAGGCGGAGCGTGGAATACGCCAAGAAACGTCCCGTCGGAGACCCCTTCGATGTCAGAACGGAACAGGGGCCCCAGGTAACCTACCAATGTGTGGGAACCCTGCGTTGCGCGTCTGGAGGCTGGACCAGGCAGCCCCTTTGACCACAGCCCCTTACAGCTCTGGTGCTTTTTGATTCCACGGTCCCTCCTGAAGCAGAAGGGAGGCTGCTTGCCTCCTGAGGCTTTTGTTGAGGCGCCATCAAGGGACAGGGCAGTCCCATCAGGTCTCTGTGGGCTTCTAAAGTGGGAGCGGACACACACCCCTGTGTGTTGCTCTTTGCAGCAAATAATGCCAAGCTCAGGGCCTTGGCAGGAGGGAGGCGCTCCCAGATCAGAAGGCCTTATGCTTGCACCCTCCAGCCAAGAGGACCCTCCAATTTTTGAGCCGCCAGGATCCCCAGAGGAGAGACCCAGGCAGAGGCTGTCTGACTTGGCTGGTTTCCCTACAAAAGAGGGGTTGTAACCCTGGGCGAAAGGCAGCAAAGTGCAAGCAGAGGCAAAGTACCCAGAGCAGTCTCAGCCTCCGGGCCCTGGAGCTCACATGTGCTATAGGACAAGGTGACCGTCAGAAACCAAAGAGCCCCAGTGGAGAGGGCTCTGGGAACCGGGATGCCTCTCTGGGCGGGCGGAACATGTCACTGGAGGCCTGGTTTTCGAAACTAACGGCAGGATGAAAATGATCATAACCACGAGGTTTAATAACCTCTTTAAAAGGGCACATCCTGTATCACTTTCTTGCTAATTATGCAGTGCTCGCAGATGGATAAATATTTAAAAGAGGGCAGCCTGACCATCCCATGCATTACTGAAATAGAGCTCCCATGCATTACTGAAACAGCAACCCACTTTTCTCGTAGCCAAAGTCCTGCCCCAGCCACGAAGTTTCAAATCACGTGTCAAGACTCACCTACTTATGTCTATATTCTGGGAACTTGCTGCTTGCCCACTGCAGTGGCACCATGTGTTTACATGGGAAGCCATGGATCTGAGTGCAAGTTTGGCTCTATGACTTTGAGAAAGTCCCAAGCTCCTTCCAAACCTCAGTTTCCTCGTCTGGAAAATGGGAGTAATGGATGAATGTTATGAATATTTCAAGGCACCTAATAAGTCTTTATTTTTTAAGGAGGGGAGCTGAGCATTAAATGACAGCCTCCCTGATCTAGGTAGCAATGAATGTCTGTGCATGACTTCAGGTCACGTCGGTCAGGTCTTGCTTGACCATCCCGTGGGGACGATCTGGCTGGGGAAGGGGGAGGACCACGTGGAAAAGGTGCATTTCTGGCCACAGTGCCCATCCTTGCCTTTTCCCAGCCCACATGCTCTGTGGCTCCAATGCCATGTGACCCTGGTGGAGAGAAGCATCTCAGCTTGTGGCCAAAACTCCCCACCCTGCCAGACCTCAGCTCCAAACCCAGCGGCCAGTGACACAAAGTTGTCCAGTGGCCTTGGTTGGATTTCAGGTCTGAATGCAAACATGGCCACAAGTCATTATCAAACCCACCGTCATTGTAAAGCTAATCCAGACTCCGTGGGAAATATGTGAGCTGATCCCATAGTAAGGAAACCCTTTCACCCCATCATTATTCATAAGTCTCTTTCCAAGGCTCCAGGCTTGACTTTTGAAGCCAAATACAGAAACCTCTTCCAAGAGAGCAGATCCAAGCAGAATGGGTGTTGATTTCGTCGGTGCTTTTGATGCTGCTGCTAAAAGTCCTTTTGAAAGCTCACTTAAGCCGCCTAACCTCAGCATATTATTTTAGGACACTGTTGGATTTTTTTCTCCCAAAGTGCTTTTTCATCTATGGTAATAAGATTTTTACTCAGAGAGGATTTACAGCTGTCCAAATAGTCAGTCCTGTCTGTCTCATGCCTGTAAAACAGCTAGCTGACCTAGATCGGTGTCCACTGCAGGCAGTTGCTTTGCCGAATGCTCCAAAATCTCTTAGGTTTATTTGGCAACGAGGCACATAAACACTGCACAGGCCACCTGGTGGGGGCAGGATCCAGTGCCCTCTCCAGCAGAGCCCAGTGCAACTTTCCACCTGTCCTTCAGGGTCCGTCTGACTCCGTCTCTGGTGTTGTGCCCCACCGGGCCCTTCACTTCTGGCAGGTCTTCTTCCAGCACTGGAAGTCACCAGCTGCCATTTCTTGGAGGACTATTAGATTTAGACAATGTGTTCACATGGACTCATCAGGAAAAGTTGAGTCTGAATATGCAGGCTTTCCACGGGGACCCCAGCACTGCCTATAGGACAGACAGGTGAGAAGTCTGGTCTTACAGGCAGAGAATGGTCACAGCCACTCAGGACCCATAGTTTGATAAAGCCCTACAAGCCCTCTTGGCCTCTGGGGAGGAGGAAAGAGCAGTCCTGGAACTTTTAACCCAAGACCAGGTTCATCCAGAGACAAATTGAGAGAACCTTGAGATATTCCTGGATCCATTACAGTTGTTTAAATTCATTCTCTAGGTGGGAATGCAGACATGGGAGTTAAAACCTAGGGCACATCTAAATGTCAATAGAGAAAAGTCTTTCTTCCATCCTTCTTCCTCTTGCACGGACCTGGTTCTTAACCTTCCCTCCGTGGGTACCCCACAGTCTTAGTTTCTCACATAGCCCTCCAGAATTTCTTTATGTATATATAAGCAAACAGGAATATGTGTTCTGATTTCCCCTGTTTTCACCCACAAGATAACTGTGACATCTATACTGCTTGCACCTTGGTTTTTGTGTTCTAATAAGAAATTTGAAGACCTTTCCATACCAGGCCATGAGAACCTGCCTCATTCTTTTTCACAGGTACATAGAATCCTGCTTTATGAATTCACCAGGATTCAAATCACATGTTCTTTTTTTTTTAATATTGTATTTATTTTTGAGATGGAGACAGAACATGAATGTGGGAATGGCAGAGAGAGACACACACACGCACACAGAATCTGAAGCAGGCTCCAGGCTCTGAGCTGTCAGCACAGAGCCTGATGTAGGGCTCGACTCAAACTCATGAACCGAGAGAACATGACCTGAGCCGAAGTCAGATGCTTCACAGACTGAGCCACCCAGGCGCCCTTACCATGTTCTTTTTCTAATTAAAGTTTATTTATTTTTGAGAGAGAGGGGGACAGAGGGGGACACTAGCATGCGTGTGCTAGTGGGGGAGGGGCAGAGAGTGAGGGAGAAAGAGAATCTGAAGCAGAATCCTGATCTGCGCTGTCCGTGCAAATCCTGACGCAGGGCTCGATCCCACAAACTGTGAGATCATGACCTGAGCCCAAACAAGAGTCAGACGCTTAACCAACTGAGCCATCAGGGCACCCCTCAAACGACATGTTCTGATGAACATGTCAGTATGTGCAGTTACACACGATGTTGTATGTCATTTTGTAAACATACAAGGACATCAGTGGGACGGAGTCCCCAAGTGGGATTACCGAGTGGGAGCACATTTGTAATTTCTGCAAGCATTGCCAAATTACCTTCAAAGAGGATGAACCAACTTATGTTATACCAACCTTGTGTGAGCTTGTCTGTTTCTCCAGCCTTACTAATAGGATATGGATTTTGCCCATCCGAGAGTTAAGAACCGTATCTCACTTAGTTTTAATACGCATGTATCTCTTATAAGGAGTAAGGCAGAACATCTTATCATGTTTAAAAGCTATTTGCAGTCCCTTTTCCATAAACTCTGCAGGTGCTTTGCATATTTTTTCCTTATATTTCTGGTCATTTTTCTTATCATTTCCAAGGACTCATTATTTTTTATTTTTAAATATTTATTTATTTTTAGATAGAGAGCAGGGGAGGGACAGAGAGAGAGAGGGAGACAGAGAACCACAAGCAGACTCTGCACTGTCAGCTCAGAGCCATAAGCGAGACTAGATCTCACAAGCCCTGAGATCATGACCTGACTTGAAATCAAGAGTCGGATGCTTAACAGACTGAGCCCCCCAGGTACCCCTCTAAGAACTCTTTAATTTTTTTTTAATGTTTATTTATTTTTGAGACAGAGAGAGACAGAGAGCATGAATGGGGGAGGGGCAGAGAGAGAGGGAGACACAGAATCGGAAGCAGGCTCCAGGCTCCGAGCTGTCGGCGCAAAGCCCGATGCGGGGCTCGGACTCACAGACCGTGACATTGTGACCTGAGCCGAAGTTGGAAGTTCAACCGACTGAGCCACCCAGGCACCAGGAACTCTTTAAATGCTAGAGAAATTAGCTCCAGTTCTATGAAATGACTTGTCAGTTTTTTTTTCCAGTTTGTTTTTTGCCCTTTGATTTTGCTTATGATGTTTTTGCATTTTTTTAATATAATATACTCAAATTTATCATCTTTTCTTTTTGGCTTTTGGGTTTCACATCATAGAAAGACCATCAACACCCAATATTTACAGAAGCATTCTCCCACATGAGAGAATTTGAGAACTTCCCTGCATTCATTTTTCATGGTTTAATTTTTGATCTGTTTGGAATTTATCCTGGTACAAGGATCCAAAACTTGGAATTTTAACACTGGATCCGCACTTCAGGAGATGACTGGTCTAGGGACGTGCATGATTTGTGCCCACTGGTTCTGAAAAAGCCAGCCTGCTCCTCAGGAACAGTCATCCAAATACACCATTGGGTTTGCTTATTTCTCTTTTTCAATTTAAAATTGTTTTAAGAAAACCAGTTTTTCTGCCTAAAAATCTGTTACCGCAAACCAATCACAGTCAAAACTCTGTCTCTCTCAGCCAAAGAGGAAGGGACTTAGCAGCTGGGTCATGGTCACGAACAGGGCACCCATGGATTAGGGAAGAAAGCCTACTGGGGATGAGGATAGCACTTCTTCCCTTGAGCACATTCTCACAAAAAGGGTGCCCTTTGACAGCTCTTTGGGTGCCATGTCCAAGAGCAGAGTGTTAGGCTAGTGATACAGGGTGCATTCTAGCCCAGGAGATTCCTAGGTAAGGTGGCAGAAGGTGGAGCCTTTCTGATGACCTGGCTCCTTACAAACAAGCAGCCCATCCATCTCACCTTCAGGCTTACTCTGCTGTATTTCTGGGGGTTCTGGGTACAGTGGTTAGCTCTCCTTCCTACTTCTCCACATTATGGATGGAAAATTCCAGTAACTGTTAGGCTGATCCATGGTGCCCTGTGCGAAGGGCACAGGGGTGCCAGATAACATACATGGCACTCAACTAGATTTGACATTCAAATAAGCAATAAATGACGTTTACCAAACATTGGTTTGGTATATACTCATGCTGAAAACGTCATTTATTGCTTTTCAAAAATTCGAATTTAATTGGGCATCCTGTAGTTTTATTTGCTAAATCTGGCAGCCTTCCTAGGAAGCGAAAAGTTGGGAGAGGAAAGAACGTGACCACTTCAGATCTTGTTTCATTCATGGATTTGCTTAACAGCATGGAAGAGGTCAGTCATATGAATAAACCCTACACCTAGAGAGGATGAGAAGAGCCTATCTCCCCGTCTCTCCCCTGCTCCAAAGAGCCTAGATGTGTGCATCAGAGGAGTATTTGTATACAAGGCACATCTGCTCCATGACTTACGACTTGGCAAGAACATTTAGGGGTAGGACAGCTGATCATGTGAAAGGCCATTGGACTCATAAGATGGCAGCCACTGCCCAGAAGGAATCCAGGCTGTACTTCTCATTGTGTTTTGCAGATTGACCAAAAGCAATTTGACAAAATCCTCGATCTGATCGAGAGTGGGAAGAAGGAGGGAGCCAAACTGGAATGTGGGGGTTCGGCTATGGAAGACAGGGGGCTCTTCATTAAACCCACGGTCTTCTCAGAAGTTACTGACACCATGAGGATTGCCAAAGAGGAGGTACTGGGCACTGCAGGAAAAGCTTCATTCCATGCGGACTCTTATGGGACTCGAAGGGGGAGAGGGCTGGGCCTTTCAAACAGAAGTCTTCTCTAGGGCTTGGGCATCCCAGAAGTCTTTGTGCAGGGAACGTTTTCTTTTCTCCTGTGGCCTTCTTCCTCTCCTTTGGGGTCCTGAGAGAAGCCATCTTGCCTACCTGCCTTTGGGAACCCCAAGCACTGTATAGCAGGTGCATAGTTTGTTCTAAACCCCCCATTTTCACACATCTCTGGGGATCAACCATCCCTCTTCTGTCTTCTGACACATCCATGGGTTAGCACATGCTGGAAGGCTCTTGCTGCCTATAGGTTCACAGTCCACAGCTGCCTTCATTCCCCCTAGACTGAACTGAAATGACAAGTGTGTTGATGCAAGGATCACCTCACGGCTGGAATTCTCTATGAAGTTTTCCACCATGAGCATCTTTGCAAATGGTGGACCTCCATATGACTTCCTTATGACCTCCATAAAAGTGTGATTCTAACTTTGTATTTCAATCTTACCATTAATCTAGATGGAAACTGGTTCCCACCTAGGGTCCTGGGTGGTTCGATCCTGGGATGTGGTCTTTTGGGACGTGTGAGAAAGTGAATTACTGCCTTCCTGTGGGGGTATTTTACAGACTTTCTCCTAAAGATTTTTATGGGATTTTTATTTTTATTTTGCATAACAAGGAACACTGTCTCATCCCCTCCCCTGGGAGTTATTAGGGAAACATTTTATGGCATCTTCATTGATGGAAAATGTACCACCAAGAGGTCGGGGCACACAGTTCTATGTGTGTTCCGTGCCTTGCAAACACCCTTGGCAATAACTTTCTCCAAGAAAAACTTGGAAAGTTTTGTCTTCTGTGTATGTCAGTATGCAGGGTCTATGCCAAAGCTCAAGGGCTGGGGCTTCTCAGAAGCCCTGATGACAATAAGAGATCATAAGCCTGAAACATACTTTCAGTTGATATTTTAATTTTTCATTGTAATCCTTCCCTTCAGATGTCAACCATCACGTAAATAAAAAGATCTCTGGACATTCTTTTTCCTCTGGTCGTCATTTCTCCTGCATGTAAGCACTCTGGGTACATGGAGAAGGCATAAAACGAAGGCAGTGTTTGCTCAGAGTGTGTGTGCTTCGTTCGAACATGACTCTCATGGCCATTCTTGCAATTAATCCTAGATTTTTGGGCCAGTGCAGCCAATACTGAAGTTCAAAAATATCGAAGAAGTGATAAAAAGGGCAAATAGCCTTGAATATGGACTCACAGCAGCCGTGTTCACAAAAAACCTCGACAAGGCCCTGAAGCTGGCTTCTGCGTTGGAGTCTGGAACAGTCTGGTGAGTAGAGGGTGTGCGTGTTTCGGCTCTCCTGAGTTGCTGACTTGCTAACTTCATTACTCTTCTGTCGACAGAGAGATGCTAGTTGTATATTATGTGCGAAGCACCGCCTTAGTGCTTTGCTCAATACTCATGACTGCCTCTGAGACAGGGACCGTCATCGTCTCCATGTTACAGATGAGAAAATCGAGACACAGAGAGACTGGGTGATTTGCCTAGGGTCACATGGCTAGTATGTGGCACAGCAGAGCCCACAGCCCACTGGGCAACTCTGGTGTCCGCGTAGCTCTGGTGTCCATGTTCTTGACCACCGTGTCGTGCTGTCCCTTGGACTTCACTCCCTCTCGCTTTAATTTTGTATTCTGGTTCTAAAAGCAGCGCATGGTCCTGTTCAAAGTGTGGGTGAAAGTCCCTGCTTTACCAGCAATCCTGCAGATGACATTATCCTCATTTTATTTTTTAATGTTTTTTAATGTTTATTTTTGAGAGACAGAGAGAGACAGAGTGTGAGTGGGGAGGGGCAGAGAGAGAGGGAGACACAGAAGCAGAAGCAGGCTTCAGGCTCCGAGCTGTTAGCACAGAGCCTGGTGCAGGGCTCGAGCCCACGAACTGTGAGATCATGACCTGAGCCAAAGTCGGATGCTTAACCAACTGAGCTACCCAGGCACCCCATCCTCATTGTAAAGATGATAATGCTGATAAACATGAATGGGGGCTCAGAGAGTCTGGGTAACAAGACCAGAATCCTATGACCAAGCAGGAGAACTTTGAGGTCAGGGCTGGCTCATTTCAAAGCTGAATCTTACTCTCTTATGCCATAATTTCACTCTCCTTTCTTCTCCCCCTTGACATTCCCTTCCTATCCCAGTGAAGAGATTTATCCTTGAGAATATTTGAATTTTAGGGGCGCCTGGGTGGCTCAGTCGTTTGGGTGTCCGACTTCGGCTCAGGTCATGATCTTATGGCTTGTGGGTTTAAGCCCCACGTCGGGCTCTGTGCTGACAGCTCAGAGCCTGGAACCTGCTTCCGATTCTGTGTCTCCCTCTCTCTCTGCCCTTCCCTCGCTCATGCTCTCTCTCTCTCTCTCTCTCTCTCTCTCTCTCTCTCAAAAATGAGTAAACATTAAAAAAAATGTTCAAATTTTAGCTTCTGGTGGGAAGAATGAGAAGACAGAAGTTGAACAACCTCTTCCCATTAATAAAACTTAGACAAAAGTCACTCTTGAGGCAACAGTCTGCTTCAAGTGCCTGACAGCCGAGATGCATGCACCCCAGGTGGGTCTTCTCCAGGTAATCATGAGCGTCTTCTGTTCTTCCTCCAGGATCAATTGCTATAATGCCATCTACGCACAGGCTCCATTTGGTGGCTTTAAAATGTCAGGAAATGGCAGAGAACTGTAAGTATTTCTGTTACTGCACGCCCACCAGCAGGTGGATAAAAAATAGACTACATTCGCAGGATGGTGGGGACATGTACTCCAGTCCGGTGACCTTGCCCCGTGCTCCTGGGTGGCAGGCTGGGTCAGCTGTGTCAGGAAGGCTGGTGGCCCTTTCCCTCTGGGGCTGCGATGGATCCCTTCCATCCACCGTCTCCTTCCCGCCTTCCCACTCCTGCCCTTCCCTGCCCTCATTCTCATGCTTCCCTCCTTCTGGCCCCAGGACCAACCTCTAGCCTCAGCTCCTGTGTCCTTCCCAGCACCCACCACACATGGAGATGTTCCTTAGAGACTTGGCGTAGGCTCCTTGAGTGAGGACAGGGGCAGAACTGGAAAAGTGCACTCTTTGCCAGACTCCCACAAACTCCAGCCCTCAGCAGGGGAGATGGGCTCTTTCCCAGGTCGGGCTCTGGTGCTGTCCACCCCACCAGCAGAGGCTCTGGGGACAGACTCTGAGCTACTCTGGCTCCTTCTGGGTCCTGCTTTGGGAGACATACTGCCCCGTCCTCTGTGGTTCCATCAAACCCACTCATATTCCTCCAGAGCTCCTTTCCATCTTGCCCGCTGGGAAGATGAGCTCCATGAGTAGACTAACGGACAGGCCTTCTTGTGTCTGGCCTGAGATAAAAGGTCCAGACACAGGGCTGGACAGAGCGTTCCGGGAGTGGACACACTGCAGTTTCCAGCTGGACGATGCCTTCTCTCCCACATCCTTCGTGGTGGTGCTTGGGGTTTTATTAGTCTTTGTGGACAAACAGCTTGTAGGATCACTCTTCCCAGGGGGACCATCTGTGACAACATGCAGGGCTGCTCCTGGAACATCTCAAAGGGCTCCAAGCTCTTCCTCTTAGTTAAACAGTTTGTATTATTTATATACAAATGCATTACCTCGTCCTCGTTTGGGCATCTTCCAGTGGGAGCACTCAAATGCTTCTCTTCGGCTCGGGCCCTATTGGGGCTTTTGGGCAACTCCCCTTCCAGATTCTTAATAAAGATGTTATTATGAAACAGCGGGGCTGGCTGCCCTCCCTGAACAAATGCTTTTGACCAGTCTCCACAGCATTGGGGTCCCTTCCCCTGTGTTGGTCTTTCTCTCTAATCCATTTCTGAGTCATGGCAAATATGCCAGAACCATCTGAACATCTGAGTAGAGTGTATCCATTGGTGTCGTCCTAATTCCTATGGCTGGTTTTCCCTTCAGGGAACTTCAGTAAATTCTTGGCGGTGAAAACCCTTTGCAGAAATCATGTTTCATCCCCTGAGTGGCTTGTTTGTGTTGTGTTCTGTGAGTCTCTGCTTCATTTTCTTTTCACACCCACCTGCCCGAGAGAGACATGAGGCCTGGGCCGGGGTCACCTGCGTCCCCGTCAGGGCCCCCCAACAGCCATAGTATGGGTGACAACTGGCATTTGCTGAGAACAGAGTCGGCCAGGCTCTGTAAGAGCACTTTCGCGTGTGTTCATTGATTCCACGCTCACACCATCTATGAGATGGTGTCTCATTGTGCTCTGGTGGCTATAACAACACCACAGACAGGCAGGCTTGAACAACAGGCATTGATCTCTCAATGCCTGAGAGTTCTGGAGCTGGAAGTCTGAGATCAAGGTGCCAGCAGATTTGGGGTCTGGCGAGGGTTACCTTCCTAGTCCATAGATGGCTGTCTTCTCACTGTGTCCTCACATGGTGGAGGGGTAGGGGAGCTGCCTGGAGTCTCCTTCATAAAGACGCTTATCCTATTCGTGGGGATAACCACCTCCCAAATGCCTTCACCTTGGGAGTTAGGGCTTCAGTGTATGAATTATAGGTGGGCACAAACATTGTTCACTGTAGATGGCTAGTACTACTACCCTAATTTTTGGATGAGGAAACCCAAGGATGCTAGGGAGGGTCCCTGCCTTTCCCAGGTCACACTGCCCATAAGTGACAGGGGTGAGGTTGAACTCTTGGACCCACCACACCACAAGGCCTTCCTCAACAGGGATGTCACCCCTGTGAGCCACCTGGAATGAAGTCAGCCAGGACATTGGTGTCCTCTAATCAGCTGCCTTCGACCAGTGACAGCTGAGGGCCCCAGAACCCCACACCGTCCTCCTCCCAGAGGCCAGACACAGCTTCCTGCTGCAACAAGAACTTGGGCCCCCAACCAGACGGCCTTGGATATGGAAGCCGTGGCAAGGGTGTGTGGGGCCCACCTGACTTCTAGTGTGCACTCACTCACGCCGACTATTGCTCATTACTTTCCTCACCTGTGTCACTTCTGTCCCCCTTCCCCCTGCTCTGACTGTGCCTCCGGGTCCTCAGCACCCCCGCCTGGCACGGAGCACAGCCCATGTTTCATCCTGCCACAGTCGGGACTTTTCTCAATGTGTTTTTTTGACCCTTGGCATATACTTTCCCAAGGCTTTAGATAAAGTACTTTAACATAATTCCCAGGGAGTCTGGAAACTGACTTGCAAACCAATTTCCATTTTCAGTCGTTCCTGATTAATGTCTTCATGTTGCATCTAGTTCTCCTTTTCTCTGTGCTGGAGCACTGCACGGTGGATTCCGTGGTTTTCCCCACCTCCGGCCGCCTGGACTGGGCTGGCTATCTGCCGCCCACCCACAGGCCCCTCCGGGGGCTGTTCCTGTGCAGGTCTTGGGCTGAAGCCTACAAGTCCTCTTCCTCCTGGGCAGTTTTCTTGGTTGTTGTGCAGTAACAACAACAGAAAGCAACAACAACAGAAATCCACACGGTAGAGGCATGTGGGAAGCCTAGGCTTCCCGCCACGGATCTTCAATCCCATTTGTTAGCGGTCATCACTGTTCAGTCATTCATTCTGTTCATGTGTTCCTTGGTTCACTCAGCAGCTGTTTAATGAGCACCTTTAGTGCACCAGGCACGTGCTGGGTTCTGAGCACATAGCAGTGAACATATGATCCAGTCTCTGCCCCTTGCAACGTTATGATGAGGTCTACTAGGAGAATGGCTGGGCTCGTGGATGGCTTTGCATGCCAAGACAGTCATGACTGGGCAGGAAACCCATTAGGAGACGCCACAGTGGGTTGAATAAGAGCAGCATGAACTTGAACTCTGGCAGTGATTGCAGCAATAGGAAGAACGAGGCGATTCATGTACTTCATCCTATAGGAATGGTTGAATACTGGACTTAATAGTTCATGAGCTAATGCAGCGTGCTTTCATCATTTGGTGTACTTCTGTTTACTAAGTTGATAAATCCTTAACCACTTTGGATTTTTAAAAAATTTTTTTTGAATGTTTATTTATTTTTGAGAGAGACAGAGACAGAGCACCAGCGAGAGAGGGGCAGAGACAGAGGGAGACACAGAATCCGAAGCAGGCTCCAGGCCCTGAGCTGTCAGCACAGAGGCCGACACGGGGCTCGAACTCATGAGCCGTGAGATCATGACCTGAGCCAAAGCTGGACGCTCAACTGACTGAGCCAGCCAGGCACCCCAACCACTTTAGATTTTAAACAGTGCAACACAATATGCTCACTGTTAGAAATATTTTGTAATCTTTTCTAAATGTAGCACAAGATACAAAGGCCCTATGCATTTTCTTTGCATGCAGTGGGTGTGCATGTGTGCGTTCTTTACTGTTTTCAAATGAAATGGGAGAGAAAGCTACTTTTTGCTTTTGAGAATGGGCTTTGGATACCCTTCCGTCCTTTGCATTAAGCGTCTCCCATGATGGACTCTTGTGCTGTTTCCAAGGGCTTTTGCTATTACAAACCATGCTGGTGTTCTTTCATGTGCAGAAACCTTTAGGCACTCGTGGGAGATTGTTTTCAGAATAAATTCCTAAAATTGGGTAATCCGCCACACGGAACATGAGCTTTCCACTCTTTTCGTTTGCCTGTCTTTAATTGTGAGGGTATCGAGCGCATTTTTAACACTTACTAAGTAATCTGTGTTTGTTTTTCTGTGAACTGACTGTTCATGCCCTTTGTTGATTTTTCCATTTGGTTGTGTGTGGGTTTTTTTTAAATTGGGTTTTAAGAGCTCTTTGTATGTGAAGGAAAACAGCACTGTTTCTTAGAATTGTGAACATAATTTTTTTCTAGTTTGTCATTTGTTTGTGGGGGTGGGTAGATGGATTTCCTGCTCTATGAAAGTTCAATTCAGCATTCTGCATAGGGCTTTTATATTTTGTGTTACGTTTAGAAAAGATTACAAAATAATTCACTCATTCTCATGGGTTCTTGAACTATTTGTTTTAGGGAACTACCAAAAACTCTCAGAGACATATTAATTCAAAATAATGATGTTACTTTCTGGCATTCATTTTTTGCCTAGCACATAGGAGGTGCTCTATACTAAATTATCTCCAATCATTATAACTGCAAGGAGGTGATGATATGCCCATTTTAAAGATAATGAAATGGAGGCTCAGGGAAGACAAAGAACTTGCTTAAGCTACATTGGTCTAAACCAGTGGTTCTCCAACTTGAGCTGCATCAGAATCCCCTGGCTTGTTAAAACACAGATTTCTGGGGGCACCTGGGTGGCTCAGTCAGTTAAGTGTCTGATTGTTGATTCCGGCTCAAGTCATGATCTCATGGCTTTGTGAGATCAAGCCTGGAGTTGGGCTCTGCACTGAACATGGAGCTTGCTTGGGATTCTCTCTCTCTGCCCCTCCCCCACTCGTGTGCATGCTCTCTCTCTCTCTCAAAATAAATAAATAAGTAAACAAACTTTTTAAAAATGTTAAAAAAAAAACCACACAGATTTCTGGATCCCACTTTAGTAGGGTGTATTAGTTTTTTTGTTACTGCTACAGTCAATTGCCACAAAATTCGTGGTTTAAACAGCATAAATTTATGATTTGATACAGTTCTGGAGGCTCCAAATCTGACAGTCTGCAGGGCTACCTTCCTTTCTGGGGACTCCAGGGAAAGAATATGTTTTCTTGCCTTTCCTGGCTTCTGGAGGCTTCTCACATTCCTTGACTGGCAGCCCCTTCCTCTATATTCAAAGCCAACAATGTTGCACCTCTCTGAACCTGCTTCCATAGTCTCATTTCCTTCTGACTTCCTTCTTCTTACATTTTTAAGGATCCTAGTGATTACATTGGGCCCATGCAGGTAATCCAGAATAACCTCCCTGTTTTAATTTGCAAATTTAATTCCATCTGCAACCTTAATTCTCCTTTGCCACCCAGGTGCAGCGGGTTGAGATGTGGTCACTTTGAAGGGGGCATCATATCAGGGGCAGGGTAGGGGGCCTGAGAATCTGAATTCCGAGCAAGTTCTGAGGTGTTGCTGAGGCTGCTGGCCTGGGGACCACCCTTTGAGAACCCCTGATCTAAGGGGTGAAATGGGACAATGTCTCAAGTCTTCCTAGCGACAGAGCCTCCAGGGGCCACCTCTGCGTCTACCTCTTTTCCTCAACAAGTACACATTTTTATGTGCTTAACAGCAGAGCAAGTGTTGGAGAGGCAGTTGAATCTGTCCAAAGTTGCATCTCAGTTCTGGGAAGAGGGACCGCCTGGAGGATGGCCCATGATGCCCGAGAAGGGTCAGCTGGGCTCTGCAAGACTTAAAGGAGGGACAGATAGCAGAGAGGCTAACTCAAAGGCTGTGGTCCCCCTTGTGTCCAGGCTGTGCTAATGTCTGCTGCCATCACTGCTCTGGGCTGGCCTTATTCTCCCTACAGCTGGTCCCCAGCTGCAGACTCCGAGGTCAACTCCAGGCTCTCCATGTCTCTGCCCCTTGCACATCCTCAGGTCACATCTCCAGCTCCCCTCCTTATTCACCCATGCAGGCCCTCTTCTCGCTCTGTACTCCCCACTCAGGGAATCCACCTCTTTATTTCCATCCCTTTTTGTTCTTTAAAGACAAGCACTTATTCCTTCTGAAAATATTTCCAAAGCATCACACACCAAAAAACGTGATACTTACTTATCTCTTTTATTTATTTAAGTCTATTTATTTACTTATTTATTTATTTTGAGAGAGAGGAAGGGAGAGAATCCCAAGCAGACTCCGCACTGTCGGCACAGAGCCTCATGCGGGGCTTGAACTCACAAACCGTGGGCTCGTGACCTGAGCCAAAATCAAGAGTCAGACGCTTAACCGACTGAGCCACCCAGAAACCCCCCCGAGAAACGTTATATTTAAGCTTAACTTATAGATCCCGTTACTTAAACATAGTAATGATGTTACAGTCCTGGCTTCTCCTCTATAAAGTCATCACATTCTGACCTTTTGCGTAGACTCCGAACTGCCCCCCAGAGTAGTGACCAACCAAGCGTTTGAACACAGGTTCCCACAGAACGGCTAAGTGACATGCCCATTTTATATTCTCCTCTTTTCTGTAATTACAGTGGTGAATATGCGCTGGCTGAATACACAGAAGTGAAAACGGTCACCATCAAACTCGATGACAAGAGCCCCTGAGGGAACGAGGGGCTCCTGCCTCAAACGTTGGACAGCCGAATGTGGCAGATCAAACTTGCCGAAGAAAACGTGCATTGCCCGCCTTCCTGGGTCACTTTGTTGTGGAGACTTTACATCTACTGGATTTGAACGATTTTTCTTTTCCTCTCACACTCCTGTGTTATTGACCATTATGTTGTGTGTGAAATTGTAGTCCTGCCTGGGGGTGGAGCTATTGGCCGTTTCTGTGTTTCCCTTTCAACCAGGTCCCCAGGGACAGTAAAGAGGCTCAGGGTGTGGCCAACGGGAAGTGGCATTTCAAGTATCCAGCGGTCACTTACAAATGTTTTGCCGGCTCTGACTCCAGTAAGAACTTGGAAAAACTCCCGGGTTGTTCTGCAAACAGAGCCCTGCACCTGTGGCTTCCTCAGGGTCACCTGCCCACAGAACAAGCCCTTCCCAGCATTCAGTGGGAAAGAAACAGCGTTAAGTTAAAAACAAAAACAAAAGCAGGACTGTGAGGAGCCAAAGTGGGGAGTTCTGGGGAGTCCAGTACTATGGAAGGGTACTGAAGGTCTTGGGTGTGAATGGGCGTGCGTCTTCAAGGACTGCATCTCGACATTGACCATGGGACTCCGCTCAAAAACCAGTGTTCCTTTTGGAATATGATCGAATCAGCGCCCAAACTGCTTATCTAAAACTATGTCACGGTCGACCTTAACCAAGGCACTTTCTTAGGCAGAGAACATCGCTGGTGTCACCATTGCTGCTAAGGACCCAGTGCTCTGACACTACAAGAGCATAGCCAATGCTAGGATAATTAACTCTCGTGTTTGACAAATCAGAGCCACACTCCGCTTTTACAGAATATCAATTTCTACCTTGCATTAATGGTTTATGATCAGCCTATGTAGTTTTCTTTTTCTCCAGTTTGGTTATCTGTTTTAGACTAGCAAAACATACACAACTGGAAAGGCCATTGGCTGTTGTTCAAATACAGCCTGGCTTTTTTAAAGTCCTATTTTGATATTAATTAATGATTAATTAACAAATAACACCCAGACTCCGTGGAAGAACTGGGTCTCCTACTACAGTGGCCTGAGTACTGCACTAACATGTTGCGAAATTTTCTTTTCCTGTGTGTGCAAATGCTGTGCAATTCCAAGTTTTAAAGCGTTCCCAGATAGCTTTTAAAAAACGAAAACCAAACGTAACTGCGTTATTTGGATACTTCTTTTACCGTTACTAACTAGTACTTTTCTAATGGTGCTTATGTTTGGGAATTAAATTATGTTTGAGAATTAAATTGGGGGGAGGGCAATAATACAATTAAAATCGACATCAAAAGCAGTGTACGGATGAAGAAAGTCCTATGTGAAATGGGTTTATCGTTCTTGTCAGAAATAGGCAATACGCTATTCACCTTCTCTGCATCAGTTAACACATCACTTAAACTGTCAGCAACTTGCTAAGTCAGGATTTGACTTCAGACACTGAATTTTCAGGATTTTATCTCAAGCAACTTTAGACACTAACCTTGATAGTAATACATTAGAGGGTTCTTAATCTTCTGTTGTATAATAATGCCTTTAATATGAAATGCTACATTATTTATAATTGGTATAGTTATGTATCTTTTTATAGTTGTAAGTAAACAGAGGTGGTATATTTAACCTTCTGTAATATACTGTATTTAGAAATGGAAATCTATATAGTATTAGATTTCACTTCTTTTAAGGTTTACTCCTGTGGTATGGTTTTAAGAAATCTATTGGCCTGGGAATTCCAACCCTAACTGCAGATTGTGTTCAACAACGCAACGATGATAAAATAAAATTGGATATTTGACAAACATGTTTTTTCCTTTAAGGACCAAACTCATTTTAATTCTATCGGTGGCCTTCCTCTTTCTCAGACCTTCAGTACAAAATGGCTTGGAGTCAAGCAGTATCAGTAGTTGAAGATGAAAATTCCATTTGCTGAATCCATCAGGCCACACATTTAGCCTGTGTGGGAAACCCGCTTGCGTGGGTTTGTGGGTGGAGGCAGGCAGCAAGCTTGGCTTCAGAGGCTGTGCGTCTTAGTTGGTGAAGTTGAAGCTGTCACCTAAGCTGCCCGAGTCTGTTTTGGTGAGGGTGTGATTGTGGAAAAGGGTGGGAAGGACAGCACGGGAATTGAGGGGAAATAGAATTTAGGGAAAATACTGCATCCCACTTCTGTGTGCACAGGTTTGCATTTTCGTCGCGAGGATCTGAGTGTTTGGGTCTCACCCACCTTAAGTTTCTAAGGCTTTGAACCAAGAAGCTTCAATCACCAAGTCGTGAGCTGACACAGGTTGGGCCAAGAGCATCCTTTGTTCACTTTGGCCATGAGGTGGCAGGGTGCCACCTTTTAAGTGAAAACTTAAGGGAGGCTTGGATCAGATTTATCTTTTAAAAAAAAAAATTTTTTTTTAATGTGTATTTATTTTTGAGACAGAGAGAGACAGAGCATGAAAGGGGGAGGGTCAGAGAGAGAGAGAGGGAGATATAGAATCTGAAGCAGGCTCCAGGCTCTGAGCTGTCAGCACAGAGCCTGACGCGGGGCTCGAACTCACAGACCATGAGATCATGACTTGAGCCGAAGTCGCACGCTCAACCAACTGAGCCACCCAGGCGCCCCGAGATCTCTCTTAATGTATACACTTAATGTATGTATGAATTTCTTTAGAGACTTTCCATTTCTCAAGCTAAATGTCAGCAGAAAATTCTAGAAAAATGGCCTTTTCCTTCATTTGGTTTGCTCTCTGACGGGAACCATTCTGGGGGCACAGACTGGCCATCATGTGTGTGGATGTACATGCCTGCACTTGTGTGTTTGTGGTGGGAGGGGGCCACCAGAGGTGGGCACATTCTCTAAAAGCAGACCCTTTGGAATCTCCTAGATTTTCCTGATAGTGGATTAATAATTTTTTTGATGTTTATTTATTTTTGAAAGACAGAGTGTGAGTGGGGGAGGGGCAGGCCCCAGGCTCGGAGCTGTCAGCACAGAGCCTCATGTGGGGCTCGAACTCCCAAACAGTGAGATCATGACCTGAGCTGAAGTCCCACGCTTAATGGACCGAGCTACCCAGGTGCCCCTGGATGGAGAATTTTTAATGTCCTTTCCCCTAGCATATATCTGACTTGAGCTTGAAGGTGGATAATAAGGGATTTTTTTTTTTAATTTATTTTAGAGAGAGAGAGAGACAGAATGCAAGTGGAGAGAGGCAGAGAGAGAGGGAGACACAGAATTCGAAGCAGGCTCCAGGCTCTGAGCTGTCAGCACAGAGCCTGATGTGGGGCTGGAACTCACGAACTGTGAGAACATGATCTTAGCTGAAGTTGGCTGCTTAACTGACTGGCCACTCAGATGCCCTAAGGGATTTTTTTTAGGTGTCCAGGAAGTAATGTCTGAGGAAAGTGAGTTCCCAGCTGAAGAAATGACTAGAAGACAGTGTGGGTGGGGTGGTGGGGTAGCAGTCAGCCACAGAAAACAGTGGGAGTGGGGAGGGGGGCAGCAGTCAGTCACTAGGCCTTAAGGAGGCAGAAATGTTAGGTCGGGGAGGTAGTATCCACCTGACTCCACCTTAGGAAGTGTCATTCCAACATGAGATGCTGAGAACCCGGGTAGGCAGAGCAAAAGCTAGAGGACGAGCAGTCAGTGCGGGTCAAGAAGCAGCAAGAATAAATCCTAAATGACCTGTAATAACCTTCCCATGCAAACCCATGACAAATGCATGCCTAACGAATAGAGTTAAATGCTGGGATGCAATCAGCTCAAAGAAGTCCACTCGGCTGTTCCCTACTTTGTAGACATTCCCTAGCCTATTCCCAAACTCATGTAAAAGGGAAGTTCAGTTGCCCCCTGCCACACTGGCCACAGGAGCCCCGGGTACAGGGCGTGCTCTTCCCCCTGGCGCCGCTAGATGGCGGGGCCGTGCTCCTCGGAGTCGCCGCACCGCGATTGCCGCGCTCACTCAGGGAGGCGACGCCACGCCCTGCAAATTATTAGGGACTTTTCGGTAGCAATCACACTGCTGCCTTTTGAGTGCTGGAATTGGGACCGAAGTATTGAGGACAGGATTGCAAAACTGCACCCACCCTTTTGCAAGGGCGTTCCGTGGCAGGAGAGCTGGGGGCGCGGCCTCCTGGGAGCAGAGCAAAGCTGCCCGATTGTGCCCTTGCCAAGGGGCCACTACTGAGAGCGTCCTCGAGTTCGTGCGGGGGTCGTGCGGGGGACCCTGCGGCTGCCTGGCGTTTGTGAAATGGCAGTGAGGGTGGTGGCGATTTGTCTGTCTTACGCTAAATCCTGGGAATGTTCCAGTCATAACATTACATGAGTCTAGGGTGCGGGTCCTGCTGGGCTGCAAACCATTTACTTTATTCCAAGCAGGCTTCTCTTGCTGGGGTGGGCACGTGGAGCCAAATCTGATGCCTGCCCGCAGCATGGACGTGTGTCTTTGCGATCTGCGTTCGTATAATGGCCGCAGGGGTGTGATGAACATACTTACATTAGGTTGAAACCTAAGAAATTGCCAACATTCCATGTTTTATCTCCCCCGCCAAAACGCCCCACCCAATTAAAAATGATTCACCGGGGCGCCTGGGTGGCGCAGTCGGTTAAGCGTCCGACTTCAGCCAGGTCACGATCTCACGTTCCGTGAGTTCGAGCCCCGCGTCAGGCTCTGGGCTGATGGCTCAGAGCCTGGAACCTGCTTCCGATTCTGTGTCTCCTTCTCTCTCTGCCCCTCCCCACTTCATGCTCTGTCTCTCTCTGTCTCAAAAATAAGTAAACGTTAAAAAAATAAATAAATAAATAAATAAAAATGATTCACCAAATAGTGACATCCTCATACATCCATCCATAATTAAATTGGTACATTCATGTGATGGAAGGGGTACAGTTTGCCAAATACGAAAGCTTTAAAAATATGTATTTCCATAACGCCCTATAGTTGTACATAAGTGACTATTCCCGGCCTTTTAAATATTTACTGCGAGTCTACGCCTAACAGCTGCAAGTCAGAGGTTAATTGGCATATTTAGCTCCCCGAGCAGAGCAGAGGGAAAGCTGGGTTGAGCTGAGAACCTACCAATCTTGTCGCTGCGCGTGCCCCGAGACGAGAGAGCAGGGGACCCAAACCTGGAGGAGACCTCGCGCTACAAGAAGGGCTCGCGGGCCTTGCGGCCTCCAGGGTAGGAGCGGCGAATCTTGGCACCTCCGGCTTTCGGCTAGGGAAACTGAGGCAGGCCACCGTAGGGACCCCTGGCGCCCCTCGTGGGCAGAAGCAGCAGCGGCCGACCTTCACCGCGCGCGCTCTTCGCGCCGCCCGCTCACCCGCCCGCCCGCGGGCCGCAGGATTGAGGAAGTGCGTCTGGGCCCTGCCCGGCCCCGGCGCTAGCGGCCGGAGGCGCAGGGGGGCGGAGGGCAGGGGGACGGCCAGGCCCCGGCCCGCTGGAGTCCGCCCCTCCCGGCCCGCGGGCC